>NC_090881.1:17453109-17458109 GCF_036669935.1 Montipora foliosa
AAACTTAACACCGGTTGATGCGGAAAAAAGAGAAGGTTTTAATTGTTAATGCTGAAATTAGTCGTAGTGGAATTAACAACGTAAATGATGACTTTCGTACGGTGGCTTTCGGTGAGGTTGCCAATTTCCGCATTGTTTTGTTTCTGTGTGTCTCAGAGAACACGGCAATTAAAGGACTGTAATTTTCCGTTGCACTGATCAACCATAACGTGAGGTGATGACTGTACGGAAATGTCGATGAACATTCCGTTGCTGACAGGCAAGTGTATTTCTAGAATCCAGATTTATCTTAAGCTTGTGAAAACTGCACAGAGAGCACATTTGATTCCAGGCACATTTATGCGATTTAACGCTGACAGAAATTAAAGTTGAATAGAACACAAACTTATCTAGGTTGCAGATCATTGCCAACAGTGATGTAGTTAAAACCTTGAACTTCGAACTAGTGCTTTGGAACCTCAATATTGGACTCTAAACAATAGCATAGCTGGTTGAGAAATGAGGCGATCAGCCGATTAATGATAAGCCGATCGTCGATCCTTTACCATCTCCGATGCAACTTTTCTTTAGCTTTTATAAACTTGTTGGACCCCGTGAACGCCGTGTATTGAAGGTGGAGAGACCGAAGAATAACTTTTCAAAGTCATAACAAATAAAAGATACTATATTAATCTTTCCTTAGAGTGTCTCGATCAAAATGGACAGTTCCAGTAAAAGAGCTATGGGTCGAAACGATGTGCCACATCAAGGCATTATTGGTCCAGCTGAAAATGCTAAAAATGCCAAACACGTGTAATGTATAACAATGAGCTAATCCTATGCATCGTGTCTGCAGGGTTCTGTGGTAAAAGAAAAGCTACAAGACATCCAAATCTTTTGGCCCCATATAACATTAATTCTTCCCCCTATAGTAATTCTAAAACAAGATTCCCCTCTCAGCTCCTAACCCCCGCTGACTATGAACATTATCCACTCGGTAACAAATCCGATGAAAAAGGATTGTTTACTGATGCCGAAATTCTTCTTGAATGTAAACTCTACACTACGTCAAGCCTCATCTTACGGCCACTTCTCATATAGTTCGACGAACAGTGCTAATATCTGGAAGTCACACATAAAAATAAGTGGTGATACAAAAACGTCATGGGGTCATATCCATGGTTTTGTATCTAAATGGCGGGCTTGATGTCGACCACGGAGAGGGTTTTGTGGGGCGAAGACTGCAGTCTTTCTTTCTTTCTTTCTTTCCATATTCGGGTACTTAATAATTAATAGCGCAGGTACGTCATGTATGGGGAATTATTATGTCCCCAATACATATTATTATGACCCCAATACATACCTTAATAGTGGGTAAGACCGCATGACACTTTTGGTATCGCAGACTCAACCTGGTCTCGGTCGTTGTTATCTAAGGACCTCCGTTTACTCCAGTCAAACAAGACAGGCTAAGGTTAGATTGAAAAGCGCAGTATCAATCCCGAAACAAACAAACACTCCATCCGCTCTAAACGGTTAATCATTGACGCCTCGTTTTCAGTTTATTGTCTACCAAGATAGCTTATAAACAAATATTAAGACTTGAATGTTACTGATATTAGTGATTTCACCTAGCTCCTCCATCAATCTGAGTCGTCTAGATTATACTTTTGCTTTTTGGCTAGCCGCTTGTAAAACTTCTTGAAGGATAGGCAATTCATGGTATCTAGGCGCAATCTTTTTGGTTCAATTCGTTAGCTGTTTTAATATCTTGCTAAAACCGGACGTACTTTGCGAAAAAAAAAATTAGCACAATATCATATACTCAATTATGGAAGAAAATCTTTGTAGTGAGTCAGCCAATTTTTGCAAAAAAATAAAAATAAATAAATAAACAAGAATGAGTCAGCTATGGTTTAATACAATCGCTGCTCTCTGTTTTAGTGTTTGTCGCAGAGAAAAGTATTCTATCACGAGAAAACTGGAACGTTATCATAAATCATACATATATACATACATACGTATTAATAACTTCACAGGAGTTCAGGCTTCAGGAGTAATCATCGATCACTTTATTGCGACAGTGCTGTTTGGTATGGTCCGAAATTATATGACCACACTTATCATGCAACTTCAACGATTGACCGTTAAAATTAAAAGCTGGCATTAAAATTTGGGTGATTGTTATAGGAATGCGTTAAGAGATTGTATCTAGGTAACAGATGGATTGTGTCTTAGTTACGTTACTCTCAATTTCCGAAGTTCATATTTGTTCCTGTGGGGGGATGAACTCGCTAGTTCGCGTCGCCTGTTTAGGCTACAAAGCTCTTCTTTACTATTATAAATGATGATGAATTTTTCATAAAGACGAAGATTACACTTTTTGCTAATGTTGCTATAGGGTTTACGTTTCTTTAAAACTATCCATTTTATCTGGAAAGGTTTCTTAGACTCTTGTGAAGTCCATATGTATTTTGAGAGTTCCGTTTCATTTGTTCTGTTCAATCGTCGAAAGGAGAGGACTGATGATTTCTGTAACGTTCCCTGAAGTTTGTTGCCAGTCCGACGTGAGTTTCAGTTGTTGTCGCTGTGATTACAGTGGCTTGGTAGATTACATTTGATTAGAGGCATTTCTTTCGAGTAGACAATCTGTTTTTTTTCCTGCAATTGCAGGTGTCAAGTTGTTGCGTTGGTGAGTTGAAATTTGAAAGAACGTACTTCTTGTGTGACGAGCTATGGTAGATTTCATGTTAGGCATGCATGAGTTGCTCAGTTTTAGTGTGTGTCCGGAGTGTTCAAAGTCTTGTGCACTGGGTGTTTTTTTTTTTTGGAAAAATTCATCATCATTTGGCAAAAAAAAAAGAGGTTTGTAGCCAAAACAGGCGAAACGAACTAGCGAGTTCATGCCCCCACAGAAACAAATAAGTACTTCGGAACTTTAGAGTGACGTAACTAAGACACAATCTATCTCTTACCTAGATACAACCGTTAAGAGGCTCTTAACGCATTCCTATAACAACGAACGAAATTTTACTGCCAGCTTTTACTTTGAACGGTCAATCGTTGAAGTTGCCTGACGAGTGTGGTCATATAATTTCGGACCATACGAAACAGCACTGTCGCAATTAACGATCGATGATTACTCCTGAAACCTGAACTTCTGTGAAGTTTTTCATAGTCAATGCTCTTCAACTAAATGAATTGGGCGCTCTACAAAATACATTCTTCCTTGACAACAAGTATTTACATATATATACTTAACATAGGTTACCTCTAAGTAAATTAACTACAGCATTTTTAAAAACATGAAATAGTTTAAAACATTTAAAATCTTGGTAGTCAGCCTGGACAGCGACTCGACCGACTGTGTGCTAAAATCAAGTTCCTTAAAGTAAGAGTCCTTCTTCACTTTGCGATAAAAATATAAGAAAAAACCAGTAAACTTGCCTGTAAAATGAGTCGAGATAGCGCACCAAGGAATAGCGCCTCTATAGTTACTCCTTCTGAAGTTACTACGCAGTGCAAGGTTTAATGTTGTCAAGTGTGAAAGAGCCGCAGGTGCTTCACCTAGAAACACGCTATGGCTAAGTTTGAGAAGGTTAAAGCATTCCAGTTCGAATGTCGGTATATTTCCTCAGAAGGCATATCGCGGGGCAAGCTGTATATTATTCTCTGGCTGCCCTACGATGAAATACTTCCAGAAAATGTAGAGTGTCCACATTAGGGCAGCCCCCCCCCCCCTCGAATGATCAGTCCATATAGAACTGATGGTAATCTTATATTGAAGTACAAGTCCAATAGGGCCCCTTTCTGCTAAAAACAAAATCATTCTCAGGAGGTTCAATTTGTTAACAAAATTCTTTGTTACATCTCTAAGGTGATGTGACGGGGAAAGCCTTCGTCTTTCATCGATAGTAACGCTCAAAAGACGAGGGTGTTTCACTCACTCGATCCGATCATCTCCAATAGTCACACGGAATTTAGCTGCCCGATGTGCGGTTTTCTCATCAATAGCATAGCTTCGCACGTTGCCGAGTGAGGGGTTAAAGAGTTCTCTATGCACCAACTGTTCAGTTCCGATAAAGCTTTGTTTAAAGAAGTGACAGTGTTATCAACAGTGTCCCCAATGCAATAAACGGTGGTGTCATCCGCGTAAATAAAGTACAGAACCAGAGGAAGTAGTAGGGAGGTCAATGGTGTACTAGGCGAACGACGAAGAACCATGAAGAACCTCTACACTTGTGATCCAGAATTTTATCGCTTTATTCAACCCAAGCTACTGGTATTGTAAAACCTGTTTGTCTTAACTGAGCGAACTCTTTCTTGTGAGCTGGGAAGCCGCAAAATCTGAATTCATAACTAAATTGGAAGGGGACACAATAACTGCAGATGAACGCGAGTGATTTGCCTTAACAGCCTCAAATTTGAAAAATAAAAGAAAACATAATAAAACATCTGGACTGGACTTTACACGAGATTAAGCAATCTTAACGGTGTACATTTGAACTTTTTTGGTATTTGATTGTTGCGCCACATTAGGGCAAACTGGGTGAACGTGTAAACTGAAACCAGTTCTAAATCCAAACAGTACATTCAATTATGATAGACAGTATGAATACCAAAGGTCCTCCCTTTTTACAACCGTGACATCTTTAATGCCTGACAAGCATTAAAAACAAAGTCTAGAATTTCAACTCAAACTATATATATATAATGTCTCGATGATATTCAATCTTTTTCAGTCTTAAGTCAGTCCTGAGGAAAAGCCGATGGCGTCAACTCGTCCTTCACCAAGCCTCTCAACTGTTGTGTCTGGCCTTCATTTAATTTTTACGCTCGCGTCAGTCGCTTTTCTTTCGTACAAAGTTTATTACCTTGAATGTGAACTTTCCTTAATACGAGGAAAAGCACAAGTAAGTGATGGCCGGATACGTGTGACTGAAGCGACTCCGCCGTCTCTCATTTCAAACGGTGAAGAGCTCAGGAGTGAACGTAATCGCCGAGCTGATCAAGAAGAGATA
>NC_090881.1:17465609-17470609 GCF_036669935.1 Montipora foliosa
TTTTGGTTCTATTTAGAGAGTTTAAGATCGACGACGCGACGGCAACGAAAACGTCACAAATTTTGCATATTTAACGAGCAAAAACAATAGCTTTGCACGCTCTGCACGTGCATTTTTAAATTTTTGTACATTTCTTTCACGTTTTCGGCAAATCTACGACGTGAAATGACCAATTCTCAAGTTTTACGGAGAACGTGAACAAAAGGCAGCGAATTTGAATTTTCTGTCGTAGATTCAATACCGCACCTCCTAATTCAGTTCCTGGAAGGTTACACTAGTTTTTAGAAGATAGACAAGCCGACATAACGACGAAAACGATTAATAAACCTGAACTTGCAATTTTAAATGACGTTTTCGTTACCGTCGCGTCGCAGATCTTATTCAATAGGGCTCGCCTAATACAGGAATTTCCTGTTGCGCTATTAAAGGGAGAATAAACTATACACTGTAGTCAGCTTGACATCATGCCGGAAAAAATACATTTGTGAAAAAAAATTTGAGCATGAACTCGCAGTGACGGAGGTCTGTTTGAAAGCTATCCACAATAAGTTCATAAAATGTGACAATAAAATAGTGGTTGGGCAATACTGGATTTAACTATTTGTATTGTCAGTGATACTAAAGCAGTAGTTAATGGTTTGTTTTTGTCTCAGGTCATTGATAATGTGGTCAATCGAACTGGGAGACTTGTTTGTCTGAGAGGTCAGTAGCTAGAATTGGCACATGTACAGTCAAATCCCCCTGTACGGACACTAAGTTTTATGGGCACCTCTCTATTACGGACACTAGTAATGTTTACTTACTTAGTGTTCATATTAAGTTCTTGGTTTGAGGAGTAAGACTAAAAACTTAGTTATTTGATTAGGGAGCTTAAGCACGCGCGTTTTTGAGACACAGACGGCAACCGGAAGAGAACATTTCGCGTGCCAGGACAGTTGTATCTCCCGGATATTTATACTAATCATCTCCACTGGAGAAAAATATACTTAGCAATGTAAATGTGGTTATGTGAAAAGGGAAAACAGCTCACCTCGGTTGCCGTCCGCGTCTCAAAAACGCGCGTGCTTAAGCTCCCTTTTAGCATTGTCAGACCTTCAGTTGAAGCTAAACAACAACCATAAACGTTCTCCGGGCGTGATTATAATAACACTCAGACAAGTCGGTTACAGCACATTCAATCTCGTACCCAGAGTCCTCGGGCTTCTTGGTCAGCGGGTGAGCGCCCGGAGAGACTCTGGGATAATCGACTCCATTTTCCCAGAAAACGTGGGTTCCGGTCTTATTACGTATGCTTCAGTTTAACCGGAAACAAAAAAGAGAAAACCGTAAACAGTAGAAATGGCGGGTTGAAAGTGTTCGAGAAACAAGAATTTTAGCCTTACACACAAAGAAACTGGAGAAATGATCATTGGTTTGCTGTAAGAGCAAGTGAAGATGAAGCCTCTGACGCTTTCGGTAAGTGTATTTTTAGTGTTTCAGAGTACATTCCATCGTTCAAAATGCAATCGTGCAAGCAACACGATCGACAAATTTTTGTGGAAACGACACAAGTGTCCTCTTCTTCTACAATTTGATGTTTCCGTAATTCTGAATGGCTTCAACAAGACCTTATTCCACGGATTCCTCCTCAAAGAGACTGATATAATGTTTTCCCACGGTACTTTTGCAACAGCAACAGTAATCACTTTTTAGCACAATTCAAACCTCGCGGTTTTTTATTTTTGTGATTTACATATTTCTGAGGTAGAAAAAAACAAACAGCACTGAAACTAGTTTTAGATTTTGAATCTCCCTCCAATTTCTGGGGCTTCTGAATTACTTACCTACTTCCTGTCGGACTGCCATTGTTACGCAAGCGGCCAATCAAAAATATAGTTCAAGTCGATTATCCCAGAGTCTCTCCGGGCGCCCACCCGCTGGCCAAGAAGCCCGAGGACTCTGGGTACGAGATTGCAGCACATTTAGCTGGTCCTTATGATCGGTAATTACATTGACAGTTTAGATAATTCGATTTTCTCATTGTTCCACCCCAAAAAAGTTGAGCCTTCTTGTGTATTTTTAGCTCAACCCAGGTTGAAATCTTCCTATGCTACCATAGCGTTCAGTCTTTAAGTGACCATAAGCTGTCAATCTAACCTCCAATGGCTAAAATCGGACTTAACTATTAAAGCGGACTTAAGGACGCTGCCTACTAATTCAAAGGTGTTTTTGCCCCGGTTTATGATTATGCAGGAAATGTAGATCTTGACAAGTGTCATTGAAATCCAAAAAGAAAATTGAGGGTAACCACGCATTTTTCCAAGATAATTGATGAATAATATTTGTAAAAAGCTTTAAAATACAAATCAATGTATAGCGTTCTTTCTCAAATTGAAACTTAGTTTTCTCTAAAAAATGCATGGTTACCCCCAATTTTTTTTTTGGATACCAAGAGTACTTACTAAGATCTACTTTCTACGGGTAATTTTAAACTGCGCAAAAATATCCCTGTATTAGTGAGCATCACCGATAGCAGACCAGAGTGTCTCGAGATGCGCAGAACGTATGCGCTGTAACAATAGTAGGCATCGTCCTTAAAGTAAGATGATTTAGAAACGTGAAACTGTATTTGACATTCTAATCCACCCACTATTATTCTCATTTAGGTCCTCAAGGCCCACCAGGAGTTCCAGGTCCCCGGGGTGCACGAGGTCGTCGCGGCAGAATAGGATCACCAGGTTACCGCGGTCGCCGTGGTCGCCAAGGTATACCCGGACAAATAGGAGCTCCTGGGATAAGCGGTCCTCAAGGAATCCCAGGAAGGGGCCTTGATGTTAATGTTACGGAAATGGAAAATCTCATTGAAAGATTGATGACTTACAATCCAGAAGAAATAACCATGTTTGGTGAGTAAAACGTAACAAACATAAATACAGATTAACAAAAATTAACGGAGCTGATTTAGTAAATCACCCTCATCAGGTAGAGGGTTAATCTAGCGTTCAAAGCGCCAGCCCTTCATCAGACGGAATTGAAGGTTTGTGAGTGTAATTTATTTGTGTGGTGTGTTTGACAGTGGTATTCTGCTTCTTTTTAAGTTGGGTTAAGACGTGAATCTTTTCACTAGCCGAAAAGTCACATGCATATCTGTTTAATTTGACCAACAGCTCCTCCTCGATTTACAAAGAAACCGTCTTCCATTGTCATCAAGGATGGCAGCAATATGACATTCAGTTTTTCAATATCCGGGTACCCAAAACCCAAGGTAACGTGGTCTATGAAAACCAAACCCCAAGAAAACCAAACGCGTTTCAGGATACTCGCAGATAAGTTTGAGATGAGCGATGTCCGCTTTGAGGACGAGGGAGTAATTACAAGCCATGCCGAAAATATGTTTGGTGTTCAAGTGACCGAAGTAAAAATAACTGTTAGAGGTGAGTGTGCCCCCTCTGTTATGTGCGAGAACGAGGCATTAAAAGCGTTAGATGTGCAGACAGTCAGTATCCTCATGGCTGCGGATTGTTTTTTCCTAAGAAGTGATGGCGTTTTCAGCTCGTTTAGTATGTTTTGTCCTTTTATGAACTCCTTCGTGATTGTCCAGAGACTTACGACTTCCACTTTTTTAGGCAAAATAACCCCGGCGCTTCATTTTGTTCTTCTACTCTGCAGGTGCCCCGAGGTTCCCCAAATCTCCTTCTGTACAAATACATGGCTTCTCGGGTAAAGAAACAAGGGTTAAATGTGACCCCCTGGGAAACCCCACCCCCAATATTGAATGGGTCAGAACTCCCTCAGCACCACTCCCTCAAGGGCGCAGTGAGGTCAGACAAGACGGACTTTATATTCAAAACACAAAGCGTGAAGATCAGGGCATCTACACATGCATTGCCGCCAACAAATTTGGGAGGGCCATTCAAGGAGCATACCTCAAAGTCAACTCATTCAGTAAGTGACAATTCCTGGATTTATATTCGAACTCCTCAATAACGAGGATTTCCTCAATTACAGATTTTAGCAGAATGTCTGATATCTAATGTACTCTGGCAGGCTTTGTAAACTTTAAGTTCTTTTAAAGGCAATAATGAATCTTGGTACTTTGGTTATCTGTCAAATTAGTTTTCGTGACCTCGCCAGAGAATATGCATGCTTGTTTATCCAAGTAAGATCGCGCTATGGGTAGGTCTTCTTTTTGCCTTTGCTGATTTGGCTAGTAAGCAATTTTAACTATTACCTAGGAGCCTTAAAAGCAAATGCATGATGATATAAATAATGCTACTTGTTTATTAAGAGAGTTTATAAACATTTTCCCTTAAATGCCAGATTTTTATATGTAAGAGGGTAATTGGCAAGTAGACCAGGCAACGGGCACTGTTCGTACAAGGCTGAATCAGTGCAAAAAGTTGATCATCTTAATACGCTAGCTTGTAATGGTCTAAAGCACTTTGGCTTATATGTGTTGTATCAATACCCAGAACCACCTGCGTTTACCACACCACCACCAGATGCAATCAACGCCTCAGGTATCAGAGAATCGGTCCGAGTCAACTGTTCTGCAACAGGTGCTCCTCGGCCAAACATCACATGGTACAAGAATAACGTCACCATACCCTCCATCCATTATGCCAACACGGATGAAGTCACCGGCGAGCTCGTGATTGATCAGTTCCAGCCCTCAGATCAGGCCACGTATACTTGTATTGCTCGAAACATGTACAAGGATGAAGTTAAGACAAGTACAAATATAGGTAAGTTGCTTATCCAATTACTATTATCTTGATTTAAGTCTCTGGCGAAACCTGCAATATTGCTACTTACATTTAATACTTCCTTGAACAACAGTTGAAGAGGACTTTGTTCGTCATTGTCAATCACATGTAAACAATCCTTGAGATAAGCAGAAGATCAAAGATAACGCTGATTTTTTTTTTTCTCCAAACGTCCTCTCCCATCCACCCGTTCCCCCATAGTTTTTTGGTGCCAATACTGACAAACCAAGTACTTGTTCTGTCCTTTTTAATCAC
>NC_090881.1:17485609-17510609 GCF_036669935.1 Montipora foliosa
GCGAAATCTAACATTAACCCTAAATGTAACAACTTTTGACGCAAAATGTAACGTTTTAACGAGAAATGTAACAATTTTTTTTTTGCTCAAAATGAAACAATATTTTGAACGGGAAATGTAACAAGCAAAATCAGTTACAGAGACTTGGTCGAGAAAATATAAATTGTCCGGTAGTTACAAATATATATCAAAATGAACTTGCAAAACGTTTTGTTTTGTTTTATGTTACTTTTATTATCATTTTGCCATACACACAAAATATACATATAAAATAAGATATAGACGATGCGGCAAGGAATGCCCAAGAATGCCAGTAAGGCTTATGAATAGGACCACCTTTTAAAATTATGTTATCTAATTATTAATTACAATACTGACATCGGCAATTTAGCTCTAAGTATGCATAATTTGTTTTGAAAATAGAAAAAGGTGAGAAAAAAATTATGCAAGAGTAAACGAGAAGAAAAGCAAAAGAAGCGAAAAACCACACACAAGTATTAAGAGAGCTAAAGTGTGCTTATACCAAGAACAAATGACTTCAGTTTAGAATTGAACAAAGTAGTACTAAAGGCATTCTATTTCAGAGCTAAGGGGATTAAATATTTTTGGGCCCTTGAAAAGGAAGTGAAAATTTCCTTACATTTGTACTGCAGTAGGGCAAACGGAAGGAATTCTTACTTCTAGTGTTATATGAATGTACGTCACAGTGAAGCAAAAACATGTCATGAAAACAGTTAGGAAGAAGGCTGTTTTTATAAAGGTACATAATTTTACCTGTAACTAAATCCTGAAACAAGAATATGCGGTACAAGTCACATGACCTCGGAAAATTGGTATGGCCAATAGTAAAACGCTAGTTTTAATTTCTTTGGAGTCAACAGTGTTAAACCGGCGTAGGCATGGTAAAGTTTTAAGGCAGCAGGACTGGGTTGGTATGAAATTTCTCACATTTACTGGAAGTCCGGTAAGAAATGAAATTTCATTTTTAGCGTATTGACTTCGTTGAAATTTTGTTTTGAAAGATTACCTTTCTTAACTTTTACTTTTAACTTGCATTTTAATTGCTGATTGGTGCGGTCTTCATGAAGGGACACAAATCGCTTGAAATAAAAGTGTATGCTAGTGAGTCCCATACAATAGGCCATTTCCGAGTTCATGTCTGCCTCCTCCTCAAAGCGAGTCCAGGTGCGAAGTTTTTCTTATGAAAATTAGTTTTCATTCATATGTAAAGTAGAACTAATTACCATCACAAAAACTTCGCACTTAGACTCGCTTTGAAGAGGAGGCAGACATGAACTCGGAAATGGCCTATTTACTGTAACGTTTTGTATGGGACTCTGGGAGCACCACAGGCATTATCCAAACGAGGCTTATGAAAATTAGTTTTCATTCATATGTAAAGTAGAACTAATTACCATCACAAAAACTTCGCACTTAGACTCGCTTTGAAGAGGAGGCAGACATGAACTCGTAAATGGCCTATTTACTGTAACGTTTTGTATGGGACTCTGGGAGCACCACAGGCATTATCCAAACGAGGCGTTATAATCCTTTTCTTCTGATACGGATTTGATATTTAAAGTGGTACTACGACCCAAAAAAAAAACTTTTTTTTCTTTGGATTTCAAAACTATGTTAACCAAACACTAACTGATCCAAGTTTTAAGTTCTGATTTTAAAGAGACACCTGTTTATTTTAACTGGAATTTTCTTATTTATTGGTCCGCCATTACGAACTTTAAAATCTTGAGAGAGCTGGGTCGAGGAGAAAATGACGTCAAAGACTCACTAGATTAAGAATGCAATGCGTGTGTACGCGGCCGAATTAATATGCAGCACGGGAGTTTCGGGCTTTCAGACTTTTAAACCCGTGTTTTGCATATGTAATAAATTGCGTTTACACGCTGAAATTTTAAGCTAGTGAGTAAATGACGTCATTTTCTCTAGATCCAACCCTCTGAGGTCCAATCGGTCAGTTTTGAACGTAAGTAATGGCGGACCGTGAAATCCAAAACTTACACTCAAAATAAACAGCCTTTGGATAAAAATCAAAGCTCAAAATTTTGCCAGTTAGGTGTTAAGCAAACACGCTTTCAAAATCTGAAGAAAAAATGGAAATGATTTTTTGATCATAGTACCACTTCAATTAAACGGGAGTCTCAGTACCCCTTAATATAACGTTACAGCGAAATGTAATAATCTTCACGCGAAATCTAACATTAACCCTAAATGTAACAACTTTTGACGCAAAATGTAACGTTTTAACGAGAAATGTAACAATTTTTTTTTTGCTCAAAATGAAACAATATTTTGAACGGGAAATGTAACAAGCAAAATCAGTTACAGAGACTTGGTCGAGAAAATATAAATTGTCCGGTAGTTACAAATATATATCAAAATGAACTTGCAAAACGTTTTGTTTTGTTTTATGTTACTTTTATTATCATTTTGCCATACACACAAAATATACATATAAAATAAGATATAGACGATGCGGCAAGGAATGCCCAAGAATGCCAGTAAGGCTTATGAATAGGACCACCTTTTAAAATTATGTTATCTAATTATTAATTACAATACTGACATCGGCAATTTAGCTCTAAGTATGCATAATTTGTTTTGAAAATAGAAAAAGGTGAGAAAAAAATTATGCAAGAGTAAACGAGAAGAAAAGCAAAAGAAGCGAAAAACCACACACAAGTATTAAGAGAGCTAAAGTGTGCTTATACCAAGAACAAATGACTTCAGTTTAGAATTGAACAAAGTAGTACTAAAGGCATTCTATTTCAGAGCTAAGGGGATTAAATATTTTTGGGCCCTTGAAAAGGAAGTGAAAATTTCCTTACATTTGTACTGCAGTAGGGCAAACGGAAGGAATTCTTACTTCTAGTGTTATATGAATGTACGTCACAGTGAAGCAAAAACATGTCATGAAAACAGTTAGGAAGAAGGCTGTTTTTATAAAGGTACATAATTTTACCTGTAACTAAATCCTGAAACAAGAATATGCGGTACAAGTCACATGACCTCGGAAAATTGGTATGGCCAATAGTAAAACGCTAGTTTTAATTTCTTTGGAGTCAACAGTGTTAAACCGGCGTAGGCATGGTAAAGTTTTAAGGCAGCAGGACTGGGTTGGTATGAAATTTCTCACATTTACTGGAAGTCCGGTAAGAAATGAAATTTCATTTTTAGCTTATTGACTTCGTTGAAATTTTGTTTTGAAAGATTACCTTTCTTAACTTTTACTTTTAACTTGCATTTTAATTGCTGATTGGTGCGGTCTTCATGAAGGGACACAAATCGCTTGAAATAAAAGTGTATGCTAGTGAGTCCCATACAATAGGCCATTTCCGAGTTCATGTCTGCCTCCTCCTCAAAGCGAGTCCAGGTGCGAAGTTTTTCTTATGAAAATTAGTTTTCATTCATATGTAAAGTAGAACTAATTACCATCACAAAAACTTCGCACTTAGACTCGCTTTGAAGAGGAGGCAGACATGAACTCGGAAATGGCCTATTTACTGTAACGTTTTGTATGGGACTCTGGGAGCACCACAGGCATTATCCAAACGAGGCTTATGAAAATTAGTTTTCATTCATATGTAAAGTAGAACTAATTACCATCACAAAAACTTCGCACTTAGACTCGCTTTGAAGAGGAGGCAGACATGAACTCGTAAATGGCCTATTTACTGTAACGTTTTGTATGGGACTCTGGGAGCACCACAGGCATTATCCAAACGAGGCGTTATAATCCTTTTCTTCTGATACGGATTTGATATTTAATTTTTCTCTTTTCAGATGCGATTAGCGGTCTATACTTGTCATCAAGTTGTAATAAATGCGTCTCAATTTTCGCGAGAACAATGACGCTTGTGTTTATTTACTGCTGAATGGTTCTCAGGAGTACGCACTTTCAGAAACGAGATAATTTAAAATTATTTGATTCGATAATGACGGTGAAGACTCTAGTTGGAAGATAATATTATCCTTCCCGCCGCCGTTTTGCGAAAACAAAACGCGAAATATGGATATATTCAGTTTCTTCCAAAGATGTCATGACTAAGCTGTATTGCCGTCACACCTAAAATAAATCGCGATAAAAAGGACTTGCTGACCAAAGTAGAATTATTCCTTTCGACGAAGTAATTTTTATCTCTCGCTGCGAATTTAAGCCGCGAAAATAAAAAATGAAAAAAAAAAAAAAAAAAACGGATCAAGAATAAATGAAATCACCAAAAAACTGTCTTGGGAGAGTCGTAGCGATTTTATTAGATAAGCTTCGAATATTGTACATGAATGGAACAGTCACCTAGAAATTTTTAGCCTCGACAAGTTTTGCATCTACGAACAGATATTTCAGAGAAAACAGGCGTTGGGTGCCCCTGAATAAATACAAACTCGCTGTTCCAAAAACCCGCACCGAATTTTATAAAAGAAGCCTTTCGCATAGCGGAAATGTGTTGTGGAAATTGACATCCATTTATGTTCTTAAAGGAAAAATTAAAAAACCTTTATTTAGAGATATGTAATATTTCCACACGCCTCCTTGTAAAGCATGCTTTTTATTTTTATTGTTTCAGTACCTGAACGTAATACCATGTCTAAATAATGTTACCTTATCTTACCTTACCTTACCTTACCTTACCTTACCTTACCTCTGTGATGTGCGTAAATGGTTTTAGACAATAGACTTTCTCTGGCTATCAATAGTGTGCGTTAAAACAATGTATCTAACGATAAAGAAGTGGTCGAAGTGCTATGCATATTGTAGCATCACAAAGTTTTATGGAAAACGTGTTATCTGATGTACACCTGTACAGTCTATGCTTCTAAGCTCTGCCTAAAGAACACTGGCTTCCACTGCACTCGTGCGTGCGCCTTCTAAAGTGCAGCCTATTTTGGTTCGCTCTACCTAGAGAATTACTGGGTTACACTGCATTCATGGGTGGGCCACCTAAAGTACAGCCTATATTTATAAGCTCTGCCTAGAGAATTACTGGGTCACACTACACTCCTGGGTGCGCCACCAAAAGTGCAGCCTATTTTGGTTCGCTCAACCTACAGAATCACTGGGTTACACTGCACTCATGTTTGCGCCACCTAAAGTGCAGTTTATGCACTGTTTGTTAACTATACCTAAAGAATCACTGGGTTACACTGTTTTCATGGGTGTGCCACCTAAAGTACAGCCTATGTTATTAAGCACAACCTACAGAATCACTGGGTTACACTGTACTCACAAGTGCGCCACCTAAAGTGCAGCCTGTTGTTAAGCTCAGTTGCGCACTCCTTTGTTCACATTTCTATAGTCATATTCTTTAGCTTAGGTTTAAAAGGATATTTTCCACACGTCATGTTTAATATGCTAGCCTTGTTGTTATTGTCCACATTACTTTTCCAAGGTTATACATGTCTTGTAACTCTATCACCTGCTTTACGACTTTTTGTAAGTTTTAATGTTTGATATTATTTAAAAAACATAATAAATAAACTGTTTTTGTAACAACCAGACAATTTACACTTTATCAACAAGGCTTATGTCCACGTTTCTCAGTTATTTCCAGGATGTAACATTTTCCTTGTTACATTTCGCGTTAAAAATAGTTTCATTTTGCGTCGAAACGTTGTTACATTTCGGGTTATGTTACATTTTGCCGCGTAACAGCGAGACTTAACAATCCCTGTTTCAAGGAATGCGGGGAAAGCCAAGTTTACCCCTCAATGTATTATAGTCATCCGTTATAGTCAGGTAGTTGTTAGTGAGTACTCTGTACTCAGTGATGAGCCCCGCAAGTGATACCAACACATAAACAAGCCTGGATGTATAGAATATATTCTCACCCACCTTCTTTCCACAAACTCAGGTCGATAGATGGTATGCTATCGCAGTTAACTAACTCTTGGCCTGTCTCAAAAACGCGCTCTTGAATTCGGTTTACATTATCTGAGTTGTCACAGATAACCTTGGCCATCGAGCTTCCTTTCCTTATGGAATCCAACTGTTCCAATGTGAATCCTGTGTCAGAGTCGTTTCGTTCATACCAGAATCGATCTCCAAGTCGAAATCTTCGGAAGCTGTCAGCTATCAGGCAAGTAAGGGTCTGTCCCAAAATAGATCCCGGTTGTGGGTTCTCACTGATTCCTCCAACAAAGAGATCTATGTCAAAGGTAGAAATGTAAACACTAATAATTCTATCACGCTGCTCTCTGTCGATATTTTCAAGGTCTGAAAACTTTTTGGCAAGTCCTCCGGGAAGTCCAGTGTCCAATCCACAAAATTTCCGGAAGTATATGTAAGGGGCAAGACCATGGTCCCGACCCCGTTGAATATTGATCGCCATCAAGTCTCCCACGATTCCGTCTGGAGTTGGTCCTGGAGTCACAAGACTTTCATGCACAGCATTGACAAAGTTCCTGGAGAAAAAAAAATAACAGTGACTACAAATTGGCTCAGTGACTACAAAATGCAACCGTTACAAAAGTTTTCATAAAAATCTTTTAATATTTCAACGAGTTCTGTCTTTTTCTTCTTCTTTTTATTTTACCACCTGACAAGGAACCCATTTCATGCTTTAAGGACGGTGCCTACTATTGTTATTGCGCATACGTTCTGCGAATCTCGAGATACTCGGATTTCCTATGGGCGCGCGGTGCTTATTAATACAGGGATATTTTTGCGCGGTTGAAAACTATACGGAGAAAGCAGAACTTAGCAAGTGCTCTTGGTATCCAAATAGAAAACTGGGGGTAGCCATGCATTCAAGCTTCAGTTTGGAATGGGACGCCATACATTACCTTGTATTTTAAGGCCTTTTACAAATATTGTTAATTAATTATCTTAGAAAAATGCGTAGCTACCCCCACTTTTCTTTTTGGATTTCAATAACACTTGTTAAGAGCTGCCTTTCCCGCATAGTCAGTAAACCTCGTAAAAATACCTCTGAATTAGTAGACACCGTCCTTAAGTTCCATGGCGCCAGTTTCTTATTATGTCAACTCCCGTTATTGCGGACACCCTCCTGTCCGCGGCTTAGTCCGTAATAGCAGGGAGCGAAAACAATATTCTTTATATCAGAGGAATTGCATTTATTTATATTGTATATTATATAGCCAACCAATTACAGATCAGTATTCGCATATAAAGAGCATAAGAACTATATTTTCAAACAACTTATTCTAAGAGAAGAGAACTTGCAATTTCGTTTCGCTCACCTGACAACAGTCACTGAACAATTTGTAGTAGCACAAAAAACATAAAGAACTGTACTAGAAAATCCACCCTATGTACATCGTGTTTTTTCTTTTTTTCTTTTTTCTTGTGTTTTTTTTTTTGTTGTTGTTTTCTTTTTCTTTGTTTGTTGTTTGTTTTTTGTTTTTTGGTTTTTAAGCAAGTACGTAAAGGATTTTTTTAGGAGGATCATGTTAAACGGGAATGGGTTTGTCACTTTTCATACGTTGGCATTCCTTGTTCTTATGAAAATACCGTTCTACGGAGTCCGACTTTGGGGTAAACCTCCTCTGACATGCAATTTCGAATATACTGACTGCATTGTTGCCAATATACATTCGGTTTATCAAAAATTGTGCGGTCAACACTTTTGAAGGGGCCCAATGAAAGAGCCTTGGCAGAATTTTGGATGAGAAGAGTCAACAGAGATACGAAGATATTAGAATTATGGCGGAAATAAGTAAAGAAACACAACATTTATAGCAGAGAAACTGGAAAATTGTCCTAAGAAAAAAAGAAGGGTTCGCCCAAAATAATGAGCAGAAGAAGTGCAAAACAAGCCAAACTCAGCTTGACAAAAGCAAAGAGAAAAGGAGGAGAAAATATATTATAATTTGTGACAGTTCTGCTTCAGTGTTGAAAGGTGCTGATTGATGTCCGTTATAACGAAAGTTAGAACAATAAAATTGTGCTGTTGGGCTCTTAGGTCGGGCTCTCTGAGCCAATGAGAACACAGTTTGTAATAATGCATAAAATATAAGAAAACTTATGTGGATTTTTTTGTTGTTGTTGCACCATAATGCAGGTCACAAGGTCTTGGCCGTTGATGATGAAAGTGCAACTGTAATTCCAACTACTTTAACCTCCATGTTCGATATTTTCCTCCGCACATGGTATATTTATATCCTTTCTATTTACAACAAATATACTTCGGCATACCTATCGAACCTTTGAGCAGGTTCCGTTGCCAATCCCAAATTAATGCCATCGATTCCATTATTCCTCAGTCTATAAAGAGACGACGGGTCAAAGAAGCTTGTGGTAGCAACTTCCCCAAGCCTGACAAATCCTCTATTAAACTGTCCAAAACTGTCCCGTATCAGTGAATGACCCATTCTAAGTGCGGCAGCGGCAAACGCATTTCTGGTCGAAGCGTCAACATTTGGATCATAACCATTAAAGAATTGCCCGAGAGGTTCTAATGTGAGGTTGTTGTTTTGTCTCTGAAATGAGAAAAAATAACATAATTTGGAGCTTGTTGCATGCAACGACTGCTCACAAATATATTATAAGAAACAAACAAACACCTTTGGGTCATCACCAAGATGATTTGAATCCATGTGTCTCTCTTCCGTAGAGGCCTCTCTGTGTCAGAAAAGGGCGAGAAAAAGCGCGCGGGGGACGATGGGAAGCGGAATCACAGAGGGAGCCTCTGCGGAGGAGAAAGGATCCATGATCTTTCAGATACTGTTCAGGCGCTATGGCCACGAAGCTACCAAAAGACTTCTCGTGAGCTATATATATCTCAAAAGAATTGAAGGCTAGTGAATGGCTTAAATCGCTCCGAGTCTCTGTAGCTAATTGGCTGGCCCGTCCCGACTGTTGCCAGAAGGCCGTGGTTTCGATTTCTAGCCTGATGTAAGGTGATTGAGAGGATGAACACAACATCATCTCGGGATGACCTATTGTGCATCACACTTGTCTGACTACTATTTACGGATACTGAGAACGATATTAACATTAAACATTTGACGCCTGAAAAAAGCAGGTTAGGGAATAGCATGAATTAATACCTTATTACATGAAATTTTCGCGATACAAAAAAAATCGCGAAATTAAATTGACGCGAATAATGGCATAACATAACTCATATTCTCATATATGACTCATATTATGTCCATAATCATAGGAGAACGAGTTTATTACCACTGAAACGTTTGCAAATCACATTTTTTACTTTTCTGATAAATTTTCAGTGTAAATGGATGTTGTGTTCAATTGACTCAAGGGCAATAATTGTGAAACTGCAAGTGAACTGCTTGTAGACATTGTGAGAACTGCTTGGTTATTACTGTTGACATTTAGTCCCGCTGTTTCGCGTTTTTCTTAATGTGACGTTATTATTCCTTTGATAAAGTCGTTTTATTTGATTCAAAGTTTAAATAACATTGCCCATAAAACGTAAATTGTTGTACTCAAGAACGCGAATTTAGAGTGATTCTAAAATAAAGTTTTGCAAAATTGCGAAATTTAAGTGTCGCGAAATATGCGCACATCAAAATCGCGAAATAAATGTGTCGCGAAAATTTCATGTTATAAGATACTTACCACTTCTTCACTAAATAAAACGGGCAGCCATTCGTTGTAAGTAATATGCTGAAGATGGGCAATCACAATTTTCCGCGCTTCCTGGAACAATCGTTCGTCGCTCCATGTTGGATTTAAATGATGAAGAAACTTTGCGATTCGGTTATGTTCACGAACAAAAAGGATGTGAACAGTCATCAACGCTGCGGAGGGAACGAAAAGAAATAATATTTAGGTTTAGCGACCATCAGGACTCCGTTGAGAGTAAATTTATTCACGGTGTGCTTCGCAGGCAGTGGAAAGCATTCATGTCAAGCATACAGTAGCAGAACCGTAATTACAGACCTGACGTAGCGTATAAGATTCTACGGTAACTTTGTTGATGTTCGGTCTGGAGAAAAAGTGTTTTTTTTTCTCTTGATCTTTTAAGCAATTGTGCCTCTCTAATTTCGTGCCGACTGTAGGCAAATCGTTAAGAAAATCCTTTAACTGACAATTATTGAGTACTTAAGAGATAAGATAAAATAACTTGCTTCATACCCGGGTTTTCATTGTCCCTGAAGTCTCCAAAAAGAAAGCACGGTCTTAGTGAAGGCCTCGGTGATCTGCAAAATGAACTTGGATCAGCAGGAGGGGATATTGGCATTCTATCAGAGCGTGATACCGGAAGTGGAACCACTCGCAATAAACCAATACGTGACGTCGTATCCCGAACACTCTCTGCTTCCTGACAATTAACTCCATAAATGTTTGAGGCGTCAATATAAGAAGTAACCAGATTCACCTAAATTGGACGGAAGACACAGACGTTTTAGGTTTTAAAATGAATGAAATCCGGGTGTGGTTCTAAAATATTATTTTATTACATGGAAGGGAGTGTTTTACAACAGGAACTAAAACACCCATCTGTATATCTTCCTCTTCCGCACTATATACAAAACGAATGTTAGTAGTTAACTGGACTCAGGTTGTCAAATTCCCCCAAATAGTAAATATAGATTACAAAACAGTCGATTTCTTGCCCGCTGTTCCATGGTAAGCCCTAGCGCAATCTCGTCTAACCGGGCGCCTCTCTCAAGCGTAATGCTCACTAGCCTAATGTTCTCCGTTTTCACCCTCGCCCCAGTCGTTTTGTTGTTGGTGACTGTTCGCATCCGTGACTATATATATATATATAACCCTTTTTCAGCCAGCAAAAAAATAATAAATAAGTATATATATAGATAGATAGATAGATAGATAGATAGATAGATAGATAGATAGATAGATAGATTTATTTACTTATTTATTATTTTTTTGCTGACTGAAAAAGGGTTATGTTAATAATAAATGAGAAACTGTCTGAATCTGATATCTAAATTAGTACAATCCCGTGTTACAAAATAAGGCACGATTCAAATTACATTTTAAAGAAAACGCACAAACCTGCTCCCCATTTCGTATTTTTGATCGTGAAAGAGGAATACACTGGGCACTTTGATTGTTCCTCAATCTATCATCGGGATTATTTTGCGAGATCGGAATGCTGACACATCCAGGGACATTGCTTGGACATGGCGCATTGTTGGTACCACATCCTTCGGTCTGATTAGAAACTGTCAATGTGAAGTCGTGGTCTATAAATGATCCCCACAGCATGGTCATGTGAGTGAAATTTGGCTCCAAACCACCAACGTTTTGTGACGTGTTCACGAACACCGTGTTGCTGATTGTTCTCGCGTTTTTGAGTGGCAGTGATGGCTTTGTGGTGGAAGCGAGTCGTGGTCCTAGTCCGTTTTGAAAGAAAGGTGGCAGGAAACGTGCAAATGCTGTTCCAGCGGAGCCCTTTGTATGGAGGAGATACGAAGAAATAATCTTGAGTAAAATATTCCTCCACCCTCGCCAGGGCGTACAAGGAGAGCGTGGGATGGAAGAGAATACTTGAACTGGTGCTCGCTCAGTCTCTAATGTCTCTGGATATTTTCCAGGTGAAATTTTAGTGCACTGATCTGCTTGCATCTAACCCGCGGGTTAGTTGCCTGTGAACCGACTCTCTTACGGCGTATAGGACGAAAAGACGGGAAAGGGAGAGAGGAGAGAGAGAGAGCAGTCTTCTAATTATCCTGTTGATCATCTGTCAACAGGGTCGTTACTTAAGTTTTTGGCGAACTGCCTTGGGAAAAGCAAACTGATTCGAATTATCGGGAGGTTTGAAAAATCGAGAAAGGGGGATAAAATTACAGTATCGATCATGAAGGGAACTTAGGTTTGGTCCGAATTATCGGTAATTTCGAAAAACCGAAAACCGAAACCGAATCATCGAGAGGGACACAATAAAACGGACATAACACTATTTATTCGCTAATATCTTCGGGGTGACAGTGTCAGATTTCTACAATCTGAAACTGAATCCAGTATACCATGTCAAACCTTACCTGTGTTATGTTGCACAAGTTGTTGCACGTTCCGTCAAACGTGCGATACTTGCGTTGTATGCAGTTCAGACGCACATGCAGTGGTACTTGCTCGCAAAATGGTTCAACCGATATAAAAGTATCTTGAGAGTTAACAGATGACCCCGCAAAGGAAGGGGATAAACCAAAACAGACGAATGCTCCAGCAAAAAGAAAGAGATCTTGTCGGAACCTGTGAGAAAAGAGTCATAAACGTCTTTAAGTTCTCAGCTCTAAGAATAGTTTTATTCATTAAAAATCTTCTCCCCAAAGGTAAGAAGAAATGTTTCAATAGATCTTATGAATACAAGATATGCCGGGACATCATAATTGAAACTTGTATCGGTGCATGCATATGCACAAAGGCAATACTTCATTTTATATATCAATCCTCAAATCATTATAATTGTATCTATACATAAAAGATATCAAAGTAGTTCGGTAGCACATACACTGTTGGATCTGCTTCCACTTGGGAAGTTAATCCCCAAGAAGAAGGACACTAAATACAGTTTCTGAAAAACGCCTTGCCATGGTGATAAAGTTAATACAGATCGCTTTCAATTATAAAGGGACTCTTAAATAACTTCTTAACCCTAGTCTGACCTGGCTTTTGCTGTTGTTTTGCTTCCTGCGACCGGGGAGAGCTCCAATAACGTAATTTGGTGTCATTATGACAGCATATTGTTGAATTTATTTGCAGAATCCAAATTCCATCAATTTTCCCCCACTTATTATAAATATTAAGGTGTCTGACAAAATCAAGAAGTAGGCTAACAAATAAATAATCTTTATCAATAGCAGTAATGATGACGCCATTTGGAAAAAGCTGCCATCTTGCATCGTCATTTGGAATTAATGACATGTATTTTGTTTTACTTAAAACCCGTATAAATCGAGGCAATCGTGATAGAAAAATTGATCTGTGTATAAAAAGATGCTTAGAATTATTAGGCAAAAACTTCGGCAAATTATGAAATTCCGAGAAAAATGAAAGCTGTCAAAAATTAAACCAGGATCTGCCATTTGGTCATTTTAACTTTTTTTTTTCTCAAATCAGTCAGTAGAAAGCCTGAAGTACACTAACAGTTATAATAAATTCAATAAAATATTGCTTAACTAAGGGTAATGCTTTAACCCTATTCCGACCCTCCTCCTCGATAACACGTTGAGTAACTTCAAGACCAATTAAGCTATGAGCACCAAACGTAGCGACTTTTCTTAAAAAAATTATCTGAAAACATATTTAAGTCGTCGTGACGACGTGTGCCTTAACATTGATGTTAACATGGAAACCGAGTTTTGACAGCAATGTTTTTCAATTAAATTTGGTTTTTTCCTATAAAAAAAGGCTTATTCCTATTCGTTACTTATTGAATTAAAATACAATTTAGAGTTTTTAGTTATTGCAGTTACTATATTTTCAGTATTTTAAGTGAAGCTATGATACTCGCAGTTATGAACCCAATTTTTGCACTTGCGTAAAGAAGCCTGAATAATTCAGGACTTCAACGGGATTTGAACCCGTGACCTCGCGATACCGGTGTGACGCTCTAACCAACTATTGTAGCTATACACCTTATTCCAAAATAGCCGCTATTTAGATATTCTTTTGTTTTTATTCAAATTAGACCTTGATGCCTCGTTCGAGGCAAAATATTCTTTTGAATTTTCAGCTCAAGAACGAGGCATCAAGGGCTAATTTGAATACGAACAAAAGAATATTTAATTATATGACGGCCATTTTGGAATAAGGTCTATGAAGCCACTGACGTTGGGAGCTGGTCATTTGTGGGTTGTAATGTTCCCGTGAGGAATGAATCAACGATGAAATTATATATAAAATGGATCATATATCATATGAACTGTTCCCGTAATCCAGTTCCAACGTCAGTGGCTTCATAGCTCAGTTGGTTAGAGCGGTATCGCGAGGTCACGGGTTCAAACCCCGTTGAAGTCCTGAATTTTTCAGGCTTCTTTACGCAATTGCAAAAATTGCGTTCATAACTGAGAGGATCGTAGCTTCACTTGATTTCTTATCCGCACTTCATATATGATTCATTTCATATATCATTTCATCGTTGTTTCAATATTTTGTAACACGAAATTCTTACTACTTTAGCTCAATAACAATGATCATCGTATACTTTGTCTAACTAAAAAAAATTATGTTTTCTTATTTTTGAAGAAATAAAGACTTCACTCTACGAATGTACAGTACTACTTTGCATTAAATTTAACAAGTAGAATTATCTTTTTTACCACAACCAATTGCAAATTTATCGTTTCTAAGGGCTGAGTCTGAATAAACGCAGCTGTAAATTTGGTTACCACAGGCCTAGAAACTACAAAACTAACTGTTCATGCTTCAAGTTTGCTACAGAGCTTATTTAACACTGATTAGTGCGAAGCGGCCCAAGATTGCGGCGGCTTCGTTTTGGGATGACCACTATGCCCTTGCTATATATATTAATGGACTTTTTCATCTTAATTAAGCTACCACGAAGAAGCATAGTTGGAGCTCTAACATTTACATTAAGACGGGCTGACAAAGGACTAGCGCTCGAAGGTACGCTTTTCAACGGTGGGCAACTTACTTTATCAACTCAGGTGATAAAAAGAGCTTTTGTGTTAGCCAGGAGCCTCAAGATAGTCAAACCAGTAGACATTAAGTTGAATAGAGATGATCATTTGGGTCGCAGGGATGGCGCAGTGGTGAGAGCACTCGCTTCCCACCAACGTAACGCGGGTTCGATTCCCATGCCTGACTCGGCGTCATATGTGGGTTGAGTCTGTTGGTTCTCCACTCTGCACCGAGAGGTTTTCACCGGGTACTCCGGTTTCCCCTCTCCTCAAAAACCAACATTTGACTTGATTTACTTTCATTGTTAATTTCAGTTTACAGTGTCCCCAATTAGTGCTCCAGCGCTAGAACGACTAGACACTTAAATAAAGTTCCTTTCCTGTCCCATTTTAGTTTATCAAAAATTAACGTAGCTCTTTTTGAGTATTTGATTAGATGATTCACCGAAGATTTCTCTTGACGCTGAAGGCAGTTGTGATTCTCAGCGCGACTCAATGCAACGACGTAATTTTGGTCTTCGATGATTACACGAGCCAGCACAGAGATCTGAGGACCTGGGCGAAGTTAATAACACAGTAACCTTCGAAACCATTAAGAAGTTAACGGTACCTTAATTCCATCATTACGCTGCCTGTGCTCTTCTGTTTTGACAATCAGATTCTATAACCTGAGGAGAAAAATAACGACTTTTAGAGAATAATTCAGCCTTCCCGATGTGTAAAAATTGTCATATCAGACAAGAAAAAAAAACATTAATGTTTACCTTTTTAAAATAGAGCTGGCTTAAGAAGCCCCGACAAACGGCAACACCAAATATAACTGGAGCTAGACTTGACCCTGGTCCTATGGCCTTCTTTTAGTAGTCAGAGTGGTTTGAGAAGGATATGGTCGTATAGCTTTCTTTTATGCTGCTTTGGGAGTCATTATCAAAGTTTCTTATGCTGTGGTAAAAAAAAATACTGCTTTGTCACGACAGCCAAGCAGCGGTCATTCAAAACTTAACACCGGTTGATGCGGAAAAAAGAGAAGGTTTTAATTGTTAAAGCTGATATTAGTCGTAGTGGAATTAACAACGTAAATGATGACTTTCGTACGGTGGCTTTCGGTGAGGTTGCCAATTTCCGCATTGTTTTGTTTTCTGTGTGTCTCAGAGAACACGGCAATTAAAGGACTGTAATTTTCCGTTGCACTGATCAACCATAACGTGAGGTGATGACTTTACGGAAATGTCGATGAACATTCCGTTGCTGACAGGCAAGTGTATTTCTAGAATCCAGATTTATCTTAAGCTTGTGAAAACTGCACAGAGAGCACATTTGATTCCAGGCACATTTATGCGATTTAACGCTGACAGAAATTAAAGTTGAATAGAACACAAACTTATCTAGGTTGCAGATCATTGCCGGCAGTGATGTAGTTAAAACCTTGAACTTCGAACTAGTGCTTTGGAACCTCAATATTGGACTCTAAACAATAGCATAGCTGGCTGAGAAATGAGGCGATCAGCCGATTAATGATAAGCCGATCGTCGATCCTTTACCATCTCCGATGCAACTTTTCTTTAGCTTTTATAAACTTGTTGGACCCCGTGAACGCCGTGTATTGAAGGTGGAGAGACCGAAGAATAACTTTTCAAAGTCATAACAAATAAAAGATACTATATTAACCTTTCCTTAGAGTGTCTCGATCAAAATGGACAGTTCCAGTAAAAGAGCTATGGGTCGAAACGATGTGCGACATCAAGGCATTATTGGTCCAGCTAAAAATGCTAAAAATGCCAAACACGTGTAATGTATAACAATGAGCTAATCCTATGCATCGTGTCTGCAGGGTTCTGTGGTAAAAGAAAAGCTACAAGACATCCAAATCTTTTGGCCCCATATAACATTAATTCTTCCCCCTATAGTAATTCTAAAACAAGATTCCCCTCTCAGCTCCTGACCCCCGCTGACTATGAACATAATCCACTCGGTAACAAATCCGATGAAAAAGGATTGTTTACTGAGGTCGAAATGCTTCTTGAATGTAAACTCTACACTATGTCAAGCCTCATCTTCCGGCCACTTCTCATATAGTTCGACGAACAGTGCTAATATCTGGAAGTCACACATAAAAATAAGTGGTGATACAAAAACGTCATGGGGTCATATCCATGGTTTTGTATCTAAATGGCGGGCTTGATGTCGGCCACGGAGAGGGTTTTGTGGGGCGAAGAATGCAGTCTTTCTTTCTTTCTTTCTTTCCATATTCGGGTACTTAATAATTAATAGCGTAGGTACGTCATGTATGGGGAATTATTATGTCCCCAATACATATTATTATGACCCCAATACATACCTTAATAGTGGGTAAGACCGCATGACATTTTTGGTATCGCAGACTCAACCTGGTCTCGGTCGTTGTTATCTAAGGAACTCCGTTTACTCCAGTCAAACAGGCTAAAGTTAGATTGAAAAGCGCAGTATCAATCCCGAAACAAACAAACACTCCATCCGCTCTAAACGGTTAATCATTGCCGCCTCGTTTTCAGTTTATTGTCTACCAAGATAGCTTATAAACAAATATTAAGACTTGAATGTTACTGATATTAGTGATTTCACCTAGCTCCTCCATCAATCTGAGTCGTCTAGATTATACTTTTGCTTTTCGGCTAGCCGCTAGTAAAACTTCTTGAAGGATAGGCAATTCAGGGTATCTAGGCGCAATCTTTTTGGTTCAATTCGTTAGCTGTTTTAATATCTTTCTAAAACCGGACGTACTTTGCGAAAAAAAAAAATTAGCACAATATCATATACTCAATTATGGAAGAAAATCTTTGTAGTGAGTCAGCCAATTTCTGCAAAAAAATAAAAATAAATAAATAAACAAGAATGAGTCAGCTATGGTTTAATACAATCGCTGCTCTCTGTTTTAGTGTTTGTCGCAGAGAAAAGTATTCTATCACGAGAAAACTGGAACGTTATCATACATCATACATATATACATACATACGTATTAATAACTTCACAGGAGTTCAGGCTTCAGGAGTAATCATCGATCACTTTATTGCGACAGTGCTGTTTGGTAAGGTCCGAAATTATATGACCACACTCATCATGCAACTTCAACGATTGACCGTTGAAATTAAAAGCTGGCATTAAAATTTGGGTGATTGTTATAGGAATGCGTTAAGAGATTGTATCTAGGTAACAGATGGATTGTGTCTTAGTTACGTTACTCTCAATTTCCGAAGTTCATATTTGTTCCTGTGGGGGCTTGAACTCGCTAGTTCGTTTCGCCTGTTTAGGCTACAGAGCTCTTGTTTACTATTACAAATGATGATGAATTTTTCATAAAGACGAAGATTACACTTTTTGCTAATGTTGCTATAGGGTTTACGTTTCTTTAAAACTATCCATTTTATCTGGAAAGGTTTCTTAGTCTCTTGTGAAGTCCATATGTATTTTGAGAGTTCCGTTTCATTTGTTCTGTTCAAGCGTCGAAAGGAGAGGACTGATGCTTTCTGTAACGTTCCCTGAAGTTTGTTGCCAGTCCGACGTGAGTTTCAGTTGTTGTCGCTGTGATTACAGTGGCTTGGTAGATTACATTTGATTAGAGGCATTTCTTTCGAGTAGACAATCTGTTTTTTTTCCTGCAATTGCAGGTGTCAGGTTGTTGCGTTGGTGAGTTGAAATTTGAAAGAACGTACTTCTTGTGAGACGAGCTATGGTAGATTTCATGTTAGGCTTGCATGAGTAGCTCGGTTTTAGTGTGTGTCCGGAGTGTTCAAAATCTTGTGGACTGGGTGTTTTTTTTGGAAAAATTCATCATCATTTGGAAAAAAAAAAGAGGTTTGTAGCCAAAACAGGCGAAACGAAGTAGCGAGTTCATGCCCCCACAGAAACAAATAAGTACTTCGGAACTTTAGAGTGACGTAACTAAGATACAATCTATCTCTTACCTAGATACAACCGTTAAGAGGCTCTTAACGCATTCCTATAACAACGAACCAAATTTTACTGCCAGCTTTTACTTTTAACGGTCAATCGTTGAAGTTGCCTGACGAGTGTGGTCATATAATTTCGGACCATACGAAACAGCACTGTCGCAATTAACGATCGATGATTACTCCTGAAACCTGAACTCCTGTGAAGTTTTTCATAGTCAATGCTCTTCAACTAAATGAATTGGGCGCTCGACAAAATACATTCTTCCTTGACAACAAGTATTTACATATATACTTAACATAGGTTACCTCTAAGTAAATTGACTACAGCATTTTTAAAAACATGAAATAGTTTAAAACATTTAAAATCTTGGTAGTCAGCCTGGACAGCGACTGGACCGACTGTGTGCTAAAATCAAGTTCCTTAAAATAAGAGTCCTTCTTCACTTTGCGATAAAAATATAAGAAAAAACCAGTAAACTTGCCTGTAAAATGAGTCGAGATAGCGCACCAAGGAATAGCGCCTCTATAGTTACTCCTTCTGAAGTTACTACGCAGTGCAAGGTTTAATGTTGTCAAGTGTGAAAGAGCCGCAGGTGCCTCACCTAGAAACACGCTATGGCGTAGTTTATTTAATCGAAGTTTGAGAAGGTTAAAGCATTCCAGTTCGAATGTCGGTATATTTCCTCAGAAGGCATATCGCGGGGCAAGCTGTATATTATTCTCTGGCTGCCCTACGATGAAATACTTCCAGAGAATGTAGAGTGTCCACATTAGGGCAGGGGGGGGGCCCCCCCCCCCCCCCCCCCCCCCGAATGATCAGTCCATATAGAACTGATGGTAATCTTATATTGAAGTACAAGTCCAATAGGGCCCCTTTCTGCTAAAAACAAAATCATTCTCAGGAGGTTCAATTTGTTAACAAAAGTCTTTGTTACATCTGTAAGGTGATGTGACGGGGAAAGCCTACGTCTTTCATCGATAGTAACGCTCAAAAGACGAGGGTGTTTCACCCACTCGATCCGATCATCTCCAATAGTCACGGAATTTAGCTGCCCGATGTGCGGTTTTCTCATCAATAGCATAGCTTCGCACGTTGCCGAATGAGGGGTTAAAGAGTTCTCTATGCACCAACTGTTCAGTTCCGATAAAGCTTTGTTTAAAGAAGTGACAGTGTTATCAACAGTGTCCCCAATGCAATAAACGGTGGTGTCATCCGCGTACATAAAGGACAGAACCAGAGGAAGTAGTAGGTAGGTCAATGGTGTACTAGGCGAACGACGAAGAACCATGAAGAACCTATACACTTGTGATCCAGAATTTTATCGCTTTATTCAACCCAAGCTACTGGTATTGTAAAACCTATGTTTGTCTTAACTGAGCGAACTCTTTCTTGTGAGCTGGGAAGCCGCAAAATCTGAATTCATAACTAAATTGGAAGGGGACACAATAACTGCAGATGAACGCGAGTGATTTTCCTTAACAGCCTCAAATTTGAAAAATAAAAGAAAACATAATAAAACATCTGGACTGGACTTTGCACGAGGTTAAGCGATCTTAACGGTGTACATTTCAACTTTTTTGGTATTTGATTGTTGCGCCACATTAGGGCAAACTGGGTGAACGTGTAAACTGAAACCAGTTCTAAATCCAAACAGTACATTCAATTATGATAGACAGTATGAATACCAAAGGTCCTCCCTTTTTACAACCATGATATCTTTAATGCCTGACAAGCATTAAAAACAAAGTCTAGAATTTCAACTCAAACTATATATATAATGTCTCGATGATATTCAATCTTTTTCGGTCTTAAGTCAGTCCTGAGGGAAAGCCGATGGCGTCAACGCGTCCTTCAGCAAGCCTCTCAACTGTTGTGTCTGGCCTTCATTTAATTTTTACGCTCGCGTCAGTCGCTTTTCTTTCGTACAAAGTTTATTACCTTGAATGTGAACTTTCCTCAATACGAGGAAAAGCACAAGTAAGTGATGGCCGGATACGTGTGACTGAAGCGACTCCGCCGTCTCTCATTTCAAACGGTGAAGAGCTCAGGGGTGAACGTAATCGCCGAGCTGATCAAGAAGAGGTAGAATCATCTTTGGCCGGAAAACTCAAGGCAGTGTGTGACCAGAAGTTGTTGGACGATCTTCAGGTAAGGGATTCTGATCTTAGTTTACATTGTTTCTCTAATAGTTAGCCACTCTTGATTGTGCGTTCCTACATTACAAAATGACACGCAAAAGGATGTTCGAGAAAATCTCAATTTCATTGTTTCGTAGAATAGGGTTTTCGAGCTTCATCGATCCATCTAAATGTTTGTCTTAATGTGTAACATGTTTGATACCGCGTTAATTCAAAGTTATTTCCGGGTGGCTAAGCGTCGTGGGGGAGAAAATCCCTTTTAAGCTATGCAATAGTATTTTGTGGCGTTTATGGGATGATGTTTTAACCCTTTTGGTCAGAAATTGGTTATAGATTTATTCCAACCATTGTAGTCTGGGTATGGATTTTTAAGACGCAACTTTTTGCTCTGCTCCTCCTGAAAATTGAGCTTTGATCACTTGAAAGGTCCATGTCTTTCATTTGTACGTAAAATCCGTGACGCAGCTACACTGGAATATTGGATATCAAAGTAAATATGTACTGCGACGGTCTGCTTTGAAATAGAGTATCAAACTTTGGGTTATGTCTAATACAGTGACGGGAAACTCATAACTATCTTGTTTTGGGTTAAGGACCACACGGCTCCTGACAACACGATGCTGCAAGCCCAACTCACATTTTAAGAACCCTCTTCCCTTGCAAAGCGCCGTTATTGTTGTGAAGTGAAATTTAAGCTGTTTCTTTTCTTTTCTTTTTTTTTTTTTTTTTTTTTGAGTGCTAGACGCACTTGAGTTTGTGCCGGCAACTCTATAATGTTTATTTAGTAACGTTAACAGGGAGATAATACTGGCCGTGAGTTCTATGCAGGTGGTAACCTTAACAAGGGAGTAAAGTTGATCACCTAAAACCGGAAAAAATATCGAGACTTCTACCTACGGAGTGATATACTTTCTCTAGTTTAGTTGTATAATGTAACAGAAGACGACTTTGTTGATGCCATTTAGGGGCGGGGATATTTAACTACCGTAAACTGCCGTTTGTAAGCCCTAGGATTAATATAGTAGCGGGTTTTAGAAGGGCTAACAAACAGAAAGGCTTAAATCCCGGGAAGAGGGGGGTGGGGAAAGCTTATATAAAGTGGGGGGAAGGGGTGATTGAGGTAAGTTGCCGTTTACGTTTACGGTAGGTTAGTTGCTTCCTCGTTCCTTCTTCGTACTCAGTTGTAAAGCCACTCCAAGGCTGTAGCTCTAGTTGTAGTTTGGAGAATCGACATAACTGGGAATTGAACTCCTTCCGCCAAAGCACACCTTCTAAAGGCCAGTTCTTTGGGACAACTTAACTGTCGCCTTGTGTTAGTGCACATACCTCTGTCTCGCAAAGTTCATAAGAAATACAACTGGTAAATGAACGATAAGCGAGTCGTGATCCAGAGAACAACAGCGTTTTAATTAGTGCGCTAAATAATAGTGAAGTATGCTTATAAAATTTTAAATTTCATTGTTTTGTGTTTTCAAAGCGCGCAAGATACACTGCTAGTAAGGCAATGACCGTTAGGTACAGGCACAAGCGTGTTATATAGTTGAGCCAACCAAAAAATATGCACAGAAAATTTATTTGTTTATTTACGTTTTTTTTTTTCACTTATTTATATTTATATTTTTTATGGTTCAATTTTTCATACTGAGACTCAATTCACTAGACTTTCACTCAACTAAACAGGGACTGCCATTGGTTGATTCCTGGTCACGTGCATGGCCTTGACTAAAATCAAATGTACCCCAATCTTGATACATTTGAGCAATTGTACCCCGCTCGGAATACATTACAGCACGTGATCAAAGCATGTTGGAAAGTGGCTTGACAGAAGGCGCGAAAAACACTGCCAGTACAGGTCCTACCAATTTTTTCGTGAATGAAGAGAACAACACAAACATAAAGCCCCAAGATAAGAAACGATAAGAAACGATATTTAAAGTTATTCCAGAGGAGAAACAGCAGCTAGTGGAGCAAAACAATGCAGACAATGTACTTGGTAAATCATTCATTCAGTGGTTTTGAGAATTAAATTTGTGTTTTTACAAGTACCAGTCAACTGTTGTGATTCGCTCCGGTTATTCTTTTGTTGCTGTTGAAGTCAAAGTCTAGAAATTTAACAAAACCGGCTTAATGTCAGATTCCTCGGGAAACCAGTTTGTTTTCCCTTGAGTCTTGATGTTTCCCGAGACGAACAGGATCTGACATTAAGTATAATAATAACATAATTCGGCAAAACAGCCACAGAGGTCTTAAAATTGTTTCTCTAAGGGCCTGTTTACATGGAGGTGGGGGGCCCCAGGTAGGTGAGTTAACTCGCTTAGGTGATGTATAACCCACCTGTCCATATAATCTCTAATTTTAATTTGATCACGTTTACATGATAGGTGGGGTGACCCGCCGTGGGTTACCTCACCTTTCTGGGGTCACCCACCTCAATGTAAACAAGCCCTAAACAGCACTGTTTGATGTGATCCGCAATTTACCTATTTTAGGAATGGCATTATGAAAATGCACACTATTCCTACAACTCAGAGTATTCAGAAACTATAACTGCGTGGAATTTGTCGTCATAGAGTCAGAGGCGCAGTTGTAAACCGTAAATTGCAGTCTGTTCATCCACGAAACACTTAGGAGTTGTTATGAACTCGTTTAATCGTGTCCATGCGTTCCAGATCGAATTGGAATTTGAAAGTGTTGGTTTTTGAGGAGAGGGGGAAACCGGAGTACCCGGAGAAAAGGGAGAGAAGCAACAACAAACTCAACCCACATATGACGTTAACGCCGGGATTTGAACCCGCGCTGGAGCTCATCAAGAGGAGCCTCTATCTCCCATACTTGGCCTCGGAGTCAACCCTTTCCCGAGTAGATTTATTTATAGAACACCTCCCTTGGGAGATTCAGCCCGCTCACTGTTGTCAGGAGCTCTTAATGAGCTCCTGCTGTTGTAAAAGCCAATCAAAACAGAGCTATCTCAGCGTCAAGGGAATTATGATACTTTTCGCGGGAAAAACCTGTTCCTAAAAATAAATTTACTCGGGAAAGGGTTGACTCAAGGAATTAGAGGAGATAGAGGCTCCTCTTGATGAGCTCCTGACCCGCGCCAATGCGAGTTCTCTCACCACTGCGCCGCCGCTTATATCCTTCGTAAACAAGCGATGCCACTTTTGACGGTCGATGCCATTGTTAGTAACCAAGCCTTTTTATTCGGTTAGGTTTAAAAATAAAGTGTAAGTAGTTAAGTTAGAGCTTTCGACTGCCCGAACTGCAGTCTTCGACGGGTAAAATGAATGATAAGAAATCGATGAGAAAATTTAAATAAAAACGTACATTGCAAAATGATGAGAATGTAGAAAATTTATGAATATTTGTTAAAAAGAATGTTGTATTGTCCAGGTAAAGGGCACGAATTGTTATCTGCGTTGGGTGTCACTGTGGTATGCCACGCTTCTAATGTTTTTCTCGTTCTAAAAGTGCCTTTGTCAATAACTGACAAAGTCAAAGTCAATAACTGACTTCATTTAAATACTTTAAAATTGCAAAATTTAAATCGTTGTTTCGATAGCGTAGAGGTAATGTGCGCTATCTCTGACTCAAGTGTACCGAGTTCGTTATCGTTCGATTAACTTTCTCTAATGTTTTTTCTTAGTTTTTTTTTTATTTATTTATTCCAAGTGACACACAATGCTAATCTATTCCTACATTAAGTATTTTTCCCTCATTTGCAAACGACAAACTTAACAGTGAAAATTGTTCGTCTCGTCCAAATGGCATCGCTTGTTTACGAGAGGGACAATTGCTGCTTGCTCCCCGTCCCTACTTTGCTCCAAAATAGAATGTTGACATTTGGAATGTCTACACATTGCAGCAATGGTTTACTTATCATTGTAAATTGTAACCTTGACCGTTTTGATCAGCTTTGTATATTTAAGAAAAACAACTTGTCAAGAAGAGTTAACTGCACTTGAGAATTTCCTAACCCAAATATCGAGACCTACACCACGGGTCAAATTATTATTTCCCTAGATCAGTTTTACGTCAGATGAGTTTTTTCCACAAATTAAACTGAGTTGTAATGCTTTGTTCCAGGTTTAAGAATTGCCTTTAAACTGACCTAAGGTGGGAATTTCCAAGTCAGAAATATTCGATATATGGAACCAAATATTCGATGACTTCGATCTCTCGTCCCAAAGCTTCTTTGTTAATATTGTTTTGGTTCTATTTAGAGAGTTTAAGATCGACGACGCGACGGCAACGAAAACGTCACAAAGTTTGCATATTTAACGAGCAAAAACAATAGCTTTGCACGCTCTGCACGTGCATTTTTAAATTTTTGTACATTTCTTTCACGTTTTCGGCAAATCTACGACGTGAAATGACCAATT
>NC_090881.1:17515609-17518109 GCF_036669935.1 Montipora foliosa
ACACGGCTTAAGGTGATTCCTTAGTAATAGAAGCTGTCCCAAGATTTTCTTTAAACTTTTCTCGATTGTTCCCTACATCATGTTGACTCGAAATGTGCAATTACAAAAATAGGTCACTAAGCTCGTTTGCGAGATATAACTTGCTCAAGTTACTCATTTAATCATTGCGACTTCATCTATCAAGGACAAGTTTGTTCCATCGGTTCAGGCTACGTTTTCAGGAACAGGAAGCACAGCTTTGACGTAATTCTTGAAATAACAAAACAGGTGAATTGTATTTCTCAAAAGGAATGATTTAATGTTTGTCTTGAAAAGGCACTGACTACAAATATTACTCGGGTGCGTGATCTCGAGGAGACAATTTTGTGTCCACGAATGATGGCTACGCATACTTTTTTTCCTGTAACATTTTTTTCTGACATAAAGTTTTTAATATTTTTTACAGCACAAAGAGGATGAGTAAGAGAATAAAATTATGCCAAAAAAAGATGGCTCACCAACCTCGTTTAGGAGAAAACAGAAAGCAAACCAAGCTCGACCCCTCGACAACACGTCTCCCCGATAGCGTGGTTTCACTTTCACTGTCGGACTGAAATGTTCTTTAGCATCATTAAGGCTATCACTCGACTTTTTGTTTTGCGAGAGTCTAAAAAGTTTCTTGTTTTGCTCAATACTGCTGTGCTCTGAAAACGGCCATTCTCCTTTCTAGCGAGCTTTCCTGCACGAAAGGTTGCCATTTTGAAATTTTTTTGGCCACTTTTGATATATCAATATTCACATATAGCTACGAGTCTTTATGGTTAAATTTAAATATTGTTTTGTTTAGAAATATCCGTTGAGACTTGTGAGACAAAGAAAACAGAACTGAGCCGTGCAATTTGACCATAAAGCCTCTTAGCCATGCCTGAATACGAACGTGGCCTACGCTGTGTTATGCCCAGAACAGAATGCGCAGTGCAATACTAGGGAATCACCTTAACGTTATCAATGTCAGTCTTCGGCCTTGTGACCATGGTAACTAGAGATTTCTGGACATCCCTGAGTTGGTTATGTAGGGGTGAATGACGGTTCCAGAGTCTCGCTATAACATACTATAATATATCCTATCATAATATTTGCCTACAAAAACTAAAATTTAGTAGACAAAACACTTGATGAAATGGCTCCACACAGCAAGCAAGGGTGAAAATTGTGTTGCTTGCTTGTTAATCTCATTTTGTTCAAGAGCACGTTGGCAATTGTTCGCAGAGTACAGAGTATCCTATGATTTTTGTCTATAACCTGAGTGCGCTGAAGAATGATTTTTTTAATTCAGTAACAGTAGTCAACTTAAAATGACCATCTTGAGATGATGTGGCCCAATGAAACGGATAGAACCGTATATAATTTTCTACGTATACAAAATGGATAAGTCAGTTCACTATTCATTTATCCTATTTTGTAGGTACGGATAGGCCGGAATGTGAACGATACTGGACCATAGATGACCCGACAAGACGTTATAATTTTAGGTCAGGACAAACAAGGAGTGATACCTATCTTCCTGAGGGATGGTATCGATTTATAGCAGGCAAGCAACTGTCCACAAGTTGCAGCTATTCGTCCGGCTATTGTGATGCTTCAAATCAGGGATCATTACAGGGAAGTCATCCTTCGGTTGAGGACGGGGTGGTATCTCGGAAAGTGTGTTTCGGTCACAATGAAAGAGATTTCAGATACGGCCAGGAACAAAACACCTGTTGTAAGCAAAGTACATATATAAAGGTTCGCAGCTGTGGTTCTTTCTATGTCTACAAACTGAAGCCCACGCCAAATGATAGCCGTTACTGTACCCAATATTAACTGCGTCCATTGATACCATACTAGCCATTCATTAGATAAATGTTTTAAAGTGCTAAAATATTTGAAGTTCAGTAAAATTTAGACATTTGATTCAGAGAACGCTAGTCTTAATGCGCTACAATCAGTATAAAGGGCAGGTATTTTGACAGAAGATTTATATGTTTTTCACAGTAATTTCGGAAGATCCGTAAAAGTAAACAGAATATTAAAAAAAGAACGTTTCTTTTGGGGTTGTAAAATGTTGCTTAAAGATCTCTGGACACTGTAGTTTAATATTCATTTCGCCGTTAATTAATTTTGGGGGGGGGGGGGGGGTTTTGAGTGAAAGAATTTTCTTTAGTTAGCAATGAATACGCTATTTTGCTTACATTCCGCGCGCACTGCAGTGTGGGGAGAGCGAGCTAGATACCAGGCCGCTGAGTGGGCAACACTTCCCGTCACGGTTGAAAATGGCGGACAGCGTTGAAGCATTTCTTCGACTGAACTGTCAGTCGCCTGATAACCTGAACAAGTTTATTGCACTAACAGAGTGTCTCCGTCAAAGAGACCTTAACCTATCAGGAAATAAGAACGAACTATGTGACAAGGTATTTTACACGTACAAGCTTGTAGTTCCTAAAAGCCTAGGTGTTAAATACGAGGAAAATATAAAAAAAAC
>NC_090881.1:17523109-17525609 GCF_036669935.1 Montipora foliosa
TCCCCAGAGGCTATCCTGCCTCCCCACCTCCACCCCGACAGTCTGTACGTGCGGGCGGGCGGGTGGGCGGGCGGGAGGAAGCTGACGTCATAACCAAGATTTCTCGCATGGATAGATTTCTTATCCAAGGTGCTCCGCCGGCGAGGTTCGATCTAAAGCCTTTGACACCGTAAATCATAAAATTTGGCTCGACAAATTAGAATATTATGGACTGCTTGTGTTGCTTTCTTGTCGAAAACAATTTGTGCAATATAATGGTCACAATTCCTTATATTTAGATATTAAATATTAATTGTGGAGTTCCTCAGGGCTCTATTTTAGGCCCCCTGTTATTCTTGGCTTATATTAATGATCTATGTAACAAAGGTCTTAGAGCTGATATAATTTGCCGATGACACTAATATCTTTTGTTCACACACTGATGCTTCTTTTGTTATGGGAGTTGTCAATTTCGAAGTTAAAAATATTACATGTTGGTTTTATACAAATAAGCTGTCTATTAATGTTGAGAAATCTAATTTTATTATATTCAGACCCAAACAAAATAGATAAATATTTGATCTGGCTTTTGTTACTAGTAGTTACTCAATTGATCGTGATAATTATAAGGAAGCTACTTTTCTTGGTGTAATTTTGGATGAACATTTAACAATAAAGCTCATTTACATAATGTCGCAAGAAAAGTGTCTAAAGCCATAAGTATAATGCATAAATTAAGTTTTTGCCTAAAAAATTCTTCTTTAAGGACACTTTATTACATAACCTAGTTTACCCTTACTTATTCTACTGTGCGAGTGTCTAGGCATCGACTTACCCTTCAAACCCCAGAAGATTAACTATACTTCAAAAACGGGCTGTAAGAATAATGTCGATGAGAGCTTTCGATACTCACACTAGTTTTAAAAAAACTAGCAATTTTATATTGAGAGTATCTATAAACTTCCAATAGGAAATTCATGTATCTATAAAAATTTGGCTTACTTCCTGATAGCTTTTGAGGTATGTTTTTAGTGAGGCACCAAGTGCATTCTTATGAAACTAGAAATTCGGAGTTTTTTCATTTGCCCCGTTGTAGGACTAATATAACAAAATTCTCCATCTGTTTTCAAGGTCCTAAATTCTTCAACTCCCTTAGCTTTCAAATTTAAAATGCAACAAGTATCGCCATCTTTTCCCGTCACAGTAAACTGAAGGCATTCCTCTTATTGTAATATTTTATTTTTTCCCTGTTTGCTTGCTTTTTTTAGCCTAATATATAGTTTATACAATTATCTAGTATATTTTAATGTTTCATACCCTGTTTAGGAGCTCTGCCTATAATCTGGCATGTATACTTTTGTTAATATTTCGTATATTAATTAATTGAGCGAGCCTATCTCTTATAAGCCCAGTGGTTTCCTTTGGGCTTATAAGAGATTAGCTTTTTAAATACTTTAAATACTATGCTCTGTACTGAGGCAAAACATTAAACTTGAAACTTGAACTTGAAGTCCTTTCTTCCTTACTATCTTCCTCCTTACTCCTCATTTTCTTCTTAGTTCAGTAATTTATAGTCCTGCCGCCGTTAGCAAAGGGAATTTGCACTTTGGTACTCAGTCACGGCTCCTGCTAATGGCTTTTAGCAGCGATTCAAACTCACTCTTCACCGACCTTAGATACAACTTCAAATCCTTTTCTTTTCCAACTGAACAACTAACGCCCACATCTCTGCACACATATACTGTATATAGTTTATTCAATTACCACTTGGTCGATCCATTTCTACGCAGTTACGGAGGCCACTTTGATTTATATTGTTTCTAAGGACATTATGAGATGCTCAGGGGGCAAATTAATATGCATTTGCCCCCTGGGTATCCCATAATAGCTATTTGAAAGAATATACATCAAAATGGCCGCTGTATCTGCAGAAAGGTCCATTACGACACTTAAAAAAAGGCCATTAACATTTAGACAGCTAATACACTATACCCCAAGGAATCAAAATAACACTTTACGGTAATTACAGTATTACTAACGAACTGATTTATGTCATTAAGTTGACGGCTAAAAGGTGTACTGAGAAAAGAAAACAAAAAACAAAGAAAAGATATTTCATGACATGAGTCATTGCAGTGGCAACCACTGGTGGTTGCCACTGCTAATATTTTGTCTTTGAGTTCAGTAGATAAATCAGTTGAATAAGTAGTTAATCCTTGTTTATCGAGCTTAACAGTGTTGTGGACCCCATTGTTCTTCCTTGACCCGAGTGATATGAAATGTAAGAACATGCAGGCATTCAGACTGTGTCACGTGGGTTGAATGCATGCTGGGCTCAATACAATACCAGGTCAGTTGAAAGATCTCCCATACTGATCGTATCGTGAATGAGAAAGCTGGCCAGTTGGATCGCTGCGTTGGTTCCGTGTGGTAAGTAAGTTCTGAACCTCAATTTGGCATTCTGAGTCAAGCAATTGATTACTCATTTAAGTACCACCTCTTTGGCCATTTGAGAGATACC
>NC_090881.1:17530609-17555609 GCF_036669935.1 Montipora foliosa
TAAAAATAACAAGTTGTTTTTCTCTTCCCCCAAAAATATTAATATCGGAACAGTCTGAACGGTCTACAACAATGTGCTAAGAGTGTAAGGTCCCATCACTTCTTCTCACTCGCCAGTAGATTGTTCTTTCCTTGGACGAACTCCAGCCACATTCGAAGTTTTGTGAACTTCGCGAGATAGAGGCCTTAAGTAAGTCAGCAACCATGTCCTCACTTCTGCAATATTTCAATTCAGTATTACGCTTAGTGACTCGCTCACGAACCAAGTGATACTTGATGTAAACAAATTTCTACTTTCTAAAGAAACACGGTGGCCTCATGGTTGGTGTGCTCGACTCCGGATCGAGTGGTTCGGTTTCGGGTCCTGGCCGGGGACATTGTGTTGTGTTCTTGGGAAGGACACTTAACTCCCACGGTGCCTCTCTCCACCCAGGTGTATAAATGGGAGAAATGCTCGGGGTAACCCTGCGATGGACTGGGATCCCATCCATGGGGAGTAAAAAAATACTCCTAGTCGCTTCATGCCACAGAAACCGAGATAAGCTCCCGCTCTGATGGGCCACTTGGCTCGTAAACATTGTGCTGCGTCAGTGGAAGAGTGAAACAGGAAAAGTTGGTTTTATAAAACGTGTTGATAAAGGTCAAATTACCACCGTGAACGATTTGGAAAGCTGACGTTTCGAGCATTAGCCCTTCGTCAGAGCGAAGGGCTAACGCTCAAAACGTCGGCGTCTCGGCCTTTCAGGCTAACGAAACGGCGTTTCGAGCTAATGCTCGAAACGTCATCTTTCCAAATCGTTCACGGTGGTAATTCGACCTTTATCAACACGTTTGATAAAACCAAATTTTCCTGATATCTGCTGTAATGAGACATGTTTTGTGCGTCTATGAAACTGTAGATTCTTGGACATGCAAATAGCAGATTGGTTATCCTGGAATACCAAGGTTGCTGCAGTGTGCTTGATTCCTAGGTCTGATAGAAGTTGTCTCATCCAAACTGCTTGTTGAGATGCGCTTGCCAATGCCATGTATTCATTTTAAGCGGTTGACAGAGCGAAACTTGACTGTTTCTTACCTCTTCAACTGACTGCTGCTCCTCCCGTCTAAAAAACGTAACCAGAGGTAGACTTGCGATCATCCAGCCCAGTCTGTATCGGAGTAACCCACGCAGCCTTTCATCTCTTCTCTGCTGTAGAGCAGCCCTCCATTGAGATATCGCATGATCTGTTTAACTGCTGTCCAGTGCTGATTTGTGGGCTCTGAGCAGAATCTCGCAACATTAGTCACAGCGTGAGTAATCTCTGGCCTTGTTCTAGTTGATAAAATTGCAGGCTTCCGATGACGGACTCGTACTTTGCTTGATTTCAGCTCCTCCCTGTCGTCTACAGCTTTGACTAATTTCGAACCCAAGTCGACTGGCATTGTGACTGGTGTGGAGGTCTCCACATCAAACCTCTTCAGAACACTTCTCGTGAATGCTGGGTAGCCTATCCACACTTCTCCATCATTCAAGTTTTGAATGATTTTGACACCCAAGAAATGATGAGCCTCGCCCACATCCTTCATTACAAACTGTTTGGCAAGTTCTTCCTTGATTTCTGCCATTCGCTTCTCAATCTTACAGACTGGTAGTAAATCGTCAACATGCACAAGGATAATCCCATCTTCTTCAGCTTGTTGTCCAGCACAGTATTCCAGCATCTTGGAGACTGCTTGAGGCTACAGATACTTCGATTCAGTTTGCACACTAACTCTTCTTTGCCGTTAACCTCAAAACCCTCCGTCGTTTTCATATACAGTACACCTCCTCCCGTCGATTTCCATTTAAGAATGTAGTGGTCACATCCATCTGATGTAACCGTAAACCTAGGGCATCAAAAATCTCGATCATTGCCCTTAGATGCCTTTGTACCGAGTTCCCTTTCTTTAACCCCAACGAGTATAGTTTACGACGCAAGGCTACAATAGCTTGTTGGCCCATGGTTTCTTCTGAAACTGATCAGAAAGTTTCTCCTATGCAGGGAAGGGATCGTCTGGGTCTCTAATCAAACAACATAATGATGGATCTATTGACAACACTACAGTAACCAGAGCGCGATCTCTTCTAGCCATGAACTTTCAATATTTCGCAGCTTCTTCCTCATAGGGGGGCATCCTCTTTTCCACTCAGGATATCCCTGAGTTCGTCTCTCATCATTACCATTCTGCACTGCGCTTTGCATTTTAGGATAGTTTTTTTTCCCATTCAGTGGAACTATCGTAACGGTTCTCAATTCACTTGTCATATTTCCAATGCAAATTTCTTGTGATACTATAAACTTTCAGAGGTCAGGTTACTGAGAGTTCAAAGTGGCAATGCGACGACGTAATTTCTCTTCTTCGCGCTTGTTCGTCTGGGCCCATAACCCGTCGAAAATCTCGAGAGACTCCGCAAGACACAGCTGACAATTTTAACAGTTTAATTATACTCAAACACTGAGGAAATAAAAATGGAAAGACTTCGTATTTTTGTGCAACTGCCGCTTATCAACTCGATCTATAAATTTTCTAAAACTAGTAAACAATACATCATGTAAGATAGCACGAAAGTGAGGATTACACGTGGACATCTGAAAATAAAGAGATAATAGTAGTGTTATCCAAGTCACTCCCCTTTCCATACCTGTTTCTCTTGCTATCTATCGACATTAACTACTGTTTTTTCTTTGTATTACAGACAATTTCGACAAGGAGGTAAATACCGAAGATAGAAAATGGCAGCAGATAAAGAAGCGTATGTAAGTACATAAAGTTATTGCAACATACATATTTGATGGCTTTTTATCGCAAAAGGGTGAGAATAAAATAATAAGATTATGCAGCACAAATGCTCAAAAGAAATGGTTTATTTTTTTGCAATGAGAAATGGTCAATGCGTGAGATAGCGAGTGAGTGAGTGAGTGAGTGAGTAACAGTAACAGTAAATCTTTACTGCGCCTTACTCTCCAAAGGGAGGTATCGGTCTCGTTACAATAAAGGTGATAATATCTACTAGAATAACTAATTAACTTAAAGATCATACAATTACTTGTAATACAATTGGTATAAAATTATTTTTAATTATTTTGCATTTAGGATGTCTTTTCTCTTCTGAAACATTAAATATGTGTATTTATCTACTATCTTTGAGGTGGTTTCGTTTCTAGGGTAAGTAAATACCGTATCTTATCCTCATCATTAAGGCTTTTGAAAACATCGTGTGTTGAAAGGAGAGAATGGAGCTCATTTCTAATGTTATCGTACCCTGGGCAATAAATACATCAAGAAGTGCCGCTCGTCTTCTATATAGCCTCTATTGCAGACTAGACACGTTCTTCCATCTACTGGGATTGGTGCACCTCTATTTTCGTATTTCCCAGTCTGTATTCGCAAGCTATGAACCCCCAGACGCAATTTTGTCATACTTATTCTATTTGCTGGGTTTCTGATAGTTTTGAGATAGTCTTCCAATTGATAATCGAATTTGACTTCTTTGTGTGTAAATTTCTCTCTAGAGCCTTCGGAAGTGTTGTTGCGAGCCTTCAGCCAATTTCGAATGTACTCCTTTTGAAACTGTTTTTTTATGGAGGAACGAGCATTCTTGATGTGTAGTTGGCTTGATGTGTTGCTTGTAGAGTGCATTCGTATAGTTTCGTCATTATTTAATACATCAAAAAATCGTCTGCGACTTTTTGCGTGATGAAATGCTTCCTTTAATAGAGGATTGGCTGTTTTATGCTGTAATCTAAGCGAGTAACTAAATATTGAAGCTTTTAATTCTTTACTTAAAGGGTACCGTCCAAGTTCTGCCCTACAGGCAATGCTCTCTGTGTACCATGGGGTATTTAGTGTTTGTTTACAGAACTTGATATGGACTTGTTCAATAGTGCTTTTGTCAAAATGGGTCTTATATGATAATAGCTCCGGTCCCCATATTTCGCATCCATATAGTAGTATAGGTTTGACAAGGGCATCAAAAAGCTTATTCTTAATTGTAATTGTGTGGTCGTATCCGAATTGGAGAACAATCGTTTCACTGTCGCAAGAACTTTAGAAGCGTTTTTGCTAAGGATGTCTCTTGCGTAGGTATAGCGACCAGATGAGGTCATTTCTATCCCCAAATATGTTTGTTTGTCGACGATAGGTAATGTTTCTGAACCATATTGTAGATTTTCATTGTTTTTGGTTTGACCGTTTCGACTAAAAATGATGATTTTTGATTTGTTGGTATTCACCTTGAGCTTCCATTCCTCTGCGTGCTTTTTAATAACGTTAATCGATTTCTGTAGTCCTTCTGGAGAGGGACTTAAAACTAACAAATCATCAGCATACATGAGGCAATTTAGAGAATGGCTTCCAATCATTACTCCTGGACAATGGTTGTCCCTAAAGTATTGCGGTAAGTTATTCATAAATAATGAAAATAAAACTGGACTTAAGCCATCACCTTGCCTTATTCCTTTGTTGCATGAGAACATTTCTGTGATAGAGCTTTCATCAGTTGTGACGCAACTTTTAATCGATGAGTACATGGATTTAATGACTTCAAAGAATTTGCCTTTAACTCCATACTGGTAGAGTTTATATATCAGCCCGGACTCCAACACGCTATCAAACGCATTTTCATAATCGATGAAGCCAACACAAAGTTTCTTATGTTGTTAATTTTGTATGCTTATTAATGAGTTGCTGTAGGATAAATAAACTGTCTGTTGTTCGGGAATTTGGGCGAAATCCAAACTGTTCTGGATTGAGAATGTTATGTTCGATAAACTTGTTCAGCCTGGATTGTAAGATTGATGTAAATAGTTTTCCTAAACAGCTCGTCAATGTGATTCCTCTATAATTTGCTGGAGATCGCTTATCACCCTTTCTTTTATATATCGGTTTTATAACACCTATGTTCCAATGGGTTGGGAATGTTCCACTGTCTAGTATATCATTGAACAGTTTTTCTAATGAAGGCATTAGATAATAGCGTCCGTGTTTAATCATTTCATTAAGGATACAATCCATACCCGAAGCTCCCTTCAACTTGAGTTTTGATATTTGTTCATGGATTTCGTTGGTCGTAATAGCTTGTCCTAAAATGTCGTTATTCGGTGAATTTTCGTTTTCCAAGTCAATATCTTCATTTGAAAAGTCCGAAGTGGTGTGCGGTTCCTGGTTATCATATAATAATTTCTGATAATGACATATCCAATCTTCTGACGAAACAGAGGTTTCCTCTTCGACAGCATCGCTTTTTCTGAGTTGATTAATATACCTCCAGAAATCTTGACTGTGTTTTGGGTGTAAAGCCAAGGATTTCCCGTGTGAGAGATAACATCGTCTTTTTCTTGTAACCATTTCAGTCCCCTCACAGTCATATCCCATATGGCAAAGATGGATCTGGTTACTACTCAAACAATGCTGAAATTTGCTCAAATACGATTATGATATCCGCGCCTCTCATGTTGGACGCCATTAGATCGACCACCGTGGAGCCTGGATCTGTCTTCACCATTGTTGACTACGGCTGCGCAGACGGTGGAACGTCTATGCCACTCATGTACGCATGCGTTGAAGAGCTTAGAAAGATTCATGGAGACAGTCTACCAATTCAAGTGGTTTATGAGGATCAACCTGTCAATGATTTCAAGTCCTTGTTCCTACGTTTGCACGGCAAGTGTACATCGCTTGGCGAGGTTCAATATTCTCCTTTTCCCAGGATTTCTTAATAACTATCACTTAAGTGATTTTAGTGGTACTGTGGGAAAAACGGAAATTAAAGGGAAATAGCCAAACCCTCAGTTGCTCAAGATTTTGTTTGTTCTTGGGCTATGCATTTCCTTGACATCTTCTGTGTAATTATTGTTAGACTACATTTAGTTTAGTATTCGATGCTAAATCCAGGCCGTTTGGCTAATTCTGATTATTAAATTCTAAACCTCGGATAATGCAATTCTAGCTTTTTCATTTGTTCACTGGATCTCGGGTATCAGCCATTATACCTGCGTTTGACCTTTTATGGAAATGAATGCGGCAAGTGTCACTCAGCATAGCATTTTTGACGCCCGGATGTTACATCACTTTCCGGTTTAGCAAAACCGAAGGCTGAGAATTTAATAAAACAATTATTCCATGAGACCTTTGTTGGATACAAGATTGGTAATGGCCAACTCGGCACTACGCGCCTCGTTGACTATTTACCATCTCGTATCCAAAGCGGGCTCATGCAATAATTGTTAATTAGCGTTGTCTTTAGTAAATTGGCTCGTGGCTTAGCCTGCAGTCAAGAAAAACTCAAGCGTCTTGAGTCAATCCTTCCCATCAATTCATACATAATTAGATCCACGAAACAATCGCAATTGTTTTTACTTCTGCAAGAGTACAAAGATAATCTCACGGTTAAAACGTTATTTATTATATAGCAAGCAATTCTGAGCCTAAATGGGATACTCTGATTGGCTGGTTATTGGTCGGGATACACAAAAAGTCTTAGAAGCGGAATTTAATTTTTCATCTCAACAGTAAGCGGAATTTAGTTAGGTTACTGTTCAAAGTTCGTTGGTGGAAGACGAAGATTACGAACATTCACCAAACGGAGAAGTGTCGGATAGCCCAAAGAAACGATGCCATATAATGAGAAACTTACTAAACTCACTTGCTCGGGACCGTACTGAGGAATATTAGGGAGTTTAAGCATGCGCCTCGGAAGGCAACCGGAAGTGAGCTGTTTTCAATTTTAACCTGTCTTGTCACTACCACCTTTATATTGCTAAGTATCTTTCCTCCATTGGAGATGATTAGGTTAAAAATCTGGGAGACACTACTGTCCTGGCATGCGAAATGTTCATTTCCGGTTGCCGTCCGCGGCTCAAAACGGCGGGTGCTTAAACTCCCTATTCCTATTGGCCCTCGCCCACGACGTCAGGCCAACGTTCCTCAATACGGCCCTCGCGATTGGTTAGTAAGAGGTTACTCCTTTGCAGATTTGATGCCAGGTCCAAAAAGCTATTTTCTTGACTTTTCCAATGTTTTCGCCACGGCCTGTGGTACAAGCTTTTACAGCCAGTGTCTACCTTCTAACTCAGTCCAGCTGGGATTTTCCTCAACTGCTATGCACTGGTTGCGTGACAAGCCACGTGACGTAAAAGGAGCATTCTGCCACATGTTCGTCGAAGACAAAGAGACTGCTGAGAAGCTAAAGAAACAAGCTGCGGATGACTGGGAGTTACTGATGCTGCAAAGAACCAAGGAGATGTCGCCGGGTAAATAATCAGTGTGTGATGCTTCAGTGACTTAGAAGAAGTAAAAAAGATCAAGTCGCATTCCCTTTTTCATTGTTACAAAAAAAGGAATGCGATCTCCCTTTTGAAAAATGACTATATTCTAAAGATTCTTGATGTGATCGAGGGCCCGTTGGGAAACCAAATGCAATTACTTTATGTGTGAGTTTAAGTGGTTGATGAAGACTATAAGCTAGGCAAAATTTATAGTTGCGTGCCCAATGACCTGACCAATAAATGACAGCTAGGCTACCGAGGACTTGAAATTGATACATGAAAATTGAGACGGCCTGGGGCCTAGAATACAAATACGTCTTCAGAGATTAATTATTCCATTTAAAGAGTAAGGGATTGGTTTAGTTCACCTGTGAAATGTGGCATTTGCTTCTTTGTCCTGGAACTTTCCTTATGACCACTGTGCCGTAAGCCTTTCTAAAATCAGAGCAGCCTCAAAAGTTCTACCTTGATGGAATTCGAACCACCGGTTGAGTTTAGCCCTGAGAAAGACTATTGTCTAAAAATGGTCACCAATAATGAACTTCCTTTAAGTGTGAAGTCTTCAATCTGGGACACTAATTGGAGACACTGTACATAGGAATCAAACCAAACATTATTATTTTTTTTTTTTAATATAAGGAAAGGGGAAACCTGATAATCAGGGCAAAACCTTTTGAAGCAGATAGACAGGGAACAGGGATTGCGCCGTGGTGAGATCACCCGCCCCCCATCAATATGGCCCGTGTTCGATTCCCAGACTTCGCATCAGATGGGTGTTGACGTTGTTGGTTCTCTACTCTGTTCCGAGAGGTTTTTTGTTCTGGTACCGCGGTTTTGCCCTCTCCTTGAAAATCAACCAATGTTGTCATATGTATTAATTTGACTTCATTTGATTTCATTTGATTTGTGCACGACCCCACGAGCTATTCAGCCTTAAACGCTTCTTCTTCTTCTTCTTCTTCTTCTGATGATGATGATGATGATGATGATAATGATTTACCTTTCCATACAGCTTACATATGCTGGGTTGGGCCTAGAAACAACTTGCTACCCCTGTAATCTAAGGTCCTACGCCTCATTCACATCTGACACGTTTCTGATTCTTCTCGCTCACTTGTTTCCACCGTTATTACTATATCAATCTTTTCTAAAAATCCCTTCAGTTTTCTTGATACAGTCGCCAATGCGCCAATAAATACTGGTACAACTTCGACTTTTTTTAAGGCCCACACTCTGATGATTTCCCTCTTTAGATCTTGGTATTTTGTGATCTTTTCCAGTTCTTGCTCTCCAAATCTATTATCACCTGGTATCGCTCTATTTACTTTACTAGTGTCGTTCTCTTTACTTTATCTATTAGAATCAAATAAGGTCTTTTATGTGGTGATCACGTTGGATATTAAAATCCCACAATATTTTGTATGTGTTACTTTCTGACACACTTGGTGGTTAGTGGTTTGTGGCTGGTTCGTGCCATTTGTCAGCACTTTCAAGGTCATGTTTTCTACATAATTTCCAATGATTTATTCGAGCTACGTTATCATGTCTTCCTTTGTATTTCCTCCGAGCAAGCTTACAACATTCGCTAATCAGCTGAGAAATAGTTTCCCCTTTTTGTCTACACGCTCTGTATGGCGGCGATCCAGCTGTTTTATCAAGATGAAATTTGACATAGTTTGTCCTGAGGGCTTGTTCCTGTGCTGCAAATATCAATGTTTCAGTGCTGGGTTTTAGACCAGATTTGGCTAACCAACTCCACGTTAGTTGTTTTTCCACGTCCTCTCCATGTTCTCTAATAAATTGCCAATACATCTTTTAAGTCTCCATGTTATTTTCCTGATCCTATTCTTAGATTCTTCTCAATACACTCCTCAGATTTTATTACATTGTCTAATCTCACGCAAAATTCTCCTTCTTCTTCTTCTTCTTCTTCTTCTTCTTCTTCTTCTTCTTCTTCTTATTATTATTATTATTATTATTATTATTATTATTATTATTATGCGCATACGTATTTTGAACGAGCTTTTTTTAAGCTCCTAGGACGCTATGTGGGTAAAGAATTGATTGATTGATGATTGATTGATTGATGGATTAATTATTGCTATGATTATTAGACAACTAACAAAGTCAACCCTGATATTACACCGAGTCTGGGAATCGAGCAAGGGCGTAGCCAGGGGGGGTCCTGGGGTGCCCGTGACTTCCCCTTTGTAAGCCGTTTTTTACTCAAACAACCTACAATATTCAGGTTGCGCAAACGCGAGTACCCTCTGTTTGACGGAGTGTGACCCCCCCTTTGAAAAATCCTGGCTACGCCCATGTCAAGCCCAGCTCTGCTCCACAATGTAAGGACAACCTTCGCAAAAGCGTCTTGTGAAAGTGTGGTGTTAACGGTGTAAGTGATTTTGTCGCTGACTGCATTTTTCCGGACGATCCAATGCTATCAAGATGTTTCACCTTTTTTTAGTCGTAACAATGCTTGTTAGTTCACTATTGTTACTAAGATAATTTTTGTTTTAGTCGCTTTATAAATCAGTCGAGCGGCCCGCTTTTCTGAGGCAGTCGTGTGTTGTCACGCAAAACAATAAAATGACCGAGGGAGGCTTGGAAAGAGAAGTGTAAGAAGGGACTGCACCCGTTGCAGTAACCGACGCGTTCCGAATGACCAAATCTGTTAATCTAATTAGTGAAAGTGATATGACAGTTGGTTCCGCCTTTTTATTGCTAATGTAGCTAAACACTCAAAATAACTTCAGTAACGCCGTGTATATGGAATATTTATAAATGTGCATGTCGAATCCAATCAACTATTCGGAAAGGAAACCGAAGAAAACTGATACATTTACTTTGAATTTAATGAGTGACACTCCAAAGAAGCCCGGTATAAAGAGCGGTAGAAAAGGTAAGCAGAGAGAGGCCTCAGATTTTAAATGTTAAATGTTAAATTGAATGTTGCAGTGTTTTGGCAAGTTTCGACGGTGTGATGTTCGTCCACAAAATATCAAGGTCAAATTCTTGTTTAGAACGGTCACTCGTCAATCATAAAGTCTGAAGTCAGAAGACAGAGCTTGTTCTGCAGAAATAATGACTCAATACTTGTGGTTTCTTCTCGAAGGCCATAGATATCTGGCCTTCGGTGACGCTGCAACGAGGAACTATTACCACGATCGGATAGAGTCATTTTATTTGTTTGCGTAACAAAACACGACTGCCTCAGAAAAGCGGGCCGCTCGACTGATTTATGAAGGGACTGCTCGCAGTCTGTTTTTGTTTGTTCAGGCTGGATGAGTGTAACTTGTGTGAATGTGTGTTTTAATTTAAGGGAGCACAAGGGTACATATTGAGATAGCCATAGACGAGGAAGGCCAATTGGTAGGAGTAACGAAGACAACCCCAGTTTCATGCTTTGCTCTGTTGAGGGATCTCTGGAAAGGCTTAGTGGCTGAAGGCTTAATCACTCAGGTAACCGGCCTCACTCCATAATTGGCATGGGTTCTTGTAGATTTTTTACTTTAAAGTTGGCTCCAATGAAAACAACGTGCATTGAACACGTGTGTTCTCCCTTCAAGGAAGTCTACACAGACAAACGGGACGGCGACTTCAACCCGGTTCGCTTTCCTGGCTCCAGGTCGTTTACATGCGATGTCTAACCAAAACCAGACTCACCAGAACGAACTCTCCCATGTACCATACCGATGATTATATTCTGGCTCATTAACTCGTGCCGGTATCGTATGAACACGACTGGAACGTGTACGCCATGCGCTGTTGTCGTTATTACATCAAAAACAATATTTCTTGATCCGCAATGGGAACGAAATGAAGGGAAAACGGTGCCACGAGATCCATGTCTCAAACAACAACAAAGCCGTACAGGAATGGCATACCCGTCAGTAAGAGTTAAAAATCACATGTTAACCCCCTCCCCCCTCCTTCTCCAGCCTAACCTATGCACATGGTACGCTCACACACGCATACGTTTATCCTCATGCTAGAAACACAGCATTTTCGTCCCCAGAGCTCTCCGTTTCTTTTGGCCAAGTCGTCGGCGAAACGAAGGCTCTGGTCGCAACCAATATCGGATGTCCGTAAATCTCGGATATCCGGCGGGACATGCACACTTCTTTAAAGTTTCAATAACCATGAGTAAGAGGAGAGATGGATGCTTCCTCAGTGGATCATTCCTAAGAAGTGTTTCAAAGGCGTTGATTGCGGTTGTCGGTTACCAAACAACAAAACAGGATGCATGGTTACGATCGAGAATGATCTCGTTGCAGGCGATGCAATAGGGAACTTAAGGTGGCTGAACACAGTTTTTGATACCTAATTTTTATTTACCTTTTTCTCTAAACTTCGGTTTTTTCATAGTTAAGCTGACGTATATGCCGTTTCCATGGCAACATGAAAAAATATAAACAAGTCTTTAAAATCGGTTTTGTTCATTTGCAGAAAATCTGGTCGTTAGATTTTCTTTATAATTTACATGCAACAAGCTTGTAACGATGCTCACAAGTTAACACTATTTTAATAGTAATTTGTAATTTTGTAATTTTGTAATTTGCCGTCGTCTGCAGAACAACAACGTGAAATAGCCAAATTTGAGGTTTTATCAAAGACGTCAGTACTTGAGGTCAGAGGATAAATTTTCTGCCTCAAAATAAGCACCGCTCTGACCAGTGTCATTCTTGAGGAACTACCACACTCTTGTCCTATTAGAAAGGTTAAAATAGTCACGAAATGATTACAATAACGCGAATTTATATTTTGAGATGACGTTCTCGTTGCCGTCGCCCTCGTCGTTGCTTAAGTTCTCTATTGATTTCGCGGCAACGTGTACTCCTTTTTCAGTGTAGTCGCCTTTTTTTTAAAGTTTTTATTTAATCTTTTGAGAAGTGCGCCAACAAGGGCTTGCCGCGTCCCATTTGTTCCCACCATATGGGCCGGAATTAAAATGTAATGCGTAGTGCTTGGACTTGTAATTTGTTCTGCGCATACAATTTTAATCAGCCAATGAAAAAAATTGAATTCTTAGGTGCGACCAGAGCCTTTCGTTTCGCCGACCACGTGACCAAAAGAAACGGGGGATGACACACAGCAGAGTTTTCTTGTAGTGTCTGCGAGCCAAAGGAAACTGTTTCGAGCCCCAGAAAAGATGTCAACCTTTAAAACTCTATACACACCTATCGTTAAGAATACGAGAGAAGGCCATGGGTCAAAAAATACTTCACTTGACTTTAAGCACTTTACAAGCATTCAAATTTATATGGGCTTAAGAACATCATTAAGCCCTGAGCTCTACTGAATGGATTGTAAGGCTCTTGTTCGCTCTTAGTCACGGGCTAGCTTCTCCCTGCAATCTTTTCTGAATTTTGTTTTAGCTTTACAAGCTTTGTCATGTTTTTTTTGTTTTTACACTTTTGTAGGAAGAATACGATAATACCTTTTTTTCATTTCGCATTCGCACCTTGGAGGAATTCAAAAAGCCATTTGATTGCGTGGATTCACCTGTTCGAAAGGCTGGTCTGTCACTGGTTTCCATGGAAATCAAAATGATTCCATGCCCTCTCAAGGCGAAATGGCTGAGGGAAGGTGGTGATCCGAAGGAGTATGCACAGTCTTATGTCCCAAATATAAGACGTTGGAGTAATGCTACTTTTATGGAAGGTAGGGCACAGCTAACATTTTGATCATTTGGTTTCCAATGCTACGAAACCAGGAAGGTGGCTCTCAAGTCACGAGCACGACACCAGGACAAAACAATTGTCATCAGGAATAAACAAGAATTTCCGCGCTCTGCACGAGCGGTTTAAGGTGGGCAGACAGGAGGGGTCATGTTGCAGGGACATGATCCAGCGACATGTTCCAGCGACAAAAAGGTGTGTAGTACACACTGAGGTGACATGCATTAGGGTCGTGTAGCGGGGACATGTAGCAGGGACAAAATCACAGCATTTGCACACACATGAAAATGTTGCGGGTACATGTCTCAGGGATGTGTTGCAGCAATATGTTGCAGCGACGTGTCCCATGGAGTTCAACTTGTTGAACTTCATGAGACACGTAGCGGGGACAAAATCACCCCCAAATTGGTTTTACACAATTATAAAAGTACCAGTTCACAAGAGGGGACATGTCGCTGCGACATATCCCTGAAACACGTACCCGTAACATTTTCATGTGTGTGCACATGTTGTGATTTTGTCCCTGCTACATGTCGCCTCAGAGTGCCCTACACAATTTTTTTTTTCGGTTGCTGCAACATGACCCCTCGTGTCTTCCCACCTTTACATTTTGGTGCATTCTTTTGTTATCTACCTAAACACGACGTAAAATAACCAAAATAATAGGCGGTTCTGTAAAGGACGAGAGCACGCTCTGAGAGGGATAAATTTCAGTTATCATACTGTTTATACCAATTCATGTGATGGACAGTTTTTACTCATTTTCAAAGTCAAATGACCTTAAATTATACAATCTTTTAAATTATCAAGATAACGACAAGTTATATTTTCAGGTATCTTCGTCGTGGTACTTGCTTCAAGCTCCATACTATACAATGTAAAATTCACGTTCTTTTATCTAAGACAAGAGCACTCCAGTTCAAGGAGAAAAGGAGTTTGTGATTTCATCCCTGATTTATGGAATTTAGATCTAAGGAGGCAGTGTGGCCTAGTGGTTAGGGCGCTTGCCTTGAGATCCGGAGATCCCGGGTTCAAGACCCGTTCTGACCACTCGTTGAATTTGATCCTGGTAGTCCCTGGTTCAACTTCCCAGCTGCACTTGTAAATAGACAACTGGTTTGCCTCCGGCCAGTCGGGATTCTTAACAGCTGTTGTTGTTGTTGTTGTTCTGTTCCGTCGTTCGTTGTTTCATTGGCCCTGAAAAGCTCCTATGGGGAGCAGTCAATTAAGCGTGTATTGTATTTTATAAGCAACCGTTTCAAAACATTTCCATTTAGGCAATTATGGTAGATATTGCAAATGTAGTACTAAAACAGAACTTGGAAATGTTTTGTAGCTGTTTGTCTTGTAACAGCAGTAACAAGAGGCGAATGATCTGTGTTTGAGACATTTGCTCCTCTAAAGCTCTCTCCTTATAACTCCCGTATGTTGTCTCTCTTTTTTGTCTTTTTTTTTCCAGGCCTTTCTGATTCAAGGTCAAACGAAGAAAAGGAGAAGATTGTCGATGAGCTTTTCAAACGGTACGAAAACGACGTCGCCAAGCGCCCTGGGGATCATGGGTTGGATTTCATCAGTGCTTATATGGTCATGAAAAAGGCCAAATGAACAATCTTTGCTTCCAGTTCAGAAATTATGTTAACTAATTTTAAGTTACCGTAAATGTGTGTGTTTCTATGAACAATCAGGTAAATGTGCGGTGCAAAAAATAAACAAATAAGTAAATAATAATAAATGTTTTAAAAATGTCTATATTAGTATGTGGAGCATCATTAAGTATCGGCACAAAATATCTTTAAGATACCGAAGTCAAAAAAAAAAAAACATTAAATCACAATTAGAGAATTCCTACTTTCACTTGGGCCGTCCACAGCAAGGCAATGTAAATGATGAGGACGATTTATCCACTGACTCCTTCGTTCTTCTACAGAGTCGGGTTCTCTGGTATTGACTACTGCTTAAGCTTTGCCTGTTTGTCCAATGCCATGAGCTGACAAAAGGATGAACTCTAGTTGGGCATCTTGATCCTGCACTTATCCGGGTTCAAACCTCTCTGCACTCTGGGAGTGCAATCTTTCTACTAACTTTTCAAGCCCTCTTGTTGTCTTGCTGGTCATTCCTTGCGCGAAGAATGAATGTCATCTAAAAAGTTATGCACGCCTTCACAGCCTTGAAGGGTTTGTTGTTTTACAGAATGTGGATAGATCTTAGGGGCAGATGTTATACCAATCTCTTATAACGATATGGGGCCCGCATGTGTCATGAATGCTGTAATACCGCATAAATTTTCCCTGAGTTCCGACTGGTGGTGTACCCATTTAAGCTCTAATTTAGAAGATTACTTTGGTTCATGTTTTGGCCGGAGAACCTCTTCAACCGGTACCGTGGGGATCGGATGCATTTCTCTCACAATGGTCTCATTTGCCCTACGCACGTCAACACAACCGAATCTCTCCAAACGGTGTAGGGACTACAACCACTAGAATGACTCTATGTGTTGGTCCTTGTACTTCTCTTCAATATCTGTTTCGCTAGCTGTTTTTACTTATCGTAATCAAAGGCGTTGCCTACCATGATTACAGCGGTTTTCAATTTAGAGTCGAAAGTAATTAGCGAATTGCTTTGGTTTTGCATTTACTTAAATCAGTGATTGGTTCAAAGTTCTCGCGCCATTTTTACAACCAATCAGAAGTGAAACGAAAACCAATTGTGGCTCGTGCGTGCACATTTTCCCACGCTTTGTGTCGGCTACGTGTAATTACTTATACTTTTGATTGGTTCACTGCATTGTCTCCGTCCTTTTCGATTGGCCAAAGTAATTACTTTAGTTTTGGTTTTACGACGGTCGATTGAAACTTGCTCTATGGGACCTTTAATATTCAACCTCTATGTTGCAGATCTCCACGCCCACGTTAACATTCAATATCACCAATACGCGGATGGTGCAACATTATAAGTGCACTGCCAACTATCAAACCTCGAAAGTTATAAACCTGAGAAGTGGCCTGGCAATGCAAATTTAGTAATTAATCCATAAACAACCAAAATGATGGTCCTGTCTACAAAACATTTGTCATCTGCCAGTGCCCTAGAAGACTTAAATAAGAAGATCACAGTCAATAACGAGAATAGTGAGCGTGTTCCAAGTGCTAAACGCTTGGGAACGTATATTAATCAACATCTGAAATGGGAAGCAACGTTAAGTACATTTATACCTCTTGTTACGCTGCACTAGCAATGCTTCGCAAAGTTAAAAGTCTTTTGCCTTTCCATATTAGGAAAAACCTTGCCCAAGCACTTGTTCTATTGAAATTACATTATAATGACATTCTTCATCACTCGTTAGTGGAATGATTAACAGCAAAAGGCAGCTGCAAGCTTTGTCAATGGTAAATATGCAACAACGCTTGATATCCTGAAATTGAATTGGTTACCGGTGACTGAACAACGCGAATGGCAAATTCTTAAAAGTACACACAAGAGTTTATACAGCTCTGATTGGCCAAATAATTTAAGACTAGAGACTTGCGAAAATAATTGAAAATGACGCTCCAGCAACGGTATACAGCTTCAAAGATCAATGATCGCTATAATATGTTTCAAGATGAAGCTGCTAATTTATTCAATAACCTTTCCCTTTCCTTAAGAAACCGCATGGACCCAATTTTATTTTTTAAGGAGACAAAGAAATTGCTACAAGATCAAGCCAGGTCTAGATTATATATTTTTATTATTATTATTATTATTATTATTATTATTATTATTATTATTATTATTATTGATCAAAAACGATTTGTTAAAATATATAAAGCAAGCGAATATTAAGCGATTGGAATTTGATTAAAGCAAATTAACCAATCAAAGAGCGCAGATTTTCCCCAACAGAGACAAAATAATAAATTTGCGCTTTTTGATTGGTTAATTTGATTTGATCAAATTCAAACGATGCATGAAATGTGTCCACATCATCTGACAATAACAAAAACATGAGCGAGGCTTGAAGATGGAGCAGGATTTTGAGATTACAGAGCCGTGTAAATTTGATGATTTTTGGCACGATGCCAGTAAAATTATCGACTTTCCACGTTCCCATGGTTGGGATGCGAGCGACCTTTGGAAGTGGGAGAAATTCGGTTAAATTCTGGAGGCACTCGGCCGTGAGCGGTCGTGGAAGTTGCACGCCTTGTTACTGCGTTGCCAGTATGGCAATCCCAGTCGGAAAATGGGTAATATTTGTTTGTTTTTTGATTTTTATTTTTTTCCGTGTCATGAAAAGTCTTGCCTATCACTACTCTGCTTAGTGGTTTCTTTGTGCATAGAGTCGTCTCTGCGTATTTTGTTAGGTTTGAGGGGACTAGGGTAATGCGCAGATTTCTCTGGTGCACACAGGAGACCATTTAATTAAATTCCAATGGCGTCGAAAGTCATTGTAACGCGAATGGCATTTTAGTGGATCTTTAAAGAAAATATACCGTTATGGAGCTCAAGAATGGAACGTCAATTGGATGATCGAGACAGGCGGTGAAAATAAATATCTGGAATCTTTCAAGCGACGAGTAATGTTCTTGTCAAACTTTATAACACTGTTTAATGAGTAAACACGCCGCGGTAACTTTATCAATGCGCCCCCTGAATTCGATGTCATTTTCAATTTTGCGATTTACTTGTGCCGCCAAAAGTACAATAACAAAATTCAGCTCAGCAAAAATCTCCCAAAATGCTTTTCGCTGATGCTAACTTTTTATATTCGCGGTTCATAATTAATGTTGTTTTCATGTCGTAAATTTTGTTGCTGACGGCAAAATATTTTATCCGCGATCGACTGTCCTGAAAACTTCTTTCTGCTCTTCCTAAAAACTGTGTATCAATATTTATTTACTTTTGCATCAATATTTGTGTTGCATAAAACAAGCTAACAAAATCTGTACCTTACTTAGTTCGCATGTTTGAGTGTTAAAATAGAATTTCCGGTCTTATGCTTCTGTTACAAAGTGGTATATTTTTTAAGTCACCCATGCAGATACTAACCCCGCCGGACTGCGTTTAACTTCAGTGAACTTTTGTATTACAAATCTGTGGGACGCTCAGAGTGCACGCTTAAACTTGTGGTATAAAGAAGTTGCGAGGGAACTTGAAAATGATCAGCATGTCAGCCTAGAAGCCAATTTTTGTCGATTCCCTTTTATTTTCTTCAATCTTTCTGGGTTTAGCACTTTGCTAGTAACCACATGTCTTCTCAGGGGGCTATTTACCTAAGACTTCTACCATGGCAGTACAATGATATGCATTACCAAAACAATATCGTGTAGTATAGAGGTTTTGCACGGCAGCCATGTTTCATGGCAGGAACAAAAGATTCTTTTTCCTATGGGACCAAATGTTCTTTCTTATGCAAAACATTTTTGTTTCTTCCATACAACATGGCTGCCGTGCAAAACCTCTCTTAGAGCTACATATTACGTAAAGACAACTTGAATCTCCTGGAAGACAGTTGACAATATTGAATAAAGCGCTGTGTTACTGCACTACCACCCGTACGCACTGCGTGCCTATTTTTTCTAAAGATGACAGGATTTTTTTCTTTCTGATAAATTATTATTAGGCTCGTAGCCAGATTTTTAACCTCAGAAAAGATCTGTTTCGTCTTATGAACCTGTGAGCCAAAGGGACTCTGTTGGCACGGCTTCTGGGTGACCCCTTAAATGGTGTAAATGACCCATGACTTGAAAAACTTGCCTGGAACTCTGCAGTTCAATACCACCCAACACAGTCCCTTCTGTTTTTGAATAACACGTATCTCAGGCAACCCGGTGTACGCTCATGGAGGGTCTAGTCTATTCATATCACAGGCAGACAACCCCAAGGATGCGAGAGCGCGTGACGTCACGTTATTTTGAGACAGGTAACGGCCGATTCAACTGATCGAGGAAAATGGTCCATAAAAACTTCAAATCGCGATGTTTCTTTTCGAAAATTCAATTCATGGACAGCCACGTAAATAAAGTTCAATCATATACTATTTTCTGCGTAGTCCTGAGTGATTTGATGGGTTTTTGGGACGCTTCGATTTCCTCTTCATATCCCATGCGTCGCCACATACAATATAAATAGACAAGGCGTGCAACTTCCAAGACCGCTGAGTGCCTCCAGAATTTAGGCGAATTTCTCCCAATTCCAAAGGTCGCTCGCCTCCCAGCTTAAGGCACGTAAAAAGTCGATAATTTTTCTAGCATCGTGCCAAAAATTGGCTTTTACTTCGTGTAGAAGACACACATGTCGTAAAAAAATAGCACAAAAATCGTGAAACAATACCTAATCAGATTCGAAATCCCTAAAGACCCCTAAAGCTTTTGTTACGTCAGATAAGCGTTTCAGGTTTTCACACAGAGTTTTTGAGGGGTATGACAATTGGAACATCTACCGCTGGTGTTGAGCCCCCCATGGGTCCAACATACCAGCAGAGTCATGTGTCCGGCCCTCACTTAACTGCAGCCACCCAGATAGCTACAAGTCCTAGTTATTTTGCAACCCCAAGCCGTCCAGCATGTAATCCAGGTATCAGCCTTAGACGTAACCTCTCTGTTGGAACAACAGCCTCTACCAACGCAAACATGAGATTGAAGAAGATTGCTCTCCTAATTTTTTCTGGTCTGAGGAAAGACTGGCCAGAATTTCGGACAGTGTTGAGACAATTGGTAGGAAATACATACACCAATCAAGCAGCTCTGGCAAGTAAATTAAAAGGATGCGTGCGAGGAGAGGCAAAAGAAAGAATCAAGTCAGTGTGTACGTAAGCAAACCAGAAGCATATGGGATTGTGTGGAAGAAGCTGGAAGCCTGTTATGGAAACACAAGCGCTATTGTCCAATCAGCTCTCTCTGTCCAAATTGAAACCGGACAAGGACGGGGATTACAAAGGATATGTGCATCTCGTTGATGAAGTTGAGAGTACTTATGCACAGCTTGAGTACCTAAGCCGTGCAGACACCAAAGTAAAAAGTAAAGTGCTGTTCCCGTCTGGCCTGCTCCCGTCTGACCTTGTAGCTCAGTCGGTAGAGCAGCGACGATCTAACCCGAAGGTCGTGGGTTCAATTCCCACCCTGGTCAGAGTTTTTCTCTGTCCTTGTGTGGGCCCATTTCCATCGGTAGGGCTAACGCTCACATGGTTCATATAGGGTAGATACTTAGCACTTCGCATTACACTCTAATCAGTTAATTCTGTTAAAATATAAGTGCTAGACAGTCAACGTTTGCAAAAACGTAATCATTACTTGTAACCATACTTAACGTCGATAACTCGTAACAGTAATTCAACTGACAAACCTGAGATCGACGGTGCTCTCATTTTACTCTCCCCTCTCCATCAGTGCTCCGTTTTACGGGTATTTAAACCTACTTAGCTACACGGAAAGGAAAGACCTCGAAACAAGGATGCGAGATCCGGGAATCGAACTCAGGACCTCTTGCACCAAGGCCGCGCACTAACCGACTGTTCCATCCTTGCTCTGACAATGCGTGATGTTGTTCGTGTCAGTGATCTGTTGCCCGGACATTCCAAGATTGAATGGATTAGAAAATATCATGAATTGCCACCAGCTGACAAGATTCACCCTTTTGGTGAATTTATGAAGTTCTTAGACAAGGAGCGGGAAGCAGTGATACGATTAGAAGAGAAGCAGCAAGTTGAGAGGCTGGAGGAGAACGTTACAGAAACAGGGCGTTGTAAGGGGGCGTACCGATCAGAGCGAGGGCATCAACATCTCCACACTCGTGAGACACAAATAATATAAATGTGCATGCCCTGCTCACAGAAAGGACAATGTGAAACACTCGACAGAGAAATGTAAGGAATTTCACAAGCTGTGCACTAAGGGAAAGCAAGGAAAGTATGAACTTTTGAAGCCGGTTAATGCATGCTTCAAATGCTTTGGATACCACAAACGGAGCAAGTGTCCAAGCCGACAGTCCTGTTCAAAGTGTAGAGGTACCAATCACCATGTATTGTCGTGTGTATCGGAGGGCAAAAAATCAGACAACCAAATCCACGTGGCGGGGGCAAGTAATTTGTCGCATAGAAATTCTCTTGCCCTAGGCCTGTATCCGATCCAGCAAGCTGAAGTTTGTGGAATAAATAAGGAAGTAACCGGGTTTTTTTGACAGTGGTTCTGACACCTCTTACGTCACTCATCAAGAAGCATGAGCTATCTCTGAAATCTGTCAAGGCTGGGAAGGTGTGTATTGTGGCGTATGGAATGGACTGCATAACAGATGTAGCTTAATACTGCAGTGCTCTCCAAGAGAGGCCGCAAAGTGATAGGGAAGAAGATGCGACTTGACTTCGAGGGGTTCTTCAGATAGTTGACTCGGAGACGGTACTTAAGACGATAAACAAGACCAGTACAAGATTCAAGGTTTATGAGGGAGTAAGAATTGGAGAGATCCAGGCAGTTACAGAGGGAGATATGTCATGCTGGGCGTGGATGCCGGGAAAGAATAAGACAGCGGACTGGTTGACGCGAGGTCGCTCACCAGTTGACCTCAACAACAGTTCACATTGGTGGAAGGGTCCTCCCGTTCTAATCAGACCTGTAGAAGAGTAGGGCTTGAAGTTTGGCCATCGGAGTGTAGACCCTCTTCCTGGGGAGAAGAAAATCGGTACTCCAGATGTGGCGTAAGTAAACAAGATAGATATGTCACTGATCGATTACAAGCGTTTCAGTAACATCAACCGAGTCTTATGGGTTGTTGCCAGACTCCTACGCCGCCTACTCACAGCTCCAGACCGCCCTTGTCAATTTAACGTAAGAATTCGATGGCTTGTATATTTAAGGGAAAAGTCATTTTATCTGTCATGTGGTAAGCACGGGAGTCGCAGATTACAAAGTGTGCGCACGCGCCCTGAGAAAGGTAACATACATACATGCATAAATTTTATTTCATCTCGAATTTCAGAATAACTACAGAAGCTAATGTCTTCGAGACATTACATTTACAGCTAAAATACATAACATATACAGATACATACTGAATACATAATATTTAAAGATATATTCATTAAAAAGAAAAGCCGCTGTACAAAATACGGCCCTGGATTCTCTTTTAAAACCAGTAAACTCATAGGTTCAGATAAAATCAGGTAGCGCATATTCCACAACTTAGCTGATACGTAAGAAAAAAGAACTAAAAACATAACTGGTTGTTCTGGGTTTATTGAGGGAGAGAATGTAATTTCCGCGAAGATCATGCATAAGAAGAGAACGGGAGAGAAAACGTATTTTTCATATAAGCAGAAAAACTCTTTTTTTCCAAAAAAAAGAAACAAACAAACATACTTTTTAAAGTAATATGAGTAAATTTTGAATGCGCTTATTGCATAGAGATGTAGGGTTTGACTTTAGTAGTGAGAGGACAGGTGATCTGCAAATATAAATCTCTTTATTCTCTTATTATACCGTTTCTTTGACACGAGGATTACAGCGAAATGAAAGCACAACTTTATCGCGAATTTCCTATGATAAAAACATGTTCAGAAATCCAAACTCTACGTTAGCAGCACACACCAGACCTGCTCCTGAGTATCTGGCTAGAAATATTTTCCTCTGGCCGCCCTTCAGCCATTCGATGAGGGCCAGTCTCGTGCTTCTTAAGTTGCCTCACTCATGCCCAAAAAGAATTCTGGGTAATTCTGCCATTCCATGACAAGGGAAGACTCCCGATTCTCATTTTTTTTTTTTTTTTTCGTAATTGTCGGGCCACCCAGTCAATCCAGCAAAATACCGCATCGATTGAAGGTTTTAGCTTTCAGAACTTGCCCATATTGTATCGGTAGGTCCTGGAATTCGTCCACAGAAAGGCCAGAGAGACAACTTCCCTCGTGAACCGCTATGTTTACAACAGAGCATTTTAGGCGTCCCAGTCTGTACGAAACCATCTCTCACCTCTGTCTCGAGAAGACCAGACACGCACGGTTCTTACGTTACGTTTATGCCTGTAGAATCGTGAACTGAAATGTCAATTGTCAAATGTCAATGTCAAATTGTTAATTTTTTTGGCAGACTAGGTATCGGAGAGCCACAGAACATTTACGCATGCGCTAACGGAATGTTTGAACAAGAGAGAAAAACGCAGTACCTCTAGACATGGCGCTGGAGCGTCGTACCAAACGAGTCATCCCGGGATTTCGGCCCTTGCGATCGCTTTTGGACGCAGTTGGCCCTTCGCGACTTTCTGCTACCGACCTCGCCACCCGGTAAGGCATTGAGGGAGAGATATGTCGGCCTCTAAACCATATGAGACAAATCCCACGCCTTCTCACAGCTCTAGACCGCCCTTGTCAATTTAACGTAAGAATTCGATGGCTTATATATTCAAGGGAAAAGTCATTTTATCTGTCATATGGTAAGCACTGGAATCGCAGATTACAAAGTGTGCGCACCCGCCCTGCGAAAGGTAACATAAATACATGCATAAACTTTATTTCATCTCGAATTTCAGAATATTAAACTACCGGAGCTGGTGTGTTCGTACATAGCATACATAAAATGTCTCATCATTTCGATGCCGAAAAACCTAGTCGGCCTTGTGTACCAAAGACCTTCCTCGAACACCTGTTCCAAACCAGATTCATGACCTTAGGAGAAGACACATTCCGATCGCAACTACCAAAGAGCAAACAGAGCCTGAGGAGATAGATTCTCAAAAGAGTCAATTATAGCATTGTCGCCTGGAAAAGTGAAACCAATTGCAATAACCCTTTTTAATATCTCTTATATTAGCATGAAAACACTAACCTATTCAAAAGAACTTAACATGAAAAGTACCGCAACTTATGAAGCGAAACAATTTGCTTAAATGAATTTTTCTATAATCGTCGTTATCCAGCAAGGTAAAGCAATTGAATTGAATAATCGTAGCTACCATTGTTATCGTTTACATGAAACCGGGACGAAAGTTTTTTTCCAAAAGATATATCGCTGACCCAAAAGCATGCAGGCTTGATATTTCTGGATCCGGTCTGACATTTGTTGTCGTTTACACGAGAACGGTTCGAACTCAGATCCGTACGAGAGTGTGTCGTCTCGGTCCAGCAACAGAGACTGAAGTCAGGCGGGTCAGCTGAGTTCATTGTCTCGCCAGTCTCATGTAAACGCAAAAAAAAAAAAAAGTGTAGTGAGACCCATACAAGCTCACGCCGGTCTGAGCTCCTGGTCTCATATGAATACCTTCTAAGACTACGAAAGTGCATAAAATCGGGAACATGACAAAAATAAATCAAAACGGTTATTTAACTTTCTTCAGCTGGAGTTTTAACCACCCTTTTTGAAATCAATCTCTTGTTGAAATTGAATACGGATGATGAAACTGTAATTCATTTGTTTTGTTTTTTTTGTTTTTTTTTTTTTCTTTTATTCTTTATTTTATCATGTTTGCTTTGACGCAAAGACCCGACAATGTCGCACGTGTGTCTTTGCGCAAGTTCAAAACTAACCCACAATCGCATCATCGTATATTCTTGAATATCCTCGATACAAGTCATGGTTCTTCATCGAATACCCCTTTCCACTCCCAGATTTAGTTTTCCTTCATGGTCATGAAAGCCCTAATTGACGTTTTGTTTAGACTTTTGTAATGATGTCCGCTTTTGTTTACCTTTCATCATCTTTCCAAGCTCAATTTGCCTTAAAATGACTCTAGAAGCGTTAATTTGAATTCAAACAAAAGAACATTAAGAATAGGCTAAGCATTCCACTTCGTAAACGGTCGTGTTCATGGGTACATACTCGTTTTGGCTTGTCACAGTCCTATAAGGATCCTTATGATTTTCTTGTTATTCGATTTTATCCATTGTGTTTTCAACAAATCTCGTTCCAAGGGAAACTAGAGGCTCCATGAGTGACGCGAGGTTGATTTTTTGTTCTCAATTTCGAAGGGGTTGTCGGAACATTTTTGTCGGTCTCTGAAGACTTCAACCTACCACAGGTGAGCGGAAATTAACAAAACAACGAAATGCTAAAATGTCGAATACGCCTCCGAGTCC
>NC_090881.1:17560609-17563109 GCF_036669935.1 Montipora foliosa
GGGACGGCGCAGTGGTGAGAGCACTCGCCTCCCACCAATGTGGCCCGGGTTCGGTTCCCAGACTCGGCGTCACGTGGTGTGGGTTCAGTTTGTTTGTTGTTCTCTACTCTGCACCGAGAGGTTTTCTCGCGTTAGCCCGGTTTTCCTATCTCCTCAAAACCAACATTTGATTTGCGTTAATTGCATGATCAAGGTCACGAGTTTCTGATTGCAATTATCAGCAGTCTTGTATTCTGTGGGCTTCCCCACCTCCCGAATTGGGTATTCAATTCATCTGAATATGGCCATATTTCCCACTAAATGTGCCACAAGTGTTTCTTCCCCGTTCTCGTGGCCTAAACATAGCTGTGAATATACCTAAATAGCATATGATATCAGAGGAAATCTTTAATATTCGTGAAACAGGAGTCAAAGATGTTACAAAGCAAATTATTTGCTTGTTGACTACGTGCATCGATTTCCCGCCAAAATGATATATGATGAAATGGTATATGAAATGAATCATTAGAACCATTAGAACCATCATTAGAACCATTAGAACCCTCAAATGAGCAGTTCCCAACGTCAGTGGCTTCATAGCTCAGTTGGTTAGAGCGTCGCACCGGAATCGCGAGGTCACGGGTTCAAACCCCGTTGAAGTCCTGAATTTTTCAGGCTTCTCTACACAATTGTACAAATTGCGTTCATAACTGCGTTATGTACGCAATTTTAGCAATTGCGTAGAGAAGCCGTTCCCAACAGATTCTTCCTTTATTTAAATTTCAGAAATGTGTTTGAATTCAGTCGCTCAATAGGCAATTTCCGAGTTCATGTCTGCCACCTCAGTCTTCAAAGCGAGTCTAAGTGCCAAGTTTTTCTAATGAAAATTATTTTGCATTCATATGAAAAGTATTTAACTATAAAAAACTGCGATGAAACATATCTAAACATAATTATTAAATTTTCAACCTCGGATAATGCATTTCGCGTGCTCTGATTGGTTCACTCAATCTCGGTTATCAGCTCATAGACCTTGGTTTGACCTTATATGGTAAATGATTGCGTTTAGCGTTGCTAAACTAAAAATGTTTTCGCCGGAATGCGAAATTACTCTTTGAATAAAGCCAAAAAGGAGAAAAAAAACTTTTTTTGTGGAAAGTTTGGATCAATTCCGACGTTTAGAAGTACGCGAAAAGGCAAGAAATGTTTTTGTGATGAGCCTGCGTCTGTCTGACAACAAGGTATTACACAACATCGCATCAGTTCTCATCAAGTTTTTTTCGATTTCGCTCGTATTTGCTCGCTTTTTCCGCTCGTATTTCGTACTTCCAAATTTTTGGAGTTGAAGGAATTTAATAAAACAATTATTCCATTCGCGCTTGTTGGATATGAGACTGGTTATAGCCAACTCGGCGCTACGCGCCTCGTTGGCTATTTACCATCTCATATCCAACGCGCGCTTATGGAATAATTGTTAAATATTTTTGCCCCTTGGCCATTACAATTTCAGCAGGAAAAGAAAACAAACAGCGGTTATAAACATTTTCATTTTATACTTGACGTTTCGTATGCTGCAACATACATCATCAGAAGTGACGGTTAAAACTTTTACACAAAAATTTGAAAACTTGAGCGAGGCAATGGTGACTAGTTACAAAGTATTATAACAAAATCGTAACTTCCGGTAGTTGATACATCCGGAAGAAATAAATAAAGAAAAAGCTTCTGACTACCAATGCCTTCATTAAGACAGGGTTTTAAGTCCCTGATTAATTATATCTAAACATTCTTAAAAATGTTCTGAGGATCAGAATTACTTTTAGTTTATCCCTTATTATCTCTGTCCGCAAGTTATTTCCCTGTCTGGGAGTCATTTCCCTGTCCGGGAGAGCTATTTATGACCATTTATCGCTGTCCGGGAGGAGTCATTTTCCTGTCTGGAAAAGTCTTTTGTTATCTAGGAGTTATTTCTTTTCTGTCTGCCTCATACTACTACTCTTGTTATTGCATTGACATGAGCAGTTACTGACATTAATTGGTGCTCCTCGTAAGAATTGTAATTAAAAACTATTTCACCCTAAAGTTTGTACCATCCAGTATTCTTAACAGTTATTGCTGCTTATGCCCAGAGTTCAAGTTACAATTTACAGTTGAAGCGATTAAAAGGTTGTATTGATGATCTACGTGGTCAAGCTCAGAAGCTGTCGTCAGTAGAGCAGACAAAGAAGAGACATGGAATTCAGAGAGCAGTTTTCAGAGAGGAATTCTTTGAAGTATTTGTAAGATGAAGTATTGCGATATAGTAGTAGTGCTCTAGAGATCCGTCTCTAAAGAGAGAGAGCAGGAATCGATGTGTTGGTGGATATATTTCCATTGTTTACAAGAATACGAGAGTTTTGTGATCCTTTGTGATCGAGAGTTATGCAAGGAGAAGTGATAGTGTAATCACGGTTTCGGGCATAAGGTGTATTATAGGATTTCTCCAAGAAAATTCATTCTTCGGCTAAACTTTCTTTTGCTG
>NC_090881.1:17573109-17578109 GCF_036669935.1 Montipora foliosa
TTGCATAAGCATTGTTTTTGTTTTCTCTTGGGACCATTGTAAGTCCCAAGAGAAACTAGAAACAATGCTTATACAAAATTTGGGGGGACAAACAAAGAGTATTGTGGTATATTTCGAAGCGTCCTATTCTTGCTGGGTGTTCTATGTCACGTGGATATGTGATGTTCCCAACAAGCCCGTCATCTGGGCGCTGCCAGTTAGTATACCTATGTACTCCTGCCACTTCGCAAAGTCTTTCCAGACTGTTCCAAGGGCCCCTACAACTAATGGCACCACTACAACTTCTACCTGGTGTATCCGTCCTACTTCAAACGCTAACTCCTGGTATCGCTCAATCTTCCAAGCCTCAGTCGTCACAATATTTCGGTCATCCGGCACAGCAACATCAACCAGTAGCCAGTATCCACACAATCTACACAAAGGAGAGTCATTTGTGTTATCGATGTAGCACTTGACTGAGTTGGTTCTCAGGGCCTGTTCTTGAGCTGCGCAGATCATTACTTCTGTTTCTTTCTTCAAATATCCATTCTGCAGCCATCTCCAAGATTCTTCAACGGCAGTTTCTTTTCTTCTATATCTATATATTCTTCTTCTATTATTATTATTATTATTATTATTATTATTAGTAGTAGTAGTAGTAGTAGTAGTAGTAGTAGTAGTAGTAGTAGTAGTAGTAGTAGTAGTAGTAGTAGTAGTACTAGTAGTAGTAGTATGAATTAATACTCTCAAATAAAAGGTGTTAAATCTGGTTTTCATTGCCTCCAGGCAACAACGCAGTTGCCTAGGGTAATTTTCCGTCTACATTTCCAGCAATTTTCTACGTCACAGTAGTTGCCACCTGAGTATCCGCTGCTATCAGCAGGTAGTGACACATCACCTTAGTGTTCCAGGGTTCTTCGGAGAATTCCCACGGATCCCAACAGTACTGATTTCTGTAATGATTGGATGCTTAGTCCAATGTGCAGGTCTTCCAAGTACTTCTGTGGGTTATAAGAGAAAGTATCGAGAGTGCCAATTATAATAGGGGTGTTTCTAACCTTACGTAATCGCCAAAGTCTCTTTACCTCAAAGACCAGGTCAAAATATTTCTCCTCTCAGTCTCGTGCTCCTTCAGACATATCCGGCTATCAACAGGGCAAGCGACGTCAATAATGTGGCATTCGCGTGTTTTCTTGTCGATCACGACAATGTCAGGCCTGTTATGCGATATTTTCCGATCTGTCTGGATGGTAAAATCCCAAAGAATTTTAGCCTTGTCATTCTCTAGAACACTCTCGGGGGCATGCTCCAACCACTTCCTTCCGCCACTGTTGAACTGATACACTGACGAGATAGATCCCAATGTAGGGCCTTTGCAACGGTGTCTTGTCTCCGTCATATTGAGTTTGCGCGATCTTAGGGCACTCAACTCACGATATGATTGACCGTTTCGTTCTTCTGGTGGCACAGGCGACAAAGTAAGTTCCCTTGTGACTTATCAATCTTAGCTTTTGTTATTATTATTATTATTATTATTATTATTATTATTATTATTGTAGTAGTAGTAGTATTCAGCAATCAACCGCATTTGCAGTTGGTCTAAGATCGAGTGCGGAACATAATGTCCAGAAAAGTTAAGTTAAACTCTAACCGGCAAACCCGAGGATTTTGTGTAAACTGTTTCGAGGATAAAATTTCATGGTCATCCCGTTTATAAGTCGACGAAAGGCTCTCAGATGAAAGCTTCGTCTCGACATTCCAAAGTTTTGGAAAGTTAATGCAAAATTCCCCAAAGTAGATATCTGTCCGACTTGCATACGAATAATAATTATGTCTCCTAGTGATCTCCTTCACATCTCAGTGCGAAGTTTACTACCAGCACTGAAATTTATTGTAACAATTGATAAAAGTCACTTTTAAAAAGCAACTTTAATATTACTACCAGCACTGAAATTTATTGTAACAATTGATAAAAGTCACTTTTAAAAAGCAACTTTAATATTTATCCACCCGTGCATAGATATGTCTTCCTTTGATAACATTCGTTAATCTGCATAAACACAGGCAATCGGAAAGAAATTCAATCTCTTCCCCTGTCCATAAAAGGAATTGCAACCTTTTTTCGTGGTTACAAAAGGAGAAGGGGCGGTCTCGACTTCCAAGTTTGTGATCGATTAATAGTTTTGAAGCTCTCTTCACTTCAATGAACGCCAATCAAATAACTGATTGCAATCTCGCTGAGAAATGATGAATGATGTCCCTTGAGGGTTTCAAATAACTTCACCATAAACTTCGAATGCGGCGTGAAATGCGATGAAGAACAGCTATTAATTGATCGCCTTAAACGAGTTGTGAGTTCCTGTAAAGACGACTTTTTCGTTTCCAAATCCCAAGGATCTGGTTCGCCTTTCTGGATAATTGTATTTGATCGCTGCGGTCCTGCATGGTCTGGCATGAATTGATAGTTGCATTTGGATCGTCTTGTTTGTATATGGTGCCGATAAATTTCGGCTTTGGTTCTTTGTTACAATCTGTCAGGATTCCATAGGAATTCAGAAACTCCAACTCAATGAATTAGCGCGGATCATTTGGCCGCATCATTTTATGTTGCAGCATTTTCTCACCGTCGTGATTTTGTGGCCTCTGCCATTTTCCCGAAGACTCATTTAAGGTATGTAGCTTTTGAAACTCCTTAAGGGTTGCACCGGAAAGCTTATGACTGAAAGATGTAGACCTATCAAATGTTTAAGTTGCACCAACAAGCACCAACAAGTGGACTTACGGGTAAATTTTTAAATTACACAAACGTATTCCTCTACAATCTGCACTCAGGCATTTATGTAATAGAATACGTGTCTAAATATTTCCTCTTGCGCACTAAGGTATAACCTTTCCTTTAGCATTTTGAAGTGTTTGCTTTAGTGTATGATTCATTGCTGAAAATATTTGTGCAAATAGTAGAGTGCCTTTTTTGCATGATTAATATCAGCGACAATAATGGTTCAACACGACAATTTACTTTTTAATCGATTTTCAAAAATGTCTCAACTTTCATCTTTCAGCCGACATGTAAGATGTTATGCGGATAGCAAAGCAATCGAAATGGCAAATTTGGCAAATTGAATCAACAACAATACAAATTAAGCTAGATCAAAGAAAGGTCTTTTTTCGTCACTCCTTCTTCGAATTAGCATAACTGTGTCTTCTAGTCAACCACGACGCAGGCTTTTGTTTCAGTTCTTAGTTATTAGCAGCTTCAGACAATTAAAACCGAGAGTGTTTGTTTTTCTTTTGATTCGTCGCTGGGACGAAGACCACGAACTTAAAATGTTCTCTTCTCGCATTTGGCGAACGTAGCAATCGGCGTTTACAAGATACTAACGTTTAGCTCTTATTTAAATGGAACGTGTGCGGGACACTTCATGTCGAATATACTATTGCAAAGGACTTTACTGTAGATCTTTCCTGACGTCATTGCTTGCATTTTCTTTCGGTATTTAATAAACATACGAGTTTCCTTAAGAGGGCATCATGTTATTTACAAATAAAAACCTTTTAGCTTTGATAATTAGCCAGTTATAACCCATCCAAAAAGTAATCAATTCTTCGGTTGCAATTATTTTTAAAACTCTTGAGGTTGTCTGGTATATCACGTTCAGAGATAGCTCATTATGCAATGCTCTTCCAATGGGCAGTACTTTATCCGTGGCTGACTAAAAAAAAAACCATATCTTTGTGCTAATGATTCCCCGGTCCGGCTTTCGAACGGCCCAGTTACTCACAGCCTCCTATCCAGGTTAGAATAACAGTGAAATCCGAGCATTCAGGTTCTTTGTTTGACGTCATCGCAGCAATGTTAAATGCGAACGCAGACCTATTTCCGGCGGTCGTTTATAACGTCTCCGAACTCGAGCTGCTAAACGATTTCTGTGACGTAAAATTCCAAGCCCATCAGAGTTAGGCTGATAAATCTCCAAAACCAACACGCATGGAACACGCAAAGTACTTGCTCGTTGTCCACGTAAACACAAGTCAGATTAATAACGGGCAATATGGAGGACGCGATTACAAAAATCGAAAAAGTTAAGTAGCCACCAGATGCGATCAAGCATGTTGCGGCCGAGAAGGAACGCAATGCTTTCGTCAATTTACCTACACGATTTGGAAAGTCCTTACTTTATGAAGCCTTGCTTGTAGTGTTTTCGTCCTTGCGGTGCTCTTCTGAGAATAATATTGTGATTGTGATTTAAACATTACCAATTTTACTAAAATATTCTACAGTAAGATATCCTTTGGTCTCCTTTTCTCTGATTCCGGAAGAGACAATGTCTTCAAGTTCCGCTTTTGGAAGCGGTATTGCTGTAAATATTTATGCATTAATTAAGCTCCCATTGAAACTTCCAAAGGCTTCTTTAACAAGGTTTTGTAGTCTTGGCCAGTGGTGCAAAAACATTCCCAACGCAATCGGGCTTATGCATGCGTATATTCCGGTGCTCAGACAGCGGCGCTCGGGGCGATTTTACTGCTTGCTTTTCTGGATACTTTAATGCGGAAAATCATTCGAGCAAGCGCCACCAAAACTCAGACATTAAGACGATCTCTTAACTCGGAGAGTAATGTCATCGTCAAACCGTCTTTTAATTTATTCCTCATGCAAGCTCGTCCACTTTACCTACGGCATTAATTCTTGTAACGTATCAGTCGATAAGAGCATTTCATGAGGCAGATAGCCTACATAAATAGACATGAAGTATCTTAGAGAAGATGTCCAAAACACTTTTACCAAATACATTTATCTTCTGCTTTGCAGCCAAACATTTTGTCCGTTATGGAATGCAACATTTGCCACCGCGGGGAATCTTAATTCTTTGGTGTTTCACTTACAGTTGTTCGTTTCAAAGAGGTCCAAAGAGTCGCTTGAGACAACGATTTCACGAATTCCGCCGAGATCACCCGACTCTCTCTTCTCTCGTGCAACGTGATCGGCCGACAAAAAATGGTTACGTCACAGATATCGTTTA
>NC_090881.1:17588109-17590609 GCF_036669935.1 Montipora foliosa
AGCCACCGCGTTACTGTAAAGGTTAATATGTTGTTAAATGTGCCGGGATTTGGATAGCACTGAAATAGACCAGCGATGGTGCATACGGCTTCTGAAATGTGACAGATCTATGAGCAAATTGGTTTCTGCTGAAAATGAGTCGAATTATAGGAATTGCGACATCAAAGAAAGCTGAAAAATCGACGGGGACAAATTGCGGTCTCTTTCGACATGAAAGTGGATATTTCTTTGCGATACCTTGACGCGTATATTACAAGCTTAAAGTTTCAGTTCAGGATTATGAGCGGCTGAAGAAGTAGCAAAATGCATTCTTTTCCGAGCTTGTTAATCTCATTTTTAATTGGTTCAAACATCGTAGTCTTCTCGTAGAAGGATGATGAACTGCAGCTGCTTATTCGTTTAAGGCATGCGGAAGACGTCTGACAAAACTCACACACTATTCCAAAAGAGCCGTTATTTCTTGTGCTATTCTATCATACATTTTCCTCTACAGAAACCTGTCAATCTTCAAAGACCCTTCAAGCATAAATATTAGGCTTACACTGGAGTCATAAGAGTTTATCGCATCTTTTACATCGTACGGGTTGTGTAATTTCCCAGGAAATGTAGCCCGGCCAACTCTACAGTAAAGCCCGCTAAATGGGCCATTTCCGAGTGGCTGTTTGTCTTGGTTTCGAAGTGAGTCTTGGTGCTCAACTATTGTGATTGTGAGGGAAATGATTTTGATTTGCATAAGAATATGCAGCTCATTTTCATTTGAATGGTTGTGCACCGGGCCGGACTCGCTTTAAACCTGAGGCATGCAGCAACTCGGAAATGGGCTATTTGGAAGGCGGTTTTCGTTGTTTTATGAAAGGGGCGAGAAACATACGAAATATCTTAGCGCTAAACCTAGGGCTCTTTGATTTATCGCCCACGTGCTTCACGAGTGGGTCATAAATCTAACTTGAAAAAGCGCAAATCAAAACTTACAGTACCGTAGTTGAAAAAAAGAAGGTAAGAAAGGACATCGCGCAAAGGCGTCCCTTCCCTCCCCTCCTCTTCCCTCCCCTCCCTGCCCTCCCTCCCTCCCTTCCCTCTCTTTCCTCCCTCCCTCCCTTCCAATGTTATTGTATTTGCGTATGCTGCTCGTGGTTTATGCTTGTGTCGCTAGCCTTAACCCCAACGAACGCTTTTTGCTTCTTTACCTCCATAGGTGCTTGACACCGAAGGCTATCCCGACAAGTTGCAGGACACTCCCAAGTCGGAGAAGAAGAAACTACAGAAGCAAAAGACGGGAGACTCTTCTCGAACAACGGTGAGAATCATTTTAACCGCAGACAATTCAAATCTAATTTATTCAAGTCAAGCCTAATTATTCCGCAGGTTGCTACAATCTAACTGGTTATTTTCAATTGTGTTTCCCCTTTATCTCGCGTCCTTGGGTAAGAAGTTTTTATCTATTCCTTCGGTTCTTTCGGCTGTAACTAGTTCGAGGCCATACTCTTGAAGTTCCATTGGTTTTTCATCTGACCTTGTTCTAAGAAAGAACAGTTGTCCAATATACACAAGCAAGTTGTTGGGCTCCTGCAACCTCATTCCCAGGTTTTTAACCGACGAGAGCCCACTCTTGGCAGTGAAAGCCCTGGGAACGAGGTTGTGACTCCTGAGTTCCCGTGAAAGGACTCGACTGACGAAACGAAGAAAATGAAAAGAAATAATATCCTTTCCTTTTGGATTCCTTTCACGGGAACACATGAGCCCTACAAATTGACCTCCTCCTAACTGTGTGGCTTCACAGCTCAGTTGGCCGAGCATTGCACCAGCATCGAAGAGGTCACGGGTTCAAATCCTGTTAAAGCCACGTGAATTTTTCAGGTGTCTATTGCTGGTTTTCACTCACGTGATCAACAGCCATGTTTTTCATCGAAAACAAAAGAAAACGTTTGCATAATAATAGAGTTGAATTCCCGGAGGATTTGGTCGGGGCTCCAACATGGCCGCCCTTTCTTTGTTTAGGGGCTCCAACATGGCGGCCGTGACGTCATGTGAAAACCGAGAATAAGAGGCAATTGCTTAAATTGTCCAGAGAAGTGCGAAAGTAACTTCTACCTTTCGTCTATAACCCGCACTTCTAATCTATGCATTTCTTACAGTCAAATTCAATTTGCAACATTATTTTCACACAACAATGGTATATTAACATCTCTGAACCTTTTCGCGCCATATTTTTTCTATATGTATAGATACTAACTTCATTTAATCATTTGAAACTGATAACGATGACGAAGACATCCAAACGTCAGTTAAAGTGCTACTATGACCAAAAACCAGTTCTTCTTTTTATTTGGATTCTAAAACTATGTTGACTAAACACTAATATAAAGCCTGGTTTCCATATGATCGTCCGGGTCGTCCCGATCGCCCCAGTCGTTCCAAAGAATGCCCAGAGGCGATCGGGACGATTATATGAAAACACTACCGAGACGATCGCTAACGACCGGGGCGACTGAGACGACCT
>NC_090881.1:17595609-17614428 GCF_036669935.1 Montipora foliosa
ACAAGAAGCATTGATATGTATTGACAGACTCTGTAGTGCCTGACGACCACTATCAAGGCTTACGTTGGACGCATTATATTTGTGATGGGAGCTGGAAAATAAACACTGACGTTTGCGCATTCGTAATGTCCGTCAAATCCTAACCTCTCGGATCCAACATGGAGGAATTTGTGAGTGTGAGCCCTAAGGTTTCATCCTTGCTTGCGGTCCCTTGTCCTCCTGCTTCGATCAGCAAGGCGCGTTCATACTCTGATACTTCAATCTTCCAAGCCATTTCAGAAAAAAACCGCACATACACGCAAACGAAGGATGACACTTGCCGGTTGTCGCCGTCGCCATCTCTAAAGGCTGCAGGAAGCATAGAAGCGCCGGTCGAAACGTCCACCTTAAAACCAAAGCGGAAAACATCACGTCCGCGATCGCCATTTTCCGGCGAGAAGGCCTTCGATCTTCTCGCCAAGTTCGCAAAGAATGACTTTGTAGCAAAAATAACGTCAAGCAGCCCTAAGTTACGTCCACGCAGAACAAGATCAAAGGGAAAAGGAGACAGCGAGAATCGTGAGTCGGTCAGTTCAAAATTAATTCAGTTACTTCCTATTTTCTTACTTGGCTATAAGAAAGCGAACGTGTGAATTCTAAGAGTGTTATCGATTCTTGCAACCATTCCACTCGATGATTTGTTTCTAATCATTAACAGCTAAGTGATAGAGAAATTCATAGAGTTGCGTGACTTTATTTATAATAAATCTTTTCTTTGGCTGACATGCAGTAGAACCCCTACTATGCAGCCACAGCAAAAGCTCTTATAAAGGTAGCTGGCTTGGTTCATTTGCACCTTGTTAGTCTTTGTTTCGGGTTTTTTAATGGTGACACGGTTTATTGCGCATTGTTCACTGATGGCGTTGTTTGAAAACTTTATGCATCATGTAGTTCTAGCAGATATATAATTGTGTGTGCCATTAGTGGTCATTAGTGATAAGCGTGGTTTATTAGCGTAGTAACAGTGCTTCTTTTGAAAAGATGGTATTTATTTCATTGGTGACTAGAGATGAGATACTCGCAAAAAATCCGAGTGGTCCTTCGCAAGAGTCATAGCTACGACGTCCTTCCGATTCAGTGCAAGTTCGGATGCTCTACACTGAGATATAAGAGACTTCTGGGAGCCACGCCATTTATAAACTGGATTCAAGTGACAATAGCCCCTCTATACTCACTGCCATGAGTAAAACTAGAGAGTAGGGAGCTTATGCAAGGTCGACGATGCTAATTTCCCTTTCGTAAACGGTCGTTGCCAGTTCTCAGAACGGTCGTTGCCATTTGAAACGGTCGATGCCATTTTTTAGCTCTGAATTACACTCATTAGGTCTGAGAACTCAAAAGGTTGTGATTACTGGGAGTTGTGTCTCGCTGGTCATATGAGTTAGGGTTCGGGTTAGAGTTCTGTTTAGGGTGAGGGCTAAGAACCCGAGTTCGAGTCTTGAATTTTCCGGCTCTTTTTTCCTCCAGTTTTTCTTTTATAAATGTTTTCTTTTTTCCTTTGTTGTCTTAATTTTTGTCAATATTTTTTCTTACTTTGTTTCTTTTAATTTTCTTTGAAGTGAAGTGTGTGGTCGACCGTTTCAAATGGCAACGACCGTTCTGAGAAATGGCAACGACCGTTTACGAAAGGGAAATTTGCGTCGACGATGCGCCAACGAGGACGTCGTCTAAACATATTAGGGACCTTAATTAAGCGAGGAGGACGACGACGAAGGCTACGAGAATGCCACAAAACAATAGGCTTAATTAGCAAAAACAATAGCTCGGCACGCCCGGCACGTGCGTTTTACATTTTATACATTTCTTAGCCGTTCTCGTGTTGACAACGACGTAAAATGATCAACTTTGAGATTAGGGAATAGGGAATTTACGATCTACAACGCGGTCGTCAACGAGAACGCCACGAAACAACAATATCATTGGTTAAACGAGGAAAAATAATCATGCTGCACGTGCGGCATGCATTTTAGCACAAAGTCGTGGGGTACCCTGCTCAACAACGACGTGAAATCACCAACTTTGAATCCAAATTTGAGAATTTTTGATAACGCCTGCGCACAAATGTGAATCTATAATTCTCTATTTTCACTCTTCAACCGCTAGTACCAATTATTTTTAGGATACTTCACCCTCATTGTACGACGCGAACGAGATGGCCTAACCGCGAGAAACGTACGATAGTGCAAAGTTATTATTTTGAGGTGACGTTTTCGTTGACGTCGCCATCGTAGATCGTAAAGTCCCTAGTTTAAGATCTGCGACGCGACGGTAACGAAAACGTCATTTAAAATTGCAAGTTCAGGTTTATTAATCTTTTTCGTCGTCATGTCGGTTTGTCTAACTTCTAAAAGCTAGCGCAACTTTCCAGGAACTGAATGAGGAGGTACGGTGTTGAAGCCACGGCAGAAAACTAAAATTCGCTGCCCTTTGTTCACGTTCTCCGTAAAACTTGAGAATTGGTCATGTCACGTCGCAGATTTGCCGAAAACGTGAAAGAAATGGACAAAAATGAAAAATGCATGTGCAGAGCTTGCAAAATGTACAAAATGTACAAAATTTGTAACGTTTTCGTTGCCGTCGCATCGTAGATCTTTAACTTGCTGATAATGACTTTTCAATTTTTCTCTAAATATCCACACCGTTCTCACTAATTTTATTCTTGGAATGTGGACTCACATTTTCCATGCCGAGTGACTTGGACTTGGAGTAATCGCAAAATTGTTACGGAAACAGGAAATAATATTTTTAGACAATGCTCTCGTAGCTGTCGTTGTCGTGCTTGCTTAAAGTCCCTATTATTCCACGTTATTGTAATAATTTCTTTATAGCCCCAAGTCGTTCGAAATGGAAAGTGTGTCAACTATACAGCGATAAAATTGGCATGAACGGTGTGGTTGTTTGTGAAAAAAAAAAAAAAATGTTTCGTAAGGTTCTATCGTCCTCTACACAAGCCTATATTTGGTCAATTCAAGTCGTTGCTAGGATGAGGACGGCAAAGAAATGTACCAAAATGCAAAACGCGCGTGCAGGGCTTGTAGAACTATTGTTTTTGCTCATTAAATCCATTGTTTTGTGGTATTCTTGTATCCCTCGTCGTCGTATGTGCGTAAGCTCGTATTTGTAACTTTACGGACCTTTAGATTCTAGAACGAGGACGTGAACGAGTACGACATTTGACTTCCCGTTTTTAGCGAAAATACTTAAACATTTTAAAACCCGTACAATTAATCTTACTCTTTGTTAGCAGTGTAGGTTGCTCAGTTATTCTCATGGCTGGTAACTGAGCCTTTTTGCTGATCGAAAAATGCCAAAACTGCTACCATGTTGTTGACTTGTTTTGACACGACGAGATTTTTGCAAAACCTCGTAATAAAATGACGATGATATCACGTTTTTCCCACCAAAATCAGGCTGGTTTTCGATGGTTTGCTCGCGTTCGCTGTTGTTCTATGACAAAATCTTGTACTCGTAGTCGTTCTCGTCCTAGAACTTAATTAATTCAAGCTCTCTTTTAAGATCTACCACGGCGACATCGACAAAAACGTCATCTCAAATTATATATAACTTTGCTTCATCCTATGTCTTTCGCGATGATTCCATTTCGTTCACGCGGTCCTACAATGTATGCGAAGTATTCTAACAATAAATTGGTACGCGCAGTTTCAAATTGAAAATAGAGATTGAGAGATCCTCTTTTGCATGCTTACATAGTCGTCAATCCTCAAATTTGGTGATTTCATGCACGTAGTCGTTATGCAGTGGAAAGCAAATATATTTCAAATTCACCATTCAGTGACCCCTAAAAGAAAACGTATAAAATGCATTATATATATTTCTTCGCGTGAAACCCTAAACGAGACCTTCACGGCTACGTATGGGCTACATATATTCCAGAATAGGCTAAGTGAGACCAAAATCCGAAATTTACACCCCTAAGTGACACGAAAACCATTTGTGCTAGTAGTTAGACCAATAGTGCAAAACTATTCTCATTTACACCAAACATAATTTATTTTCGTGAAAATACATTCATGAACGATTTTAGCATAAGCAGTAACATTCAACAGCGTATGAAAAGACAAGCATTTGCATCTTTGGACAATCGTTTTTACAAATGCAACATTCTTTGATGTGACGATACAAACAAGGACGACTTCTTACTGTCCAATAAGGAAATAGTGTTTCTCAATAACGCGACATACTATAATTTCACGAGAATTTTTTGGGAAAAAATGTTCATAAGAAGAAGCCTTAAGTTGTCTTAAGGCAGCCATTACAGCAGATCGATAGTTCATGGCCAGGTGAATGACAGAAATGAGCCGAGACGGGAAGATATCTCAATGGACGACTATCGCACAAAGTTGCTGCTACTAGAATTGCAACGCAGTATTGGATACCAGATCTGAAAATCCGCTTGTATTTTGGCCGAAAACCGTAAACCAAATGCTAAAAAAAGGGAAACCCCGAAACCGTTAGACACAAAAACCGAAAAACCGAAGTTTTTGGTGCAAAAACCGAAAAACCCAATGCCCCCCTCCTTTTGTTTTGCTGGTGTATTTCGTTTATGCTGTTCCCAGGTTTTAAGTCGATGTTGCAATGTTTCCTTTCTACTTTTTGGGCATTTTGGATGTCATGAAATTACATCATTTTGCTTGACATAGCGGCTTCAACATGAGCTTGACGTTTTCTAATTAATCCTCCGAGAAATCAGCGCTAAAGGTTGAAAGTACGTTATGTAATCAGCTCCTTCTGAATATTTGAGCAAGATTTACCGGGTAATCTTTTTTGCCATTTTGGTTATTAAAACGCGAAGCTTTACGAGAATTGTTTTAAGCCGGTGACACACGGTTCAACAAACGTTGATCAACAGATGTTGAACAGTGTGTCATGCAGTGTTGAGATAGGCGGATGAGTTCTATTCTGTTCAACAATTTGCTGCGGCGCTTGTTGAATGTGCGCTAGGTAATCTTTCCAGTCTCTCGTTTACGTGATTTGGAAGGTTTAATATGGCGGCTGCAGCATGTGATGGTGAAGAATCATGTTTTTTTTGACTGAGTGTTATGAGACGTTTCCCTGTCTCTACAGCAGCAAATCGAAGGAGTAGAAGTACATGCGAATGAAATTTCTATAACTTGAAACATCCAAATGTTTCGAGTTTCCGCCAGCAGGGTATAATACACCCCATTCTCGAGCCATGCTCGAGTCCAAATAGTGCGTTTGTTTTCCTTTCTTTAGAGGCCTTTCAGGATCACTGGAACAAGGCTTGCGGCGCAAATTCACGACAACCTTTCGGAAGCCTTTTTTTTGCCCGCGCCAAAAATATGGAAAGAATTCGTAGTTCTCGTTCAACAAAAGTTGAATATGTTATAGCCATTCAACAAGTAGCAACAGTATCATTCAAAAGGCTGCAACATCTAGCATTATTTCTTGAGCGACAAATGTTGCACGATGTTGAACCGTGTGTCACAAACTCTTAGAAACACTAACGTTGGTTCATCTTTTTGCTGCCACTTGAGACCGTGGGGGGGGGGGGGGGCTGGGCTCTTTATAGAGGTGTTCCAACACTCGATCTGTTCACCGTGTTGGAGATGATTTGGGGAAGATGGCAGTAAGTAGCTAGGTTTAGCGGCATTAGCTTGTGCGCAACTCTGCCTTAGTGGCAAATTAAGAATATTGCAGGCGCAAAAATGCTCCGATAATCATTCGTAAGGCTAAGTGCTTCCCTTCCGCATATGTTTCTCGTTTTTTTTTTCTGTACTCGGCGCCATAACCGCTCTCTGCTTCGAAAGGATTTTCTCTGGGTACTCACCTACTAATCAAAAACAGATCGACTGGTTCACATACCGCGTAGGCAGTCAAAGTAATTTTCTCTTCAGACTTATCGTAGATGTGACTTCACGTGTATTCTGAAGTAACTGATAAAATTGCAATTTCCTGTATGTATTGAATCAATTAAAATGTTTTTTTGTTTTCTCTGTTAGACATATAATACCTCCATCAAATCTCATCAGATTTAGTGTTAATCTCTGACCTGCAATATTCAGTTACACAAGATAGGATTCTAGTGACAGTCAAAATTCTCGAAAGAAAGCTTTTACTGATTAGTCTCTGTGCCCTCATTTCTTAATCGATTTTCCAACGCATACAAAATTTTCGAGGTGGCTTATTAATTTATTATGACATAAATTAAAAGTAACTACGTCAACAATTCACCAGTCTGTGAACGAAATGATATATGAAATGAATCATATACTGACTGCGGATATGAAATCAATTGAAGATATGATCCTCGCAGTTATGGACGCAATTTTAGCAATTGCGTAGAGAAGCTGAAAAATTCAGAACTTCAAAGGGGCTTGAACCCGTGACCTCACGATACCGGTAGCCATGAAGCCATTGACGTTGGGAGCTGGTCACTTTGCACGAAATCATAAATGAAATGAATCACATACTGAACTGCGGATATGAAATCAAGTAAAGCTATGATCCTCGCAGTTATGAACGCAATTTTAGCAATTGCGCAGAGAAGCCGGAAAAATTCACCAGTCTGGACTTCGCTAAGTTGTAGTTTAAAGTCAATTTTAATTTCCAACTTTAAGGACGGTGCCTACTATTGTTATTGCGCACACGTTCTGCGCATCTCGAGATACTTGGATTTTCTATCTATGATGCTTATTAACACAGCGATATTTTTGCGCGGTTCAGAACTATGCGGAGAAATGAGAACTTAGCAACTGCTCTTGGTATCCAAAAAGAAAATTGGGGGGTAACCGTGCATTTTTCAGAGATAATTAAGCTTCAATTTGGCAAAGAACGCCAAACATTGCTTTGTATTTCAAAGCATTTTACAAATATTGTCGATTGATTATCTTCGAAAAATGCGTGGTTACGCCCAATTTTCTTTTTGGATTTCAATAACACTTGTTAAGATCTGCTTTTCCCGCATCGCATATTCAGTAAACCGCGCAAAAATACCTTTGAATTAGTCGGCGGGTTACTAATTGAGAACACTGTCCACAGTAATCCCAAACATTGAGGAGAGGGTAAAACCAGAGTACTCGGAGAAAACCTCTCAGTGCAGAGTAGAGAACCAACCAAACAAGCCACATATGACGCCGAGTCTGGGAATCGAACCCGGACCACCTTGGTGGAAGGCGAGTGCTCTCACCACTGCGCCATCCGTGCACCCCAAAATCTGGAGGCCCTCCCATGCTAATGGCAGTCCTTTTTCCCTTTTTCCCTTGTTCCCTTTAAAACTTTTCTTGTGTTTCCTTGTTCCTGAAATTACTTTCAAACTAGTTCTCAGCCATTTGATCGCAAAAAGGGTTTATGTTCCTATGTTCCCTAAAATATTTTGTCTTTGTTCCCCTAGGCCCGGTCGTTCAAAAGCCGATTAACGCTTATCCCAGATTAAAAAGTAACCAAGGAGTTTACTTTTCTACTCCCAAATGCTCTTCAATGCTGATATTCGGCAGAACTTTACATTAGAAGAAGTCAATCTTGAAAAACAAATATAAGCAAAAGAAACTTTCACCAAAACGTTGGAAACATGAAACAAAAGTATTAAGTTAATCGGCTTTTGAACAACCGGGCCCTGTTCCCCAGTTCAAATTATTCCCCGAAACCCCTGGGGGAAAGGGGCGGGGGTCGGACTACTTTTGATACCTTGGGGGTAGGGTAGGCTTACGTTTGTCTAGCTTTCTATTGTAGACTGTGGAAAAGTTCTTAGAATACCTGCATTTTTTACTTACTCTGAAAGCTAAAGGTTTTAACTCAGAATTAACTTTTATGTTTGCTTTCTTTCGGCAGGTCCTTCTCGTGGAAAATGTTCAAAATGGCTTGGAACCAGCGCTTAAGGTTAGAAAGAAACTTGCATTCCTGTCGTTTTAGTAAATTGGTGTTGAATCAGGCAGACTGACTGTCATCGATTCTTTCTAATACCTCAACCTAAAAAATACCTTTTAAAATTATAAGCCCATATTCGGACGTTGCGTAAGAGGGCAGTAATTTTAATTAAAAATTGAGTGTTTTTTAATTTTCTTACTGATCAACCGCGTAGGAACGGATTCAAGATTGGGGGCGCTGAAGTCGACGTGTAGGATTTGGGGTCCTCAGACCTTGGGTACGAGGTTGCATTTTTGTGTCCCTGGGAATGTTGATTATTTTTCCGTCACCTTTACATAGACCACTACTCCGCTAACTGCTCAGGGAAAGTACTTTAAACACAATTTGATACTGCTGTATTATCACTCAGCAACAAACAATATTAAACACTGCAAAACGTCGGTTACCAAACACTGGCTGACTTATTTAACCTCGAACTGTCCTCCTCCGTTTAAAAGGCTGCAAGAAAATGTTACGTTATAACAATTCGAGTTTCGTTTTTACTGTTGCTGCTATGGCACCCTTCCGTCGCCGGTGGTCTGAGACGAGGACATGCGTTCCGCATCGAGTTAATCTTTCAATTTCCGGCCGAATATTAAGCGTAGATAAGGACCGAAAGAACCACCAAGATCGCAGGTAAACAACAACAGCAGTAACAAAAAAGCACTTACAAGAACATACTTTCACAGGAAAATATTATGAGTGCATAAATTAAATCGAAAAGGTATACATTTTAAATATTTTGAAGGAGTTATTATCCGTTTCTTTTGCGGTTGACCTTTCACCTCAAATGTCGTCGGCTGGATTTGTAAGCGATTAAAAACCATACGGAAATTAGGGTTAATTAAAACGGCAAATGTGTTTATGGGCAGTTCACCAAAATGTGGATGGCTTGCGGTTGTTAGCGCATTTTTTGACCACCGATTCCACATGTCCGCGGACTGGTTCTTTGAGGTTTATCAGTCCATATTTAACTGACTGCAAAAAAGTCAAAGAATTTTGCGGTTTTGAAGGCGTGATTTTCGACGTCATTGTTAGGAATTTCGTTCGATAAACAAAACTGTTTCATACCAATGAACAGTGCTCGTTACGGCTGCAGGTATTGAAGCAGAGACCTGTTAGATGACAAAATTGAGATAAAAACCTCTTTAGCCGGATGGAAGCTTCGTGTAGATCGCATTTAGTGAACAAGCAATGAGTCACCAAAGGATATCGGAGGGGAGGGTAATTGGTTTGTTGACTGCGCACGCAAACGAGGTATTTGTATTGATCAATCAATCAATCATGGCCGCCGAAAGTTGAAGTAACTTGGAATATTTCTGCCTCGAAAATAACAGCTATGTCGGAGCGGAAAACAAGTAAATCACACAAGAGAGATCGTGAATCAACGGTCTCGGCTGTTGACATCAAATCGCTAACCTCAAGTGAAAGCACCTTTTATATAAGACCTTTAAAGGTGGGACATTTTAAACAGATATTTCGCGTAAATGATTTTATAATTGCTGTAAGCTCTTTCCAAGACCTTGCTGTGCCGATCACGCTGTTAAGGGGTTTATGTATCCGATTAGTATCTCTGTTGTGAACAGTATGCTTATTGTTGTTGTCCATAGAGTTTTTGTCATGGGTGATTTTATGGGCAAAACCGAAAACCGGCATTTTACTGTTCATACAAGACTTACTTGGAAATTATTGTTGCTTGTTTTAAACTAAGCTCCCATCCACCGATTCCTTAGCCTTCCTAAGGAACGAAACCTTGCTCTAGTCTTTAGTAATTAAGGCACAAAGGATTATTTTTTATGTCGTTTAGTTTTGTTGGCGATATGCAAATTCTGAGCTTTATTTTGAAGTACAGTTTACTATGATCTTACACACTTTGCAGTTCGCGACTCCACCTTCCAGTGGTTTCAGTACGACTTGAAAAACGGCTTGAATTTGTCTCTGTATCGAGCGGTTTTACGCCTAAATAGTTTTATCTTTTAATCACTGCCATCCTTCCGCTGCCTATTGTGCTAGAATCTCCCGTTTAACACCTCAAAGTTTGTTTTTGTTCTTTATAGGAGGTCGTCACTGGAATTCTGCCCATCAGTTATGAAGATGAAATAGTGCACAAGAGAACGCAAATCTTGCGAGATCCTTTCCAAGTACTTCTTGTCTTTCCCGAGGACGATGTCATCGTAAGTTACCTTAACTATTTCGCATGTCACGCCGTTGAAGAGAATCTGAGAATCTATGCGCTTTACGAATGTGCACGATCGATGTTTGTAGTTTTGTCAATCAGTAAGCTGAGCCAATGTATATTTTATATTTCGAAATTCAAAACAAAAGGCGCTTTATTCCAGTGTAGAGCCAAAAGCCAGGTGAATATAACTAATTAAAAAACACCAAAACAATTTGGGAAGCTTTTAAAAAGTTTGCGCCCTGTTTTTTTTTAAAATGGTGAACATTCCTAATTTTTAGAGTAAGTTCTCATATCAAGACAGGAAGACAAATATTAACAGTAATTACATCTGTCCCTCTTATGTTTGAGTCGGAAGAAGTGAACTCGAGCTAATTTCTCCATTTACAAAATATAAAACCGCGCTAATTCTTATTTATGAATGTTTGAACATATCAATTTTCTTTGTGTTATGTTTTTTTGCAGAGATGTCTATACGTTCAGTTATCTGATTCATTTTCCCAAAAAAATTTTTTAACGAGTGGACGTTTTCGTATTTACCGCAAATTTAGAGCTTCAACTCACTTGAATTTTCGGATTATCTTAAAACGTACATCACTGACCTTATATTAACAATTAATTATTCGTACGGCTAGAATTTTTCCCCCCTTATAAGTGGTTTGTTTTGAGATCAGGTAAATATAGAACATTAAAATTTCATGATTGGTTTACTGTACGTCGGTGAGGGTTGACGCTGATCTTGAGCACGTTCTAGTCGCCTTCCTGGGATATCACTATTCTTTGTAATTTCTTTCGATCCCATGTCGATCGAGTTTCTCGACCCAGATGAATCATCAGATTTTCAAGTCAGAGTAAGTCTTGCCTACCTTTCAAGAAGACTGTTTTTTCGCTAATAGCTTCATCGGAAAATTGAGATTTGCAGCAATTATCTTAACGCTCGACGACGTCTTCACAATCTTTAGGCTTATAAACAAAGAAAACACCGTACACTCGTTACATTTTATCTCTTAACAATTCATTTTCGCATTCTGTTGTGCTCAAAATAAAAGTGGTACTGTGTCAAGTTTGAATGTTCCTGACTTTTTTCTTCAAACAAACAAAAAAAAATACACATTCACATTTTTATGTAAAATTGTGTGGCATATTTGATGATTATTTTGTCTTCCTTGTCTGGGACTTTTTTGATTTCATGACTTCACTTGGAGGAAATTGTTCTCCTTTCATATTTTTCAAGTATTTGGTGTTTAATTATTCGGTACTTTGCCGTCAAATTGATAAAAAGGCGAAATGAATTTTGAAAGCTGGTAAACAATCTTGATTCCGTATTTTGTTTTGCACACAGAAATTAATGAGCTTGGTAGACCTTTGCAGTCTGGTGGATAAGGTCGCTTTTTGACTTTCTATTTTTATTTTTCCTGTCGCGATCGTGTATTTTCTGAAACCCTTTTTAAAAGAAAAGATCGTGTTTTTTTTACTCAAAATATTATGATGTCTTAATATATAGTATATATTTTTTGTCATTTCACTTATGTACTTGTAAGATGTGAAATGGTGACAGTAATCTATTGAGTGTGGGCAGCCAAGCAGAAAAAAATGAATTTTTGAAACTATTGTTTATTGTGTTGACATCTTCACCTAAAATAAATGGACCAGTGAACATACATATGCAGTACTTTTACAACAATTTACTTTTTATATTGGTTTAATAGCTGAGAATTTTAAAGGAAGAAAGCTTAGGGTTTAATTTTCAATACATGTATGTGAAGTACAGCTGTTTGTACTCAAAGATCATACAAGTTCATTAGAATTCTAAACTTAATGTGAAATAATTTAATCCTTTAAAAGTCAAGTGGAATTGATAGTTTTCTTATTAGTAATTATTTTAATAATAGTTTGAAATGGTTTCTCCCCTGGAAACACAGTCTTACCTCAAATCATTGTTGTCTTGATATAAGTAGCAATTTCCTTTTCAAACCAATGAATCCTTTTTCATGGAACAAAAACACAAATTTTGCAACAAATAGATTGCCGCAAATTCATTTCCAGTATTGTTACTGATTTTTTTTTTTACCTTACAGAATTTTTTACTAGACAGATAACCATAATAATTTTCTTTCTTAAGTCTAACCATATCAAACACAGCACTGATTTGTCGTGAACAAAATTAATACTTTTTGACCTTCTGTTAGACTACCTTAAGTCCTGTTGAATTATTTAGGCCTACATTAATTTTGCTGATGGATTTTGCCTTTAAAGTCCTTTCAGTGTTAGGTAATTTACATATTTTTCTTGCTTAAGGGAAACTGTCTTAATTGGTTTATTTCTCTTAAGGTAATTCCTTAGTATTGCATTGCACATCCCTACTGCACATGAGTTTCACGTCATCATCGCATGCTCATGAGTACGTGCGCGTACAAAAAACAGTTCCGTACTGGGTGTATTTTGGCCAAAGCAAGGACTTCAAGCTAACCACGGAACTGTCCCAAAGAGTGCACTATTCCCGCAACCAGGCAATCAAAAATGGCGTAAAGGAAGCAATACTGCTTATGTGAATAAAAGAAGCTTTATTTTCAAAATAAAATTTTGTATCTTTCAAGTAACCAAGACTTAATTCTGTATGAAGGTTGAAATTTTAATGCACAACCAGTAAAAACACCCCATTTTAAGAACCTGCTGACACGTAAACAAGCACGGTGACCACATTTTTTTATTGCATTTTTTTAATGTTCATATCACGAATGTTAATTATGCCAAGTTTCCAAAAAAGTTTGAAAGTAAATGTACAACAATTTCAAGGGAATTACCTCAGGTGAACTATGTACAGGTGCTCAGATGTGTACACAAGTGAGTGTTGCTCTGTGGAAATTCTCTTTTTGAATGCCCCATTATACACTTCGTTTGCCTCCCAAATTTCGCATAAGCTATAATTATGCTCTTGGGAAATTATGCAGTTTCCCTGAGAGCATTTGAAAACAATAGTTTATGCAAAGTTTGGAGGGAGGGCGTGGGAGAAGGCAAATTCAGTGTCAAAGTGTATTATGTAACATTTGAAAATAGAGAATGCTTGCCTTTTGAAGTCTTGTTCCAACTTCATGGTTTATAAGATTAAACTTATTGAAGCAGGGTAGCCAACAGAAAAAAAAGTATCGCATGTGATTCTGACTTGTCTTCAACATCTCACTTATAGTACATCTGTAAAGATACTTGTTGATGTTATGTTGATCAATGGTTGTTAACTTTTGTTTTCATCAATATTATTGTGTGCTTGTTAGGCATTCACTCTACCTCGAGAGTTGAGAACTCTGCAGTCCACAGTTCCAGCAGATGCCCTTTCTAAGGTTTCCAACTTATTTACTCGTGAGGTATGGTCATGGACAACATAATTATTCCATTGTCTAATAATAATCATGATAATAATATGAATGATAAAATGATAAATGTAAGGAATATGTCGGCGGGTGCGGGTGGCAGTGTTATACAGAGAAAAACAGGAAAGTGTGAGAAGTGCCAAGATCTGGCAAGAGAGATTGGCAGATTGTGGAAATCAAAGATGGCAGTTGTACCAGTCGTAGTTGGGCGCGTTGGGTTCAGTGTCAGAGAACCTGACAAGCAACTTGGAGCGGTTGAAGATTCCAGGGAGGAAAAGAACAACACAAAAGTGGTGCATATTCTTGAAAAGGTGTGGGAAGTCTGAGATTTTCTCCAGGGAAACCATGTGTGATGATGATGATGATGATGATGATGATGATGATGGCAGTTGTCCCATTGCCGAGCAAGGTGGACCCGGTCATTGTCCAATTAGTACACCACTGGTAACCAACCAGGTCATTCCATTGGTGCGTTGGGGCTCCGTGAGTAAACATTAAGTGAGATGAATTGAAAAGTAACTTGCAATAGGAGTTGGCTAATACTACAGAAGCCTATGCTTCTGGGAAATGCCTTGACTTCTGTTGGAGTCATCCATGGATCCATACATGTAAAAATATGTCATGTATGGATAGCTGGCATTATTTATACTGTAAGCAGACTACTGAGCAAAAACTATGATGATAATCACTTAATTAAGTCTTAAGGTTATTTAGCCAGGCCCAAAAATCTCTCCAGAGACTAGTAACTGGGGAGATTGCAAATCAAATCAAATAACTTGGACTCAAAGAAGATCAAATCAATTATTGTTGGTTTTTGCTGAAAGTGGAAAACTGAAGTTACATGTGTACACATGTATGAGAGAAAAAGCTCTGAGGGGAGTAGAAAACTGAGTCCTGGAATTGAACCTGAGTTGCATCGGTGGGTCCAGGTCTGTACTGAGGTGCTCTCACAACTGTGTCAACCCTGCACGATATCGCACAACAGTGTTGTACACGTACACTGTGCATCTGTCATGTGGCTTTTAGTAACACAAAGCGAGTGGTTGACATCACATGAAGACCCCCTTTGACATGCAAAAGTCCATTAGAACCATCCTTTCTGCCAAGTAAACAAAATTTATTGTGCAGGGGATCAGATTATGTGATTTACTGTGGTAAATAGTTTTAATGGAATAGTCATGGAATAGACCGAATGCATAAACGGCAGCCAAAAATTTATTCTTTTGTTTATCCGTAAATTAGTCTCTGGTCAATAGAGCGTTTTTGTGTTATGTCATGAGAGCCATGTTGGTGTTCCAAAACAATGAAATGGCGGCCATGATGGTGTGCCAACCTAATCCCCTGAGAATTAAACTCTATTTTTATGCAAATATTTTCCTTTGTTTCAGTATTGCAGTATGGCCGCTGGTCACGTGAGTGAAAAACGCTCTATAGCCTTGCTCTCAAGCAACATTTCTTTTGTATTTTGTCCATGCAAACCAGGCTAGGGAGTCTAATTAGCACATAAACAAAAGAATATTTTTTTGGCCGCTATTTATGCATTCGGTCTATTGATCACTAATCACTTCATGTTCTTTACAGTACATTTTTCTTGTATTTTTTTTCCTTGCTTGAAGTGTATTCGGTTTTACACGGCTAACTGGAACTGTATTGAGAACAAGTATGCCAGCTATGGGAGAAGTTACCTCAAGCTTCCAAGGTGAGTTGCACATTTAAACTGTCACAGCCTGCAATGGCGGATCTAGGGGAGGTGCACTGGGTACACGTGCACCCCCCTCAGTTACCAAAAAAAAGCGTTTTAGTTGAAAAGCACAAAAACTGCATTAAGTTAGATTTTTATTTGCCTCATCATTTACAGATTTATCATACTACAGCCCTAACCCTCTTAAAAGCATGTATTACTGTATACATTGTCTAACAAATAAAGATTAGGCTTCCTATGCATTTCCGTCTGACATGTGCACCCCCCTAGCCAAAATCCTAGATCCGCCCTTGGCCTGCATAACTTCTATAAAGTACAATTCTGTCTGTATTCCAATGAGTCGGACTTGTTGGTAGAAATCGTTGTATTTTGAGAAGGTTGTGACATTTTTGGCTGTGATTAATTAATTTTTAGTTGTCAATATGTATGCCATCCATACATGTACAGTATATCTGTAAAGTCTAAGATTTGAAAATGTTTTATTTGTAGAAGTCGTTTAAGCAGTGTATTATGGTTTAATTCCTGCACGGGAGCTTATTTGTAGGACTTTAACGTCTGTGTGCAGGCCTACATGTACCTGAATTTTATCAAGATCAGTAGAACCTCCATTTCATTTGTGGGATCATGTGTACAAAGAAACATCACATCGTTATCGACCCAGCTGAAGTGACTTGTAATGACCCCTTGCTAAATATATTTTTACTAAAAGACAACTTCATTTGGTGGACTTTAGTACACGGAAGGTGATGAAGCTGCATTACCCTCGTTTTTATCTAAGCATGGACATGTGACGGACAGGAAAACATGCTCAAACTGGCTGCAAACGTGACAAGTTTTGGCTGCAAACATGACAAGTTTTGTCCTCAATCATTCGAAGTTTGAGAGATGTTCATGAAACTTTTCTAAAAGGGCAGCAAGACTAGACATCAAAGAATTTTTCTAAGAAACTGACCCTAATCTGATATTAAGTATGCTTCAAATACTTTCAAACTATTGCGCAAAAAGTTTCAACTGTTGCTTAACGGCTGTCAAACTCAAACGTCAAAGAACACGTTTTCCCGTCATGTGTCCAGGCTTAATGATGTACATGAAAATGATGGTATTCCTATTACTCAAATCCAGTGCCTTTAACTGCAGCCAATATGCCTCGGCACCTTCTTTGCTTTCCATGTAAGTTACATGATTGTACTTCTGACTACACAGCTTTAAAATAATTTTTATTTATCAGAATTTTGTTGTTGTAATATAGACCACCTGCAGGGAAGGGACTTGAACAGCAAGTGTTTGAGATGGATGTGGAAGATGAGGTGGACTATGGAAATGAGGTTTGCTTTGTTTTTTTTCATGATTTTGTTGGCTAGAGTTACAATGCAATATATTAATATAATAGTTCCATTGTAGGTACTAACAGTAATTAAAATTGTATTATAAACTGAGCAGTCTCATCAGAATGATGAGATGTTATCATTCCGGTTAAAGGAAATAATTTATATGACATTGTGTGGTACACTGGGCCAGGATAACTGGAGTGTCTTCCCCATTTGATAGCGAAGTTTGGCATTTGACTCGGAAAAATCAGTGTCTGTTTCCCATGAAGACATGTGGTAACACATTTCTGTCGGGTTGACAATCAGACAATTTTGTATATAATTATGTTTGATGCTTTTGTGGGTTAAATAAAATTAATCTGAATGTCGCTTAGAAAGTTACAATTCAAAGACCCAATATTTTGACACTCCTATCTTCATCGGGGGTGATCCAATGTTATCGCAAGAGTCCTTTTATACTGTGATAATGGTGGCCTTTTACCTGAAACCTACATTACATGTATTTGCATCTTATTAGAAGAAAAGGATGTAATTACTACATTGTATTAATAGGCACATTCTTTCCCCTAGCAAATTGGTAGCATAAAGGAAGAGCTTAATAGCTAGCTATACATGTAGGCTTTGCTCGTTATGAATATAAGGTCCAGAATAACTCCATTTCAATTGTTATTTAGCAGAAAATCTTATCATAAAAAGAACTGGTTGCATTATATTCTAGGGATGGCGAATGGTACCTCCAAAATCTTGGCACTGACCCAAACGTTTCATCCGATATGGAAATCTCGGCAGCCTTTGCGAAGAGTCTCGAAGTGTGGTTTATACTGTATTGCATTTATTTCGGTGTGAAGTCTTGCATGTTTTGGTTTTGGTCTGGGAGTCGCATGCAAGGATCTCGGTATCTCTGCGAATCTCGCATTTTACCATTTGTAACCCCTTATTCTCAGAGTACATGTAGGACGAATACATTGTAAAGCATGGATGCTGGGTGAGGAGAGCCGAGCAGCTTTCAGTGTCTTCAATATCTAATATGCCCCAGGTGGAGATAATTATTGTTGAAATAGTGCTATTTTGCAGGCTGTTATGATGAGCCCTCTTCGAGAGAAGGGTGTTACGAAACAGGGATACCTCACAAAGGCTCCGTTTCATGTTGAAACTAATGGCACTCCTGGAGCAAAGGTATAATTGTAATTGCTTATTTCTGAAGTAACATCTATTCATTTATAATGAACAATGTAGAATACAAACAGCAAAATAGTCTGTACCCTAAGAGAGCCCAGTTACATGTACCTCAAGTTAATAATTTTGAGAACCAGTTGATTCACTTTTTAAGTAGTAATGGGGGCTTTTTGCATGTTAGAAAACTCAGCGGAGCCAAAATGGCTAACATATATAGGCTGCGCTGATAAACTGGCTGTGGCATGTAAGTTGTCTGACTTGCTAATCGCCCTTTCTCGCAGTGCGAGGACTGAATTACTAAGGGGGAGCAGCTCGATGAGGTCGAACCAAAGGAGCTGTGCTGCCGGCTAGGTGCCCTGCCTCCTGAACACGACCCATGTATGACCTCGGAGCACAGCACCACAGCCTGATGGAATAGGACGGGGAGGGAGGAAAACGGAGTACCCGGAGAAAAACCCTCGGAGTCAGATTGAGATCGACTGAAACTCAGCCCACATACGACCTGAGCCAGAATTGAACCCGGGTCACAGAGGTGGGAGGCACGGTTGATGACCACTAAAGCACCCTGACTCCTCCTCAAAAGAGCACCAAAAGAATTAGTAAATCATGGGTTGTTAAGTCTAGTAGCAGTGCTTGAAATTAAAAAAACTTAAAGTTGTGCCTGTGTCAAAAGCTGGGCAACTAAGCCCCTAAATTTGGTTGCCCTGATGAATGCCTGGTTGCCCATTGGGAAACCCCCTACGATTAAATGCATGCTGTGTTGAGATGCAATCACATGGCGTTGGAGCTTGAGTAGTGTATAGTTCTACATGTAAGTGTGCGCCTGTGGTTTTTTTGTGGAAATTTGGATAAATAAAATTTATTATTTTAAACACAGAGTCTTCCTGTGAGGCAGTTTTTTGTAAAAGCCACAGATATTCAAAACGCGGGGAAAATGCTCTACTGCGGCAAGTTACAGTGTATAATTGCTAATTAATTATAATTGCTAACTTCACACTGCTATGGGACATTTACAATAGAAAACGGATGAGTGGCCGTGGTGGGGGTGGTGGAAATGCTTTGTATAGGTAATACATTTTTTCTATTTTGTTGCTGGGTTATCCGTTGTTGTTTTTTTTTTTCCCGGGCAACCATACTTTTTTATTT
>NC_090881.1:17614528-17624528 GCF_036669935.1 Montipora foliosa
CAAAAGTGGTTTGTACTCCTTGAAATGATAGAGAGCTTTAGCAACGACGACGGGAACGGCAACGAGAACGTCATGTAAAAACATAAATTCGCGTTATTTGCGATCACTTTCGCGACTATTCACAAGCTTTTTTTGATATGACAAAAGTTGTAAGCAGTCCCATTCAGGAATGAAACCGTTACGAGCGGCGCTTTATTTAGGAGGAGAAAAATAAAAATTTATCTCCAAGTGCTGGACGTTTCTCCATAACACATTCAAACTTGGTGTATTTCCAACGTTGTTGTTTTGCTGACGACGGCAAAGAAATGAGACAAAAACGCACGTGCAGAGCGTGTCAAAGCTATTGTTTTTGTTCCACTAAATATGCAAATTTGGTAACGTTCTCGTCGCCGTTGTCGTTGCTAAAGATCCCTATTATACAGGTTCTATGCTGTTCCAGTTTTTGTCCAATGATTTATGGCCCTGATTTATGATTCAGGGGTACAGGGCTTCGTCCAGTAGTTTTTGAGAGCACTCGCTCCCACACAATGTGGTCTGGTTCAATTAATTCCCATGGACTTTTGTTTTGTTGTTTTTTTTTGTTTTTTTTTTTTGTTTTTTTTTTTTTTTTTTTTTGTTCTTTTTTGGTTTTTTTTTTTTTTTTTATTTTTTGTGTTTTTTTTTTTTTTTTGGTTTTTTTTGTTTTTTTTTTATTTTTTTTTTTTTTTTTTTTATTTTTTCGTGTTTGTTTTGTTTTTTTTTTTTTTTTTTTTTTTTTTTTTTTTTTTTTTTTTTTTTTTTTTTTTTTTTTTTTTTTTTTTTTTTTTTTTTGTTTTTTTGGGTGTGTCATATGGAAGGTTTTTCCCCTCCGGGTAACTGTCCAGTTTTCCCCCTCCTCAACAACCACCAATTTGATTTGATTTGATTTGCATTAATTTGGTTAATTTCGGTTTACAGTGTCCCCCAGTTGGTGCTGCAAACGGAGAAGAATGACCAGACACTTTACATTAGACTGATTGCATCCAAATGGGCGGTCAAAAATGTATTCTTCTTTTGTGTTATGTGCTAATTAGACTCACGTCGCCCTCGCTCTCGAACGACATTTCTATTGTATTTTTGTCCATGCAAACGAGGCTAGTGATGAGTCTAACTAGCACATAAACAATAGGAATACGTTTTTGGCGGCCATTTATGCAATTCGCTTTTTTTTGGGTCTATAAAGTTCCTTTCCTTTCCTCAACACCGCCCATTTTCCTATTCTTTTCTTTTTTTTTTGCTTTCATTCAAATAAGACCTTGATGCCTCGTTCAAGGCAAAACTCTTGTTTGAATTTTAAGCGTAAGGAAAACGAGGCATCAAGGGCTAATTTGAATAAAAAGAAAAAAGAATATTTAAATGGAGGTCCAATTTTGGAAAAAAGGTTTACTATGTCAGCCCTAAGTTTGTAGGTTCATAATAAATAATTCTAGATGATTTTGTTATGCTTTTCGTTATACTAGCCTTCTTTTTTCCTATTATATAGATTTACATAGTTTGAGAAGAATGCAAGGGCCTTTTAGCCGCAGAACTTTTTTGTGAACCAGAAAAAAAATCTTGGTATTACACTGAATAAGATACTGTCAGAAAGTTTGCATTTTGGGTTGGAGGAGATCACTGGTGGCCTTACGATCCGAGGCGCGAAGGAAATTGTCTGGATGAAGCTGACACGTTCACTGCCGAGAAAAGGCCATCGAAATCGTAGAAAGAAACCACGAAACAAATCTTAAACAGTCTAAAAAGGCTAGCTAGTGACGACAGAAGATCCAACCGCTACAATGTAACTTGAATCAAGAAAGGTTTCCATCAGGGAACCGTTAGATAGCGCTCTCAAATAAGGGGCACAAAACGAAACCACCTATCGAGGAAGACAAAGGAATTGGCAATCGAAATCACTAGAAAACCCACAAGCAAGTCACGACCAAAACACACAAGAATGTACAGCAATAAGAAACACTGTGGTGGGTTACTGCGGAAACGATGAATCATTGTCTTGATACGCTGGTGTAGTGATTGGTTTTAAAAGATCTCGCGCCAGTTTATCAACCAATGAGAAGGAAAACGAAAACCAATCGCAATTTGCACGCGCGATTTTAATTTTCCCGTGCTTTTTACTAAGTTACATGGAATTGCTACGAATCTGGATTGGTTCATTGCACTGTTTGCATCTGCTGTGACTGTGTCGAAGTATTAACTTTGGTATTTGTTTTTAGAGCGGTTTTCAAATGAAGTGTCGTAAAACCAAAACCAAAGTAATTACTTTTGGCCAATCAAAAAAGGACGGAGGGGACAATCCATTAAACCAATCAACCATTCTCCTCAAAGTCATTACACGTAAGCCGACACAAAGCGCGGGAAAATTTGCACGCGCGAGCTACGATTGGTTTTTTGGTTTTCCACTTCTGATGGTTGAAAAAATGGCGCTAGAAAACTTTGAACACATCACTGAGTGAAGTAATGCAAAACCAAAGTAATTATCTAATTACTTTCGACACTCACTTGAAAACCACTCTACGACACTTAATTTATAAACCACTTTAATTGCCAATTTGTTATACCTACACGTCCACGGTGAATTGACTTTCTGTTTATGAAAATATGACTTTTGTTTTAGTTAAACTAATTATGGCTACAAGCTAATGATCTAGACACCCTGTTTTTTACACTACTCCCGGCTGCTTTTTGTCTGCATTGTTTGTTTATAAGCGGAATTCGAGGCGGAGTTTCAAATCCGTGTGTTTGTAAAACCACAGTTATACTTTGGGCCAATCAAAAAAGGGACGGAGACAATCCAGTCAAGTGAATCAAAAACTCGACGTAGTAGTTTAGTTACACGGTAGCCGAACACAAAGCACGGGAAGAAAAATGTTGCACGCCGCAAGCCACGATTGGTTTCCACTTGTGATTGGTTCGAACAAAATGGGGCGAAGAACTTTGAACCAATCACTGAAGTGAAAGAAATGCAAAACCAAAGTAATTCACGAATTTACTTTCAACACTCAATTGAAAACCGTTAAGAAGTTTTGAGCTTTTAACCCAAAGTATCCATGTAGTTTTAGTATGCTGTTAAGTCCTTATAATTCTGAATACCTTGCATGTGGTCTTTTTTTGCATTTTAGCCCCTACAACCACCCGCGCAACCAATTGTTTCATCCAAAAATTATTTTCCTTGTCGCCTGGGCCCGCTGCATCCCGCAGCGATGGTTCTGTGATGGGGACAACGATTGTGGGGATGGCAAGCGACGAACCTTCAAATTGCTCTAGTAAGTTGCACAAACGTTATATATTCTTGTGCCATCATATGGAAGTATGAATAAATGATCACTGCATTAATATCCCTACTTGAAACGAGCTGAAAGTTGTCAACTTACATTGTATCTGCCAAATAGACCATTATACAGGTGTAGCTAAGTTACCTGGCCTAATAATGGAATTGAGGCTGCCAGTGACATCATCTTGATACAAACCTTTGTGCCTTTCTAATGTTAAGTGCGATTTTCATAATTCTGGGGAATCTCATCAGCTCATTTGAATTTTGCTGAGACCCTGCCTTTATGTCTTACTCTTCTTCAAGAATGTAAACTATTTCTTCTTTATTGTAACATTGACATGGAGGGAAATAAGAAGCTTATTCCGCCAGGCAGTTTTTCAAGTTTCAATCCAATTCCATCATCTCCATCCTTGGCTGCAAACAACAAAGAATAGCTTCAGTGCACTTCAATGGTTATTGGTAGCAAAACTCCAGCATTATTTTTGATTTTCATTGATGCAAGGTCGTCTTTTAATATTTTGAAGTTTGACTGAACTAGCGTGACACTGCCCTTGAAGGCAAGAAGGGATTTTCTAGGGAATAAAGCTAAAATGCAGGTGCTGTTTGCCTTCAAATTCTTTGGCACCAGAATAATGTAAATGTGTTTTATTGTAACAAAATCAGCGTCAACGACTGGCTGCTGTGGTGTTCCTGGTTGTAAACAGCCTATCGTTTTTGTATCAACAAAATGGGTGACATAATGAGAAGCATCATTACTTTGTGATTTTCGGCCTACACATACTGTACATGTACCTTCGATGTAATGTTTAAAAAACTCGCAGCAGTGTTTTATCGGAGTTTAAAAACACTCGGCCACACCTCGTGTTTTTACACCCGATCAAACACGTGCTACGAGTTTTGTGAACGACTTCAAAAGCATTCCACAAAAAGTTTGTCCCTTGGGACTCAGAACAAGGGTTCCAATTGTGAGAGGAAAATGTTACCATATCAGAAAATAGGCCCTTTTCGATATATTAAAATTCAGAGGTTTAGAGGACAAAGACAAAGGAAAGTGAATGATATGTAAATATTTTTCACATTCATTCCAATGTGTTTCTATTGCTTTTTTGTCCTCACTTCCTCAATATCAAGCTGAATGTATGATATTTTCGAAAATGGCCTGTTAGTGTGCTTTATATAGAGAATACTGACGAGGAGTGTTTAATCAGGATTTAGAAAACAGACCTAAGAAAATACGCGCGCTGATTGGTTAAAAATCGTGTGTTTCTATAACTCGAATGGAGACACAGAACTAGCACGAGCTGTTGACGTAGTGATGGCGCGGAGCAAAGAGAATTTACATTTTGATAATTAGAGTTAACAAGTTCTTTTCCTTTTTCTCGTCGCGTTGTTTTCTAAAAGAAATTGGAAATTTGACTCCGTGTTTCTATCGAGTTATAGAAAACACTCGTGAAAGCTTGGGAGAACAGCATTTCTCGTTCTCTCAAACTTTCACTCGTGTTTCTATAACTCGATGGAAACATGGTACATGTTTTCTATTTCTTGAATGAAGCTCATGCACGTGACGTTTTATCAATGTTTTGATAGGCTGTTAGGTTCATGAATTATTAATGAATTTTGAAGGACAGAGAAAGGAAGAGATCATGCATATAGCTTCAATAATTTTCTTGCAGCCAACTGCACATCGTCTCAGTTTACCTGTTGGTCCGGAGCGTGCATTCCTCGGAGATGGCGTTGTGATGGTGAAAGTGACTGTTTGGATTCCTCTGATGAAACAGGTTGCCCTTGTAAGTTTCAGGCTCGTCATCATTCTAGTCCAAGGTCTTATGATAATTCTTACAGAATGGAGGAAAAAATGATTAAAATAATACATTCAACAAAGGTACCTAGTAATTTTTGTAAACAAAAAGATAATAATTTATCTCTTTGACTACCTTTAAGAAGAAATGGCCTCGTTTGAAAATTGTCCCCTCGACGGAATTAGTACATTCAATTCACAGTCCACATGGGTGGCGGGTTTTTGACGTAGACAGCGCTCTGCAGTTTTGCCTTTTCGTCTTTTTTATATGTTATACTCCAAAAAACCCGACCTACAAAACTAGAATACCCAACCCAAAATGAAAAAATATGAAATATGGTATTACAGTGTCAACAAGAGCAATTAGAGAAAATATTGACTTTGCGACATTTAGGACAGATTAATTTAAAAGTACAAACGTTATCTCCATCAAAAATTTGGTATAACCTGACAAAATAGAAAGACTTAAGCTTAGCTCTAAAAGAAGACAAAGTAGTTTTCTGCTTTGATATGATCAGAACAGCATTCCAAACATTGGAACGTCTAATAAAAAACGAATCCCTAAAAAAGTGAAGTTCTAAAATAAGCTGTTGTTAGATAAAGTCCAGAGGAACCACGACGTGATTTAGTGTTACAGTACTTAACATAATTTTCTAAGTTTAACTGAATAATCCCTGATTTCCATTTATAAAGGAAAGAAGGCCTAGCTACTCAAGGCAGTAATTAAGCGGTAACAAATTTAGATGGACTAAGCGGATTTGATAATTCATATTCCGATCATTACATACTACTAACCCTAACCCAACAACACAACAAGTTTTTAGACAGATGTTTTCAATCCGTTCATTCCTGAAGCGGCTGCATTGACGAGTAATATCGTCTAGCGTTAGAAAGAGTAAATTCTCTAAGTCTCATTCCTAGAACTGTTGATTACAGGAAATTATTAGGCAAACAACCCAGGGGCCGATTTACACGATACGATTTTGTCGCATGCGACAAGCTCGCGACAGGCCTACGACATGACTTACAATTGTCGCAGCGTTTTAAAACATGTTTTTAAATGCTACGAAATTTTTTCTGACGTACACAACAATCATAAATCATGTCGTGGGCTTGTCGTAAGCCGTTGTCGCATGCGACAAAGTCGTACATTGTAAATCGGCCCTAATATTGACTCAAAGGGTAACAAATTTTCTCATTACCTTCGAATGCACTCCGTTTTAGATATTAGAATACTACGCCAATTTATTGGAGGGTAGGTGCCGAAAAGTTAGCAAGAGAGGCGGAAGCACTCTTCTCAGCAACGAGGCAGTTACCTTGGCAACCAAGCCACAGTCCACCTCCCAGGCGCCTGTCAACACATCACTGAGAAAATCCAGTGTATGGAATGTATACTTACCCTAAAATATGAGTGGGAGGGAGGGAGGGAGGGAGGGGAAAGGACGAAGCAATCGAAAGCGCTAAAGTATATGGCAATGCCCCTGCAAACCTCCCTGGTGTCCCCCCAAATATCCCAGGCAAAACCGCTGCTTCGGCTTGATTTTAACTTTGCCTAAATTATATTTAGCCACATCTAGTTCAATCACACCTTCTGCCACTCCATGGACTCGCCCAACAAGCTGCGCGTCTTATGAATACAAATGCACCAATGGCTTCTGCGTTTATCTGTGGGATGTATGTGATGGCGTTGACGATTGTGGTGACTACTCGGATGAATTGTATTGCGGTATGTTGTCAACACTGTATCTGTCAATGCTTTGACTTGTGTTACATCAGTCTCCGTTGAAGTTCAGCCCTAATTGTCGATTACTATTCGCGTCTTCAAGCTCATGCTTAGTATATGTAATCGCACGCATGGGTCTGAGGGAAATTAAGGACTAATTTTGCGCGTATTTTCAAAGTTTTCACCGAGGGCAATTTGGAAAACTTTGAAAATACAGTTGCTTTTAATACATAATTGGCCAAGGGCACATTGCGATTATATGTTTATCACATAAATGGCAAAATTATTGAGGGAAGCCTGTTTCCTAATTCTGCGACAAATGACAATCAACTTAATACGGTTTCATTCGGTTAAAGTTCAATTCAAATAAATCGTTGCTGTCAGCAGAGATATAGCGCTTAAAATGTATTTTATATGTGAAAAAAAAAAGCAGTTTCATCAGAGTCAGAATCCAGAAGACGATTCTCTTGTAACTTCGCTTGCTCTGGATAAGGAACTGTTAACCAATCAGGATCAAGTAATCATGCCCTCTTGATTACCAAAAGTGCCCTCGTGATTAAGGAAAGTGCCCTCCGTCTCAGCCAATCAGCATTCAGTAACTTTGCCCGGTATGTGATAAATGAAAGAAATATACATATTTGAAGTGCGGGTTATAGACGAAATGTAGAGGTGATCCTCGCACTTCGACCAATCACAGTGGTGCAAGCAGCACAGTGAACCAATCCAAATAGGGCATTTGCATGATGACGCCATTTTACCGCAAGTACCAGAATCCTTCAGGTTTTGCTTGTCTCATGCTAATTAGAGCTATTGTTATTTTTACCCCACTTGGAATACACAATTGACATAAGAAAAGAAAAATAAACTAAATTCTGGTAATGAAAAAATTGAAGGAACGCTGCCAGGACCTTTTTTATCCCTAATTTCACTTTGTTGTTATCATTTTTATCTCGCTACATACTCTCCGAATTTTTACTTCATTCATCTTTTTGCCCGTTCTAGTGGTCGAAAGCTTGCGGAGAACGTCCATTCAAGTTTTTATCATAAATTCTGAAAATTGCTTATTAGTAGCAATTCCAATTAACTTGCTCAAAGCACGTGTATTCCGGTTGAAAAAGACGAACAGGCGTGTGACCTCTGCACTTGCACGTGTTGGCAAAATGGCCCATGTATTTGGGAAGTACTGCTTAAGTGGGCCGGATTTGTTTGTCCCTTTGTAAAATTGTTAATGACCCTTTGGGTCTCTTGCCAGCAACGACAAGTACCTCAAACGCGACAACGCCCTTTTCTCGGAGGCTATGTTATTACTGGGAGTTCACTTGTTCTAATGGAAGATGTGTGAACAATGGCTACAGATGCGATGGTCAAGATAACTGCGGTGATAACAGCGATGAAGTCGGCTGTGGTGAGTGTGACTTGTGGTTTCCTTTCATAAACAATCACATTTACAACATTAAGCAATAAAAGTTACTACACTATGAATATGAATAATATGTATGGGTTATTGACCAAGCGTGAGGTCAAGATGGCTGGATATTGGCCAAGTTCTTTTTTTGCGTTTTTATTGACCGAGACGAAGTCGAGGTCAATGAACACGCAAAAAAAGAACGAGGCCAATATCCAGCAATCTTGACCAAACAAGTTTGGTCAATAAAGGATTTATTATATGACTTAAAACACCAAAAAATGATCTTTGATCTTGCGGGACCAAGCGAGAAATCCCGAGCGGGCAGTATCGCTCCATCTTGCCCGCTCGGGTAGCCAATCAGAGCGCGCGATTTGGTTCATCTTGCCCGCTCACGGAGCTAGTCATATAATAAGAATATTTATTATGTATGCGTACTGGTCCAAGATGAATAGGAGATTTCTGATTGGTTCTCTGAGCGGTCCGAATTTTCCAACACTCGTGCCTTTTTTGCAAGTTTATGACTTCTCCATTTAGGCTCTGTCCATAAACTTGCAAAACAGGGAAGTCGACCGATCTTTTCCCAGTACGGACCTCACGTTATTTCAGTAACATCTAAATACACACACGAAGAAATTACAGCGACTTTCCTATGACCTTGAAAAAGTGTTTGCAATTTGTTTCACGGACGCCGACCAATGTTTGGCAAGATTAAAACAAAAATTCTCCTTATTCCAGCCAATGACTCAATCACATTATCGCATTTCAAATGACGTTGAAGTTCCATCGAGAGATGATGTTGTTTATATCCGTGTTCGCTAAGCCAATGAAAATTTGCGCTCGTTTGCTTTAGTTTGATGAGCCAATTAAATGTTTTGCATTCTTGTTTACGTTCTGTTTTTACGTTTATTTTTCAAGGTCATATGATAGTCGCTCTATGATGTTCACGTTGACCCAAGTGGCTAAGGCTTCGTGTTAATGTCATGTTAAAGACAGTGCCTACTATTTTTGTTGCGCATACGTTCCGCGCATCTCTAGATACTCGGATTTTCTATCGGCGGTGCTTATTACTACAGGGATATTTTTTGCGCGGTTTAAAACTATGCGGAGAAAGCAGAATTTAGCAAATGCTCTTGGTATCCAAAAAGAAAATTGGGGGTAACCATGCATTTTTCGGAGATAAAGTAAGCTTCAATTTGACAAAGAACGCCATACATTGCTTTGTATTTTAAAGCTTTTTATAAACATTGCTGATTAATTATCCTCGAAAAATGCGTTTTACCCACAATTTTCTTTTTGGATTTCAATAGCATTTGTTAAGATCTGCTTTTCCCGCATATTCAGTAAACCGCGCAAAAGTACCTCTATGAACCGTCCTTAAATTAATTGCCACAGACATTGCGGAGGGGAAAAAAGGAAAAAGAGGAAATTTTAGAATAGTATATTACGTTAATATTGGCTGTTGATGCATCCATTATTAGATAGAGCTAGTATTATTTGTAGATTTAAGGATTACATAGTTTTTTGAACTCTTGTAGGATACTTTCCCATACTTTTGATGCAACAAAAGTTGAAGTTGGTAGCAAATTTGTAAACTCCAAAAGCCAGAGTGTGAGTTGCCATGGCTCGAACGTCATTTTTGACTCCTCAAGAGATCTTTGGCTTATTTACATCGAACAATGTGCTAACATGGTAGAAGGTTTTGTAACCAGCTTGGTTCAGCTGTGAATGCGTCAGTCTTGAAATCCAAAGTTTCCTCGTCGTTTTTCTCCAACATTTGTGATGAAA
>NC_090881.1:17632028-17664528 GCF_036669935.1 Montipora foliosa
CATGGACCTGTTCTGAAACGACGTCACAAATTGCATTGCATTGCCAACATTCTTGCAAAACAGCTTGTGACGTCATGTCAGGGATAGACCCAGGCCTCACACCACCTGGGCCATGGGACGATCGACTGCCAATTTTGTTAGGTTGGGACTAGAATGGACACTCCAAAATAAGGTCAGACATTTAGTTTTGTGCATATAAAGTACCAACCGAGCTCCAGTCGGTAGAGCAGCGGTGATCTAACCCGAAGTTCGTGGGTTCAATTCCCATCCTGGTCATGGTTTATATGGCTAGAAAACTAGCACTTCACGTTACCCTCTGATAGTTAAGTCTGTTGAAATATAAGTGCTACACGGCCAACGTTTGCAAAAACGTAACCCTTCCTTACCAAAGTTTTACTAAGTTTAAATATGGTGCCACCAGAACAATTTATGAAAGCTAACCATTTCGAGTCCGCTCCTAGAGCTAATGACTTGAGATCAGTGCCTAACCCAGCAGTTATTCTCTGCCGAAACAGAGTGCTGTTTATCTGCCAAAGCGGTTCAACACTGAGGTTGTCAGGTATCGCAAGATACCACAAGGTATCGCAATGTTCCACCTTGGTATATGTCACGAAGTATCTCAACTTATTTTGGAGTATCCATTCTAGTCAAAACCATTTTTTTTTGTTAACCTTACGCAACTTACGGGGCCTGTTAAAAGCGAAAGTGCGCACAATTTACATAAATTACAAATTTTGTGGTGCTGAAATTTGAGGAATAAAATGTTTGAGATTAGGCGCACTTTGAATTTCGTACCAAAAGGAAATGAAAGGAAAGTTTATTCAGTTAAGTGTCAAGTCTTCTAGCGCTGAAGCACTCACTGGGGACACTGTAAACTGAAATTAAAAAAAAATAATGCAAATCAATCAACTCTTATGTTGGTCTTTGCCAAATCAAACTACCATCCAAACCTTAACGAAACGATTTATCCCATGTCGCAGTGCACCACGTTCACTGACAAGTCTTTCAGAACTTCGAAAATTTCCCTGGAAAACTTCCATTCCTTAGTCCCATGGCAGAAACACCCCACTGTCAATTTAGAAGTAATCTTTTTTTGTGCATGTTTTCTCCAGCCAGCACTTTAAAAGTTAAAGGTGTCCATGTCACTCCCAATTCTGGTGGGACCAGTGTTAATGTCCATTGGCGTCCAATTTCCATCCAGCCACCAGGCGTTGTATTCCCCGGATACAGAGTGTCTTACAGGTGAGACAACTGAGTGACATTTGTGCCCGTTCAAATTCCAGCTCCATTTAATTAATAGCCTGTAATTTAGCGAGCCAGGTAGGTTTGTGAGTCAGTCGTTCAGTCTTTTTTAGGGGGCAGTGTGGCCCAGAGTTTAGAGCGCTTGCCTTCAGATCCGGCGTTCCCGGGTTCAAGACCCGCTCTGGGGCCCGTTTCTCGAAAGTCCCGAAAACTTTCCGGATCCGAAAAGCCATCTGTGAAATTGCTAACCGCTTGTTTTGGAAAGCCGATCTTTTAACATGCTTTCAAGGTACCAAAAAGAAAATTAATTGTGAATTTTGACGAATTAAATGCTCTCCGTTCTTGAGTTACAAAAGGAATTGTGACACCCGAAAATGGCCCGTAAAGTTTCGGGACTTTCGAGAAACGGCCTCCTGGCCACTGGTTGAATTTGATCCCGGTAGTCCTTGGTTCAACTTCCCAGCTGCACTGGTTTGCCTCCAGCAAGTTTGGATTCTTAACCGTTTGTTGTTGTTCTGTTCTGTCGTTTCGTTGTGTTTAATTCATTGGCCCTGAAAAGCCCCTATGGGGAGCGGTCAATTAAGTATGTATTGCATTGTATTGTAATTTGTATTGTATTGTCTTTTTGTTATGGTCTGTCTTGCTGTCAATCCGTACTCTTGTTAGACTTTGGGAGTTTTAGTAACGACAACACCACAAAGCAAGAATAGGGACCTTTAAGACTTGCGACGTCGACGTCGAAGATGTCACCTCAAATATAACTTTGCTTTATCGTAGGTATTGCGCGATAATTCCATCTCGTTCACGTCTTACAATGTGGCGAAGAACCTAAACTAGTCAAAGCGATTCTCTACTGTACAATAACGGACTGTACAATAACTGTACAATAGAGTGGAATATTTGTACTCGTTTCGTGCGTCTCCTGTACAATAACAAACTCAGTGAAGCTATGATCCTCGCAGTTCATAACTTTGCTCACGACTGGACATCCATTTCACACAAAAAGCCTATAAATGTGATCGTTGAAATATGCCAGAATCTCTGTCAACATGGAATTGCAAACGTTTCAGGCTTTCTTCGTTTTCTTAGCACAACTACGACTTGACATCACCAAATTTCTGGTTTTGATGACGACGTGAACATGCAACAGAGAATCTTTCATTCTCTACTTTCACTCTGATTCCGCTCGTACTACTTTATTTTGAAGGATACTGAAGTTGCCCTGTGCTTGTCACGCACGAATCGTATTTTTCGTTCAGTACAACTTGTGAAAATACTTAGTGATACTACATACCAAAAGATCTAATAAGATATATTTCTTGAAATCCAAAAAGAAAATTGGGGGTAACCACGCAGTTTTCAAAGATAATCAAACGTATGGCATTCTTTCCCAAATCGGGGCTTTCTTATCTCTGATGGTTACCTCCAAAAGCACTTACTAAGTTCTACTTTCTCCGCATAGCTTTAAACCGCGCAAAAATATCCCTGTATTAGTAAGCACCACCCATAGGAAACCCCATTCTCTTCCACAGACTCCGCTTTTCTTTGGGTCGGCACCAAGAACACGGACTTGTGTCTGTGAATCATGGACTTCCAGCTCTTCTGCGCATTCTCAGAAATTTGAAACATTAACGGTCGTCAACGATTACAACATTAAGGACCTTTAGATCGGACGAAGACTACGAGTACGCGTTTTCCGTTCTGAACACGCGCACTGCGAAAAATGTCGGCCTCCGAATCTTATACGCATGCTCAGTACGGAAAACTTGTACTCGTAGTTGCCCTCGTCCTGCGATCTAAAGGTCCCTAACATACCATGACTGCGACTGCGCGCATTTTTGGCTGTGGCCAGAGTACGTGCTAAAGAAAAGCGGGACTCTGGGGACGAGAATGAGGAAACCCGAGTATCTCGAGATGCGCAGAACGTATGCGCAATGACAATAGTAGGCACCGTCCCAGGTAGGCAGTCATCTAACCAGTCAGTCAGTCATTGAGTCATCCTATAGGGCTGAGAGGTTGTAAATGGATTACAACACTGAGACAGGAATTTTTTTAGATGGTTTTCACCTGACGTCACGGCAGCCATATTGGTGTACAGAACAATAGAGGAAAAAGTCTTTTGGGAATTTGACTCTATTATAATGCAAAACATGAGCCATAATTTGCTATTGTTTGGTACAAAAACATTGCCGTCTCATCACGTGATTTAAAACCATCTATTCGTCTACGACTTATTAAATGTCAGATTTGAGTGTTCACCAGGCCCCGATTGTCCAAAGGCTGGATAACTTTATCCAGTGGATAAGTCGCTAACCAGAATGTAAAATATACTCTGCGTCAAACATTGACGAAGGTTTTCGAACAAGCCTTTTTAGATGTGCTTATGTATATTCACAGTTACGCGCGCAAATAGTGAAATCTTTGCACAAATTGAAACTGTTGGATTATGTACTTATTGACTGAGGGAGGGTCAGACGGGAAAATATTTGGCCGGAGGTCATAGCGTACGGACCGAGCGCCATGACCGAGGGCCAATTATTTTCCTCTCCGCCCCGACCTAAACTCAGTCAATCAGCATTTTATCATATGGGCTCTTTACTCTATTCATGAGCACTCAGAATATGAAGTTTGGACGAAATAAGGAACAAAAATTTGTACAGAAAGTTTATCTAATATGTGTTCCTAGTAGGGCCGTAGGGCTTTTTCCGGCCCTGCTCGCGGTAATGCATACGGCCCTCATTAGGGATTTTCCTAATAGTTTTACAATGAAAGCGCGCGGGGGGCCGTACGGGCTGTCGATAAGAGTACAGACAACGCTGAACCATATTTCGATTTGTTTTTTGCCATAATATTCAACACCAAAGAAAATGTTTACCATATTTCAGAGCGTTGTCTATAACTTTCTGGCAATGTAATTGCTAATTGGCTATTACATTGCGTGACCAATTGATATGAGCATGATGCGAGCAGCGTTGTTTAGACTCAACGACAACGGCAAATTAGCCAATCAGATTGCGAGATTACAGGCAATTGTGGTAAAAAGTGACTTATCCACCGGATAAATGTATCTGGCCAGTAACTGCTAATACTTGGCAAAACACCAAGGGCTTGTTAGCAGGAGTTCAACGACGTATTCGTGTGCTTATCCACAATACACCTTATTTTAAATGGCAGGTATGTCTCTCTTCACGCTTTGCCATCGATTGGTGAATGGCAGTCAAAGGATACCGAAAGCATGAACTACTTCATTGTATCTGGTCTGCAGCCCTGTTCAAAATACGAGTTCAAAGTTCAGGTGCTAGTAAAGGGATCCGCACCAGGACCTCCGTCTGATATCGCACAAACCACAACGTTGACTGCACGTGAGTAGTAAATAGCTCTTATTAACCGGGATCGAGGTCTGTAAGGAAAGTTACGGACCGAGTTTTTTTTCCGTTGGTTTATGGCCCAAGCGTGAAGTATACGTTGAAGGGCCTACTAACCCATTGTATCTAGTTGTAGGTATCTTAGTGGTTGCCCTACACATGGAAATGGGCTTGTGCATTTGTCTGTACTTATATATGTTGAATGGCCGTGAAATACTCAACAACCCACAGCTTGCTCCTGTTTGACCTTTTAGCTCAGTTGGTAGAGCAACGGTGATTTGATTGGGAAGTTGAGTTCGATTCCCACCCAGGTATTTTTCGCATTTGCCGGTTGTCGCTTGCCGTTTCTACGTGAAAGAAGGCATATTCGCGTTTGCCGTCTTCGTGGAAGTTTCTTCTTGTTTTTCTTCTACATAACAAGTTGTTTGTGGAAAACATAACCGCAAAAGCATTTTCCGGTAAGTCAAACGAGAAAAAAATTCATGGTTTTTGATCGTTCCTAACTGACTCCTTACCTCAGTTTTGTTCACTATGAACTCACGTCGACTCTCTGTTGACTCACCAAACAGCTTCATCGAAACTCGCAAAATTTGGCAGGTAAAGATCTTCATTTTATACAGCGTCTTCTTTTACAAACAATGTTTAAAAAGACTCCGAGTGTTTGCCGGTTTGTGTTTTTTGTAAACTAAATACTCGAGTTTCCATGGGTCGCCTGAAGCTAAAGTCACAAACTTCACTCCGTTTTACGTGAAATGTGAAACGTTTTCACGTAAACGTGATACTAAATCTCTCTAATACGTGTATGCACTACAACTTACACTAGAGCTGTACATACAGCTGCAGTTCCATGTGGCCAACGTTTTCTATTTGTTTAACTTCATTGATGGTCTGGCTTTTTTATCTGGCCGATCCATCGATTATGCAAGGGTTTTTTGGGGTATTCAAGGGAAAAACGTGAAGACAGGAGTATATCTATTCATTACTGATTACACAACAATAGTGGACACCAGGAGCCTCTATCTCCACTAACTTCCTTGAGTAAACCCTTTCCCGAGTAAACATGTTTTTCCTACGAAACTCCCTTGACACTGAGAGAGCTTTGTTTTGATTGGCATTTGCAACAGTGGGAGTGCTGAATCCCCCAAGGGAGACTGAAGAGGTTTATGATAAGTGGATGTGCTGAATCTCCCAAGGCAGGCGTTCTATAAGAGATAGATTCTCCCCTTGATGATCTTCTGGGGATACTTAGAGAACTTACCAATGTCTGACATTTCTAGGCTCGATTACCAGCCGCTGTTTCGGGAAATTCCCGAACTCGAGTGAGCGGTGGAAATCGAGCCTAACATTTTGCTGGTATCATTATTTTGTGTTACAATCTTACCGTCGTACTCTTCCCTCTTTCAGTGTATGGTTAAGGTGCCGTGTCGGTACCGCGGCATTTTTGTTTTGTGCCGTTACTGTTTGATAACTAAACTTAGAGCGGTTTTCAATTGAGTGTCGAAAGTAATTAGATAATTACTTTGGTTTATGATTACTTCACTCAGTGATTGGTTCAAAGTTCTCGCGCCATTTTCTCAATCAACCAGGAGTGAAACCAAAACCAATCGTCGCTCGCGCGTGCACAATTTCCCGCGCTTTGTGTCGGCTACATGTAATTACTGCGAGTTTTGATTGGTTTACTGGATTGTCTGCGTCCTTTTTGATTGGCCAAAGTAATTACTTTGGTTTTGGTTTTACGACACTCGATTGAAACTCGCTCTAAAAGGGCGTTGTCTCAGTTGGTTTAGTTCTTTTAGGTTAAACGTGGTTCAAACACGTACCATAGCACTTACATACATACTCAACATTCTTATCGACTACGGGAAATCATATTAAAGGAATTTTAGCAGAATGATATATCCATGTTGAACGTTTTAGTGATGTTCCATTTAAGATGAAGATGTTTTTGAAATCAATCAAGGGAGGGCATGACAGTGTCCCAGTGGGTCTTGAGCAGGTGCATTGATTCAGGTGTTATACAATTGGTGACTGCCTATTTTATCCTCTGTAGAGACCAGTCCTCCTCAAAATGTGCAATATGTATCGAAAGGTATGGACGCCTTACAGATCACCTGGGAACCACCGGCAACGTCTTGCCATGTGATAACGAATTACAAGGTAACACATAAATGACTCAAGGGGAATACAGCCTTGTATTTACTTCAACCCTAGGAATCCCTTTGCAAATCTGTGAGCTTTTTAAAAAGAAAAGTAGGTAGGTAAAGTCTGCTACGAGGCTAGAAGGCCCATCAGGCCGGCGTTTATGTAGCATGAAGTGACTAGGAGTATTTCTACTCCCCCCTGGATGGGATGCCAGTCCATCGCTGGGTTACCCCAGGCATTCGATTCGTCGGTACTCATTTATACACCTGGGTGGAGAGAGTAAAGTGTCATGCCCAAGAACACAACACAATGTCCCCGGCCAGAACCCGACCCCGGACCGCTCGATCCGGAGTCAGGCACACCAACCATGAGGCCACCGCGCCTCCCACTTTAAAAGGAGAGCTTATATTAAATATGTTTTCAAGCAAAGGGTTTTGGAAGAGCAAGCTTGCTACAATGTCGATGGTTAGTATGCCGCACTCCCAACTCCAGGGTCACTACTGTGAGACCTAGTTCTGTCCTCTAACAAGAAACTTTGCTCCAAATTTTCTCTCTTTCCAGGCCTGTTTCCAGTGAATAAGTCACTATCCGGAGTGTAAGATTGGCCAAGATTTTCTTACACACCTTTTAACTACAGTCTCGGTCACAAATGTTGTAACACAGACCGCAATTTGCCCCCTCTCCCGTTTATGGGTTGGAGTGCAAAAACCAACCGGTAAATGCAACGTTGATGAGAGAGTGGAGGAGAAGGAGGGGTACGTTATTAACAGCTTTGATGCGCTTCACTTGCTGTTCAAGCGAAGTGTTACAACTATTTATGACCGAGATTGTAGGCGTGCCTAGAGTGTGCATATTCACAGTTACGAGGGCAAATACTGAAATTTTTTTAGAGAATGAAAAAAAATGTGTCCTGGGTTTGATTATTGGACGTGGCATTCGTTAACGTTTTCTTTGTTGTGGAAAATGTTAAATTTTCTTGAAGCCTTTTAATCGATCTGTTCAACGCTCAGCAAGTGCAGCACTCTCAAATTGCGTTCATACACACATGAACTGTCATAATGCTTTAAGAGCTGTTTTTTTAGAGCGGTTTTGAAATGAGTGTCGTAAAACCAAAACCATAGTAATTACTTTAACCAATCAAAAAGGACGGAAACAACCCAGTAAGCCAATCAAAACTAGAAGTAATTACACGTAGCCGACACAAAAGGCGGGAAAATATGCACGCGCGAGCCACAATTGGTTTTGGTTTCACTTCTGATTGGTTGAAAAAGTGGCGCGAAAACTTTGAACCAATCACTGAGTGAAGTAGATGCAAAACCAAAGTAATTAGCTAATTACTTTCGACACTCAATTGAAAACCGCTCTAAATAGAGCGAGTTTCAATTGAGTGTCGTAAAACCAAAACCAAAGTAATTACTTTGGCCAATCAAAAAGGACTGAGACAATCCCGCAAACCAATCAAAACTAGAAGTAATTACACGTAGCCGACACAAAGCGCGGGAAAATGTGCACGCGTGAGCCACGATTGGTTTTGGTTTCACTTATGATTGGTTGAAAAAATGGCGCGAGAACTTTGAACCAATCACTGAGTGAAGTAATCATAAACCAAAGTAATTATCTAATTACTTTCGACACTCAATTGAAAACCGCTCTATCTGACTAAATGCATTTGACATGAATAATTAACAATTGTTGCAAATTTGTAAAAAAGTGTTTGTTGATTTATCCTGAATCTTGGAAGAGAGTGAAAAGGATTGTTCATTTAAAGGAGGATTTATTTGGCTTGTTTCTCTCTCTTCTGAACAGGTGATGTACAAAGAGGTCACTTCGATCTCTTTTCTCTCCGTGGAGACTGGAACCCAGCTGTCGTATCTCCTAACAGGACTCACAGGGGGTCATTCTTACGATATCAAGGTAAAGTAAAATCTTCTAAATGTATTTTCCTTTGTTACCACAATTGCTTGTAATCTCGCAATCTAATCGGCTCATTTGCCGTTGTCGATGAGAGACTAGACAACGCTTGCTCGCATCCTGCTCCCGTCAACGTGTCACGCAATCGTGATAGCCAATCAGGAACGCTCTTTTTGGGAAATAAACCAATCAGATTGTGAAAAAGTACTGCGTTGCACTTTGTTTGTGTCATGATTTTGGTCACGCTCTGAAATAAACACTTTCTTGACGTTGAATATTGTGGCTGCAGGTCGTGAATCCACAACATTTTGACAACTGTGATGACGAATATCGTTGTCGAGAAGAGTACAGACTGCTGAAAAACGTTCATTTTGTTAATTGGCTGCAAGTGTATTACAACTTGCAGAGATCCAACCACCATAGGCCCAAATTAAAAAAAAAAATGGGGAAGGGGGGGAGGGGGAGGGGGTTAATGGTAACTATCACCAAATTCGCGAATCTGATTGGTTACCGACAGCCCTGATTTCAGCATTAGTACGGCAGTTTGTAATTGGATACCTTGTAATTAGACAGTTGTATGCATCATCAAGCGTGCGTTAGTTGTATTGTGATTCATTTATCTTTTTCCAGAGCGATTGAAGAAAAGAAAAGTTAAAGTTAAGCAGATTAGGCTATACAAATGTTATCACCGTTATCTTTTCGTATTTTAACAAATTTACAGTTACGAGGGCAAATACTGAAATCTTTTTAGAGAATGAAAAAAAATGTGTCCTGGATTTGATTCTTGGACGTGGCATTCGTTAACGTTTTCTTTGTTATGGAAAATGTTAAGTTTTATTGAAGCCTTTTAATCGATCTGTTCAACACTTAGCAAGTGCAACACTAATGCTAACCTTTACTCTTACCTTATTGTTGGAAATAGTTGGCAAAGGCACACTTCGTATTGGATGTCAAAATTGGACGTGCGTCTAATGAGGCGTATTTCTGTACATAAGTGCCTTGGTATCAGCGGTCCCTTTGTTATGCCTTCATTTTCTCAGCCTTTGTTATTTTTTCTGTAGATTGAAGCTCACAGTTCAGATGGGGATAGTGCCCCTTCACCGGTTAAAAGTGTTAGAATCTTGAGTGACCCTCCGACAGGTATGCTCGCCCTCATCATAGTTATAGATGTAGGCTGGTTATGGTTTCTTTGTTTCATGTTTTTGTTCGCTTTTTTGGCCTTGACCCTGCACAAAACCCAACAAAAACACGCTTTTTTCGGCAGGATAACTAATCAAAAGCTTCGACTAATTTATTCGAAATTAACTTGCGAACCAAAAACAAAAGATTGTGCAGGGTCACGGTCGGTTCAACATCTAATTGTGACTGTATTGTTCCTGCTTTTGAAATCCCCAGGGTTTTCTTAACCATTCTCTAGATTAATTACAGTTTATATAATAAGTTCAATTTCAATGCACGCATTTTGATTGGTTCTCGCCTATGATGTATCAGAGGGAACAGATGCAGAGTGGACTTCATCATCGTTAGAGCGGTTTTCAATTGAGTTTTGAAAGTAATTAGCGAATTGTTTTGGTTTATGATTACTTCACTCAGTGATTGGTTCAAAGTTCTCTCGCCACTTTTCAACCAATCAGAAGTTAAACCAAAACCAATCGTGACTGGCACATTTTCCCTCGCTTTGTTTTGGCTACTTGTAATTACCCACCCCGAGATTTGATTCGTTTACCGGATTGTCTCCGTCCTTTTTGATTGGCTAAAGTAATAACTTTGGTTTTGATTTTACGACACTTGATTGAAACTCGCACTAAATGAAACAATTAGATTCCATGTTGCCGTGCGTTTGTTCAGGAATAGATCACAGAAGACGTCAAAATGTAGTAAGAATATTAGTGACACACTCGCCTATCGCCTTGTGTGCCTCAATACGAGGTTGAACATGACCTAGGAATAAATCTTTTTAGAAATTACCAGTTCCGTAAAGGTTTTGGTTTTGAAAATACAGAATTATAAATTTCCCCAATTGTCACTTGCGTGACACCAGATACTGAAATCTGTTTTGATTGAAAAAATGTCTCTCGTGTTTAACGTTTCAAGTATATTGAATGAATGAATGAATGAATGTCCTTTTGCGTCAAAAATGACGCGGGTCTCGCACACTGATGTTTATGATGAAAGTGAAAGTCTGCTCCTACAACGATTGTCATGGCTGTATCGCCCAATCCTAGAACGACAGGGGTGACCACAGAAGCTGCAGGGAATAGAGTTGCTGTCAGTTGGGGCGGTTTGAGCTTGTTTGCGATGGCGTCGCTTTTCATCCCAAGTTGCCATGAGGATACTCCGCTCCATTTGGAGCGGTCCGCGGCAAGTGACTCCCATAAGGTGGGGTTTATCCCTGCACAACTGATGCTGTCCTTACAGACACCCTTGTATCGCAAGTGAGGACGACCTTGAGGGCGACAGGCATGGGCTAGTTCTCCGTAGAGAAGGCACTTTGGAACACGGGTAGAATCCATATGGTAGACATGCTTTTGCCACCTCAGGCGTCTCTTTAGCAGGATGCTCATGAGAGTGGCTGTGTCTGCTCTTTTGAGGATTAGGTATCTTGTCTTGCCATTTAATTTCCAGGATTTTTCGGAGGCATCAGAGATAGAAGGAATTAAGTTTCCTTTCTTGGCCTTGTTAGATGGACAGCTTTCGGAGCCGTAGGGCAGCGTGCTCAGTACATAAGCTGCATATCTTCTTATTTTGATGTCTGTTCTAAGGTACGTGTTGTTCCAGGCCCTTTGTGGCAGATTTCCAAAGGTGGAGGCTGCCTTGCCTATCCAGCAATAAATGTCCTCATCAAGACTCAGGGTTGATGGTAACGGTGAAGCCCAACTCCAGAGGCTTACTATCAAGCTTAAGATGCTCATAAGGGGTTGCCGTGCACTGCGCAAGTATGACCGTTTTCTTAACGCCGATCGTGAGTGAAAAACCCTTGCAGGAGCTGTTGAGTCTGTCGATCATGTTCTGAAGAGTCGACTTACTATAGGCAACTAGTGCGGCATCATCCGCAAACAGAAAATCCCTTGCAATACCGGATTGCATTCTCCTGTTGGCTTTTAGTCTAGATAGGTTTTAGAGAGTTCTGTCACATCTCCAGTGGAAGAGAATGTCGCCTGGTGAGTTTTCAAGGGCAGTGTGAAGGAGGACTGCCAAGTAAATCTTGAAGAGAGTTGGCGCAAGGGCACAAGGGTAGTCTTGCGAAGCGAGGCTCTGCAGGCGGGTCAAGGTAACCTGAGCCAACGATGCTCAGAAGAGATATGCTGCGATAGTTGTTGCAATCACTACGGTCACCCTTGTTCTTGTACAGGGTGACTATGTTGGTATCTTTCATGTCTTGGGGGATGTGACCTTGCTCCCAGCACGGACAGAGGAGCAGGATGGTTTGCTTCCCATGCTTCAAAACATCCGGCGGGTTCCCTGGTGCCTTGCCACAGGCGAGACCGCCGTTGGCTATGCTGAGCTCTTCCAGTGTTGGCATGTTGTCAAGCTCCTCTACGACTAGCAACCCAGGCAGGGCATTGAGGGCAGTGTCTGTGACAATGTTCTGGGTTCAGTAGAGCTCGAAATAATGCTCCACCCAGTGCTGCAGCTGCATGCTCTGATCAGTGGTGACCTCACCAGTCTTTGATTTGAGCGGGGCTGTTTTGACGCTCGTGGGGCCGGTGGCAGTTTTGATGCCCTCATACATCCACTTTGCGTGGCCACAGTCCGCTGCTAGCTGGATTTTGGCGCATTGGTTTTCCAGTACTTGTTGGCACAGTGGCGGGCGGTCTGTTGGGCCTAGCTGCTCGAAGGGCGTCGCATGTGCTTGGGGAAAGGTTCTGCTCGTGAGCCAGCATCGCTTTCCTTTTGGCCTCCGTGACTGGTTGCATTTCTTCCCAGCCGGTCTTGAACCAGTCAACACTTTTGCGTTCTGTCTTTCCGAATGCAGCCACGGAGGTGAGACCATTTGGCATCGGGGTTGCTGGTCGTTGGTTGCATAGCAAGTTTCTCCTGGAGGCTGTCAGCGAAGCTCTGAGTCTTAACAGGGTCGGACGTCCCACAGGTGTTGATCCGGGGGCGACCCTTGGTCTTGGCGTGGTGGATCTTTCTGAGCTTCATCCTGACCTTGCTTGGAATGAGCGAGTGTTCCGTGTCACAGTCAGCGCTCTGATAGCTTCTTTTGTGGAGGACACTGCTGAAGTCCACTCTTCTAGTGATGACGAGGTCTAGGACCAAGCGGGTCTCCAAGACAATTTGTGCAGCTCCTTACACTTAAAGTAGCTGTTGGTGACAACAGAGTTCGAGCAACCTCTGCCTGTTCTCATTAATCCTGCCGACGCCGAAGTGGCCAAGGCAGGTAGGCCCATGCTTGCCAGTCGGTCCCAATGCGGGCGTTGAAATCGCCTAGCAAATGTATGCCCTTGGAACTTGGGATGCCGGATTATGTTTCGTGCAGAGCCTCGTATAATTGATCCTTGGCTTCTGGGGTGGAGGTCAGAGTCGAAGCGTGGGCAGATGTGATGTTCACAAAGCCCGCCAACGTTTTCATGCGAAGGGCTAGAATTCTTGATGACTATAACGGCCATAACAGCCTTATGCATAACAAATATATCACTACCGATTAACGCCAAAATCTCTCTGATACTCGTTATCAAAATCCTTTTCTTACACTTTTGCGTTCGTCACATTTCTCTTACTAATTAACATGTGGATCATTTGTTTACAAGTTTTTTTCATTGCGGAAGGGCTTAGAAGTGTACATTACAAAGGCTATTTTGATTGGCCACTGTGAATCACTGTAAGCATAATTTGACCACTATGCATCACTGTGTAAACAGTCTTTGCTTGCTGAATTGTCAGCGGCACGAGGAAATACGATGGTGTAACACCCTACCTAAAACGTTTATCCTGGCTGCCCCCGTCAAAGACCATCTTTTTTATCGTCAAGCTATTATAGCCTTTACAGTCAAGCCATTTCACGCGTCACCAGTATCCACAAAACCTGAAATTAACATCCGAATTCCTCTTTCGAGCTTCCGAGATTTGAATGGAATCTTAAAGATTTTTTAAAGTTGCTACGAAAAATGCGCAATCATTATAACTGAACAATAATTAATCAAACGCTTGAAAGAGCTTTCACTTTTCAAACACCGCTTATTTTATAATAGAACGAACTTTCATAGCGAACTATTTTTGATATATCAAGGAAATATTCCAATGGGAATTCAGAATCTCGAGAGCAAAGTTCAAGACTGGCGCGCAGATCTGAAATCTCGGTTCAAGTTTCAAAACGACTGGTCAGGTGTGGCGTAGCTTGACTGTAAGTGCATGTACGGACAAGAACCTAAACATCTAACTTCGAAATTCGTTAGCCGCGAACATGTAAGCGAACGTACGCCTAGGAACTGTCAAATGCTTAATATTCGTCTTTTCAGGACAGTTTCTGGACAGCGAACTTTTTATTTTAGAAGTGTTAAGACCATGGAACAGTTTGGAATCGTTCCTAAAGCCAAACAGTTCAGTTCAAGTTTTTAAACGTCCTTTAAAGAATTAAGCTTTTAGGAAATTTTGTTCAGTGATGCTTCGTAATGTTCTATTTCTCTATATTTTAACTAGTTGTACTTTTTAATGTTTATTTGTTCCTAAAAAAATCCCCATTGTGGAGGCCACAATAAAGTATGCATGTATTGTCATCACTGCCACTACTCCCAAGTTAGACAATTTAGCATTGGTCCCCCACTAATGCATGCCATGTGACTCTTACATGAAGTGGTTTTTGCATCATGCCTTGCAAGTGTTCTCGTACTCTAACCTGTAACTTTGTTTTTTTAGTGCCCGTTTCAAACCTGCACACAAAGAATATCACCAACACAACAGTAACACTGGCTTGGGAAACTCCACAACCCAGCAGCGGGCATGCCATTGCTGTCGAGGTAAATTTGCTACATATTTTCCAGCTGCACGGGGTTCATACTCAGATAGCCTAGCGCTTTCTATCATTTTCGCATCAATAAGCCAGGAAACCAGCTCTAAACATGGAAAGTGAATTTTATAATTAGGTATCTCTGAAAATTTGAGCTGGTTATAACAAATAATGGTTACTTTTAAATTTCTTAAATAAAAAAAGCAAGGAGCCCTTTAGTGTTATTTTCGTGTAATAGTCTATGGGTTTTCATTGGCTAATTACTGCGCTGATCATCGAAAGCAAAAAGTTTGAAATTGGAAAGCTAAAAGCTAAAAGCTTATTTTTACACCTTGAATTTTGATTACAGCGATGTGAAATGGCGAGGGAAAAGTTTGCTTTTCTAAGGCACGCGCCGGCGAGAGGGCATTGTGCAATGTCACAGCATACACGAAAAAAAAAAACACATCTTCGGTTCTACCGTGCTTAATTCGCTGATTCAAACGGTAAAGTGCTCTCCGTTAAAAAAACAAAATCTTCATTCAAAGTTTGTAAGATGCGCCGATAATATTTATTTGATTTTTCTGGAAGGAATAGTTTTTATTTTTATGAAGCACGCGCCGGCGAGTCTGTGTCCGTAGCGTCACGCAAATTGTTTACGAAATTAAACACGTGCGTCTTATTACAGTAGTTCAGCTTTATTATGAGACAAACTCCCGAGTTGGGATTTCGAGTTGGATTTTCGAGTTAGGATTTCGAGTCGGTTTTTGCGAGACGCTCCAGCTACAACGAATCGCCTTGGCTTTTTTACCGCGCACCGGTGGCTCAGTTGGTTGAGCACCGGGCTGTCACGCGGGAGGTCGTGAGTTTAATTCCGGCCGGACCAACACTCAGGGTCTTTAAATAACTGAGGAGAAAGTGCTGCCTTTGTAATTACATCTGCAAATGGTTAGACTCTCTAGGCTTCTCAGATAAGGACGATAAGCCGGAGGTCCTGTCTCACAATCCCTTCAATGTTCATAATCCTGTGGGACGTAAAAGAACCCACACACTTGTCGCAAAGAGTAGGGCATGTAGTTCCCGGTGTTGTGGTCTGTCTTCTGTGATGTATCATGGTTGCAGTGGGAGGGTAAATGCTCGGAGAAATTAGCTACACCAAGCTACTCTAAAAATCCGAGGGTAAATAAAGATATATGATATATGGTATGTTAACCGTACGCGTGGGAACAGCCATATTTCATTGGCTAGATTTTGATTACATTTGTTGACTTTAATATATAGTTCCAGTGGCCACAAATTGTTCAGTCTGTACTCAGCGAAGGTCGAAATTGAATCGATGGAAGAATACTCTGAAGCCAAGACCTATAAGAGTAAGCCAGAACTAAGGAAGAGCAATGTAAATGCTGACTTATTTTTATTCATCAGCGGAAATAATAATTATTGCCAGTCGCACGGAGTTTTTCCAGGAGTTTGTTAAAAATAAACCACGGATAAACGGGCCGGAAACGCGAGAGCAAAGGTTACAGATGTTAGCTGATATTTGTGCTTCCAGCTCAGAATACCCGGAGTACTAGATGTAACACAAGTATTCTTTTTAAAAATCAGCCTTCATGCTGAAACATTACCAGTAAAAGTGAAAATGTGACGTTTAATAACATGAATTTACTAGTTTACCGAAACTGGAGCCGTCACGCAACGTGTCATCAAAGGTCATATCGAATCGCATTAAATAAAGCAAGGAAATCAAAATCCACAGAACAATAGTGGACTTTGTCAGTATGTTATATGTCTGTAAAACTTCCGCCGTTTACAGTAATGATTTCAGCATCAGACAACTATTACCACAGGTGGAGAACGCACTCCTAATCTTTGATTACTACTAGTTTTATTAGTAATTTTTTTTCGGGTTGAAAATTTCTCTGTCTCGTAGGAGGCAGTTCAAGTGGGATTGGAACTCGGTATCTCTTCGTTCAGAGGCAATCACGATGACCACTAAACCACGGTAGACTACATGACAGATAATGGGGAAATATGAATTAAAGAATTGTGTGCGTGACCGGAAACGAGTTTTGTGTTTTTGTTGCACGCAATGCAATATCCGGTTTTCGTTTTACTCTGTAACAGACATTGTAATTTTATAATTCTCGCAGTATTGTTTAAGAAAAAAGTATTAAATATTTATAAATACCATCGTAGAGCTTGGAAAGCATCTGTTTTCTGGTTTTGATTGGAATAAATGCCGCTAACAACAGTTTTAAATGTAAACAAATATCCATAATAGCACTTAACCCTATCATTGGGTCACGGAATGTGGACTTCGGACTACGGAATTGAAACTGGGAATTTACCAAGATATTAGGGAGTTTAAGCACGCGACGTTTTTGCGCCTCGGACGGCAACGGGAAATAAACATTTCGCATGCCAGGACAGTAGTGTCTCTCACATTTTTAACCTAATCATCTCTAAAACATAAAGGTGATAGTGACAAGACCGGATAAAAGGGAAAACAGCTCACTTCCGGTTGCCGTCCGTGGCTCAAAAACGTCGTGTGCTTAAACTCCCTATTGTAACATTAAAGACATCCACTGAAATACTGTGAACTTAAAGGGAGTCGGCTAAAAATCTTCGAACAAAATGTAGGCTACCCGTAGCCTCTTGTATACTTTATTGCTGACAAGAATTTCAAAGCGATCGAAACAAACGGTTAATACAGATTTTATATAACGTACATGATTTGTAATTTTTCGTCCTCGTCAGAAAAAAGTGAATTTTTCTACTCGAATAAGTATGTTAGATTGTGAGACAAACAAGAGTCAGTTTAGGGCAAAAAAGTTACATCAAATATGTAGGCGTTTTAATCAAAATTTGTCATGGAAGAACCATGTTGATTGTGTAATCAAAAAAATAAGTAAAACAACAGGGATGAATGCAAACTGAGGTACTTCGTTTCCTCTACTGTCCCATTTTCAATATTTACAATTCTTTAATTTTACCTGATATAACTTATGGACTCATTGCCTGGGCAAATGCGTCCAGTACTTATTTAACAAAATCTTGGTTCTTCAAAAGCGAGTGTTGCGCTTAATTTATTTTACCGATCCGAAAGAGAACTTGCCATCCCTTTATTTGTCAAATGAAAAATTTTGCTTTTTACGTGCCAATATGATGAAGCCGTAAGCAAATTAATGTTTGACCTGCACAGTCAGATTGTCCCTATCACCACTGTGAAACTGTTTACATAAAAGGATGATGATGTAACTAAAGTACGTTGATGATTGACCCCACTCGAATAGCAAATCTGCTACCTGCGGGTCAACTTATTCTTTATTTTTGTAATGAGAAAATAAAATAAAGTCCTACTGTGTGTAAAGTGGGAGTCTTATTTCATTCAAATTTTCTTGTATGCACACCATAAAATCAGATTTTGACAAGTGATGGTTTTTAGCGAAAATCGTACTATCCAACTTCCTGTACACAAACTTTTCTTTTAGTTATGTTGATGCCCCTTGGCTCACAGCTTTGTATTTCCCTTGCAGGGCTATAAGATTTACGAAGACACTTTGGGGTACATCAACAGTACTGACAAACACAAATACACTGTTACGTCGCTGAAGTCCATGACAAAGTACACTTTTACAGTGAGACCGTACAATAACGATGGCGTGGGACCACCCATCAACGTTGAAGCCATCACAAAAGGTAGGAGCTGATTAATAAACGAACAGGAGTGTTTTATCCGGTTTTAAACCATGAGGCGAAGCTGAGAGGTTGTAGACCCGATAAAACTAGCCTGCAGAACAGGCGTGATTTTTTGCGTAAACAGAGGCGAAAGCGAGGCGAACGCGAGGCGAGCGCGAAGCGAAGGGCGAAGCGCGAAGCGCGAGTAGCGCGCGAGGGGAGGAGCGCTCCTCCCCTCGCGCGCCACTCGCGCTGTGTTTAGGTGAGAGTATGCAAACACGGCTGTGACATCACACGAATTTTGATTGGTTATGTGTTGTCAGACGCGCGTTTTGATTGGCTGGTAGGAAATATATGCGTGTATCAAGAAAATCTATTTCAATCAAGAAGTTAAAAGAACATCATTTTCCTTTATTTGTCGAATTATTTTTGAGAAATATCTTATAAAGGCAGTAGAGGACTTTTTCCTTTGTTTACATAGCCTCATCTAACACTCATCTAACACTCATCTAACACAGAATTCGCAACAGTTATGCAAACCCTCGACTGCGTCTCGAGTTTGCATAACTGTCTCGAATTCTCCCAACTCCCCCTTCTTTGTTTAGAATAGATGAGACTATGTAAACACGGGAAAAAGTCCCCTATTGTGTAATTAGTATGCTTTATATAAAGAAAAGATGTTTTTCACAGTTACGTCATCAGATTCTAAAATCAAAATTGCTAAGTCTTCTGAATTTTTATCTACAGAAGGTTGAAGATGACCTAGAAATAAATACTTTTGCAAGTTTCCAGTTCCGTGACCCCTTTCATTTAAAAAATACAGCTTTTTGAATTTCCGAATGATCACCTTGCGTGACACCATGATCCAAAGCTATTTGGTTGGAAGAAAGTGGCTGTCACCTTGCGTGACACCATGATCCAAAGCTATTTGGTTGGAAGAAAGTGGCTGTCACTATGAATCTCAGCAGTTTGATTCTTTCAAGTACATTAGGAGATGTGTTCATACACGTGGATTTTATGTCATGGGCAAACAGTGAGCTCTTTCGTCGCCAAGTGTCGACTCCGGGTGTTTTCGTTGAACACCAGCCGCCATATTGGTGGACCACTTTGATCCACCAACATAGCGTCTCCATACGAAACTCCAGAAACGATGTGCCTCACAGACCTTAGAATTGGAGAGGTGGTTAAAAAATTGTTTCCTACGACATTCCAAGCTCTTGGCCTTTTTCATTGAACGGTTTCGATTTTTTTTTTGTTGCGTGACAGTGAAAACGATCTATTCTAATGAGGGGTGTTTTATCGGTTTTTAAAGCTCATACACATTACCCGGTAGTTTAAAAGAAACGGTTTTCTTGGGTATAGTCAAAGATGAAAGCTAAAAACGGAAGACTGAAATCTCTCATGTGGCAAATAAAGTCTCAAAATATTAATCAATATTATATTTGGATGATTTATACATCGAGTTTCTATCGTCAAACTCCTTACGTGTAAGCAACATAGTTTGGGCCTACACCAATGGAACTAACCTTGTTCGTCTTGTAATGTTTGAAAGGAGGGGTAAGAATTATACAAATGTCATTTCAATGCTCATTTTAAGAACCTTGGAATCTTAAAATTCCATGATCTGCACTTGTTACAGCTTGGTCAATTTATGTTCTCTTATCAAAATCGAATTCTTCCTCCCAAGTTAGCTAGCAAATGCACTCTAATCACTTATTATACCAGAAACTCTCGTGCATTTTGTTTGCCTTTCTGTCAAACTAACATCAAACAATTCTCTGTTTTCTATCAAGGATCTAAATTTTCTTAAGGCTGGTTTTCACTAGCGCAAACATAAGTCGCTTATGCTGAGTGAAAATTAACGTCGACGCATGCATCAAAGTCAACCTCGGCCTCCGCCATTTTGTTTAAATGCTGAGTGCTTTAATAGACCGTTTTCGAATTTTCACGGCTGGACTGGCTCTAGCATGGAATGGAGGCTAATGCGGGCAAATCTTTTCAAATGCAAATTAATTTGCACGCATTAGCCTCCATTTCATGCTAGGTCCAGTCCAACCGTTAGAATACGAAACTGGCCTATTGGCCAGACATAGCAAATCATTGGTCACGAGAATAAATGTATCTTGTTAGATGTTTTGGTGTGTAGTAACGCTGATTATTTTTACGAGTTGTGCTGTATTTGGACGAGCCTGCTAGGTAGAGTCAAAATACAAAGAAGGATTAGAAATGCTCAGCGATGCTCCACACCAAAACATCCAATAAGCTATTTGTTATCCAACTTTTCCGCTCTAAATTTCTAGCAAGTGAATTGTAAACAACCGAAAACGTGTGACAGATTGTGTGTGACAAGCGTGGGGCAAAGTAGTCAAGCCGGTTCTCTTCTGTACAATAACCAAATATACAGTGACTAACTTTAAAATATCGTGGAATATTTGGAATTGTTTTTTTTGCGTTTTCTGTGCAATAACTAATACAGTTGGATAATAAATCTTGTTTTTAACTGTAATTGAATTCTTAGATCGGCAATAGACAATATTCGTATTCTCGGTATTGGACTGGAACTAGCTTGCAATGGAGGCTAATGCGGGGGAATATATTAGAAAGTATTTGCATTTGAAAAGATTCCCCCGCATTAGCCTCCATCGCAAGCTAGTTCCAGTCCAATACCGAGAATAGGAATATGGTCTATTGGTGCGTCTTAATCAGGAACATCAGAAATGCCAGACACGGATAAAACTAAAAGAAACATTTGAAGCCAACAAATTGCAGTGTAATTCATTTTGCAGTTCATGCAATTCACTCAAATTGCAATTGCTGTTCATTGATTGAAGATGAATCAAGCTGCCTTAAACGTTGCAGTTTCATTGGAATTTTTCCAACAGTTTGTCCCACTTTGTAAAATCTCTGTGGGACACGTCTCTGTAACTAGCGCCTTCATGTATGCCGGCCTTAAGTTTGATTTTCACACAATTTTAATCGAAAAAACAATAGACTGTGTTCGTATTCTCAGTATTGGACTGGAACTAGCTTGCAATGGAAGCTAATGCGGGGGAATATATTAAAAAGTATTTGCATTTGAAAAGATTTCCCCACATTAGCCTCCATTGGAAGCTAGTTCCAGTCCAATACTGATATGGTCTATTAGAAACCACTTGTCGGGCCACGTGGAACTCAACATTTCTTACGTGAAGGTGTAAACAATTTTTGGAGACTATCAGGAATTAAAAGATATGCGGCGGAAACAACTTGCACAATGTTGGAAACGCACCTTTCAACGGGTCACGGGTCACAGTAAGGTCTCTCTCTTAAAGTTTCATTCTGCCAACACAAAGCAATAAAGGGAGGTTGTTTTTAAGTTAAAGTGTTTTGTATGTCTGATGTCATTGCTACCCAAACATCTAAAACATCTTATGTACAATTTGTATTTACAAAAACAACTCTACGCATCCTTGAAGGTTCACTCAGTGTCTTGTCATGAAAGCAGGTTCTCAAAGATAATTATGCTCCACATTTGATGCATGAAGTTGAAACCTCAAACCTTAAAAAAATATGCCAACGCTGAACCGATTTGATTAGTCCTAATAGTTTGGTAATCACCCCAAGCCAGTGACCCATGCATCGCCATCGCCATCATGGCGTCCTCAGCCGAACATCGTTAACCAAGTGGCTCCAGAATTCCTTCTCCCAGCCAGGTCATCCTGCAACGGTTTGAAGTCCCCACCCACAATCTTGGACAAAACTCTTGGGAAAACTTCTAGCTTACGCATCATTTGGCACGCACTCACAAAATATATTTGTCCCTCCCCACTCCCCCCCATACCAATGTTGATAATGTGATGCAAAATACTGTGCAAGCCTTTGGTCGCTTTTTGAAACACCATTGGAATGGGGGGAGGGGGGAAAGTAGGAAGAATTGATTCTTTATCACACAGACAAATGAGAGCGTCACATTTTCCCAACGCGTTTTGTCCAAGATTGCAGTCCGTCCATGTGGTGGATCCCACAACAGCATTTGGCTTACTAGTTCATTACTATGCCAGCAGTGCCCACAGAATTTCAGTCTTATCTGCAGTATGGTAGCCTTTGCGAAGTAACCAACAAACCAACATATTGTTTGTTTTTTTTAGGTACTAGTGCTCCAAGAAACGTGCTTGCAGAACCGCTCAACCCTACAGCCGTGCGTCTGTCCTGGAAACCACCTCAATTTGGGGCAACTTCACATGTTGTACGTCTCCTTCTTTTTGGGAAATCCCGACTTATTTATGCAGCGAATGGTTGCAGGAAACTTGAGTAGTTTATGTAGTAGCATATATAAGAAGATATTACCTTGCGAGCAGTTGGTTTCTCCTACGCTTTCCGAGAGAGAAACCACTGCGAGCAACCGTTTGATTTTCCATCGAGCATGTGCGAAGTACGTCAATTAAGGTACGAGAATTAAGGTAGTTGGACGTGCGAAATCACTGTAAATAGTGCCTGGTAGGGGAGTTGCAGGTTCTTGGGTAGACCCTCCGGTGTTCTGATGTTCATCACCACACTATCGTCTTTTTCAGAAATACTACATCTTCTATGGGACGTTAGACAGTGGAGTCAGCGCTCAGCCCATGGGGTCCACTACAGAAGACCACTTTGTGGTTGGGAACTTACAAGCCGATGTTGTTTATGTCTTTGAGGTATCACTTGGTCTGACAGGACCTCATAGCGACACAGCCCACTCCCTTACCAAAACAGGTATGAGCATTTTAGTAGGGACATTCATTTTTCACTTCGTTACATCAAGACACTGCAGGGTTCGCACGCGCCTTGAAAGTCCTTGAAAGTCCTTGAATTTCAAAATAAGAATTCAAGGCCTTGAAAGTCCTTGAAAATTGCAGTCAGTGCTGGAAAGTCCTTGAAATTTCTAGCTAATTTCATCCAACTTAGATTCTAGAGTGCCTTGTATGAAAATATATGCTACTGGCCGAAACGTAGCAACACGTAATAGTAAAAGAGCAAGTGCGTGGAGTCCGTTGGTCAAGATGCCGATGCCTTTGAACGGAAAATTTATGTGCTGCCGTATTAATGGGAATCTTTTTTCTTTTAACTTTTGATAGATTTTCTTCACCCACCAGTACACAGCTTGAAAGCAACAATTGTTGATGTCTCGACTGTTTATCTCTCTTGGAAAGGCACAAAAGGCAATGGTACTTCTATACAAGTATGTTTAGTTTTCAGTTCGTTGCGTTAGATAACCAGTATTGCTTCGAATCTGTTCCCTGGCAGCTGATTGAAGTAATAGCTAATAGGAAAGAAAGCGTCCACAATTAACTGATAATGTCAAAAGGGTTTGAGTGGTCTTGCCAACCTCAGTAACTTTCGGCAAGTTATGGAAGGCATTAATTTGTTGTTAAGGCTGCATTGGGAGATCGGCCAGGCTACAAGTTGCAAAATTAGTGGAGACACTTCACCTTTTTGGGGCGTTATTAATTTACCTATTATCTCCCACACTGCAGCTCCTTTCCCCCCTCCCCCCCCCCCCACCCCCTTCCCGTTCCTTTTCCTTATCGATGTTGCTAGCAATACAAAAAAAAAGTACACCAGGTTGCGTGTGGGTTGACCCATCAGCAGACTAAGTTTGCCTTTCCTTGACCTATTTGGCTGACCAAGAATACACTTGAAGTGCGGGTTTTACATGAACGCGAGAATAGATCCTCGCACCTACGGGACATTTTAAGCAGGTGTCTCTTATAGACACCGGGAAAATCCAAGCGGCTCCAACGGGACTCGAACCCATGACCCGTTTCTCGAAAGTCCCGAAAACTTTTCGGGTCGGATTCCGAGAAGCCGTTTGTGAAACTGCCAACTGCTTGTTTTGGAAAGCCCATCTTTTAACATGTTTTCAAGGTGACAAAAAGAAAAATGACTGTGAAGTTTGACGACTTAAATCCTCTCCGTTCTTGAGATACAAACGGAATTGTGACACCCGAAAATGTCCCGAAAATTTTCGGGACTTTCGAGAAACGGGTCCCAGGTCAATTTTTTTGGACTCGTGTGTTCCCGTGAAGGACTTGATGAATGATTGAACCTGCATCTCGGAGATTATGGGTTCGAATTGAATTTTTCTGGTGTCTCTCTGAGACAATAGGCCTTTTGCAACTAACGATCACATGGTACAAAATCCGCCATGCTGGAGGGCAAGCTCATTATTACTCCCCCACTGGTGCATTAAAACAAAGGCAATTCAAGCTTGACTGGTTCAGGTCTCTTTGTTTTAATGTCCCAGTGGGGGAATAATAATGAGCTTGAGATTGGCACTATCCACTGTCCGCTATCAATGTCACGGGCATTGTAAACGCGTGGGGCAAGTCGTCGGCTGCTAACATGATAAGAAGTGTTTACCATAATTGATTGGAAGAGTGTTCTGTCGGGAACTTCGACCCCTTAAACGTGAAGTGGTTTTAGTTAAAATGGCTAATCCCAGCATAACAGGTCTTCAGTGGCTTTATACCTCTGAAACCAGTTTACTTTGGCTGCACGACCTCGTCGATTGTTAAGTACTTTTTCTCTAATCTTCGCACCACTTGAATTTTTCAGAGTTACAAGATAACGTGGAGGTACAGTGTGGGGTCAACGAGTAATACAAAATCTGTGAAAAATGTGAAAACCAACAACTATACGCTCCCGTACCTCAAGTTCAACACCTATTACACTTTTTCAGTGCAGGCGAATTTCAGCGACAATAAACTTTCAGACTCTGTATCTGCTCATAAGAAAACTGGACCCTTCTCTGCTCCCGTGGATCCACTGATAGCCAGAGAGCACACAGACAACACTGTGACTTTATCATGGTCTGCGCCACGGACGGTTGATCGGTCACAGGTAAGATAGTTTTGCATTAGTTTTCCTTGCCTTGTGTATGTCATTTTGTGTTGTCTAAGTAACACAGCGCACCACCTTGTCCACACTGGTAACCCTAAATCACTCATCGTATTAGTCCCAGGCTTCCTCGTTGCCGTTCACGAGAATAAACTATATTTCAAGCAATGAAATGAATCAACTGCATGTGATATTTAAAAGAAACATGACAAAGGGAAGCCTGACTTTCTACTTCATATCTATGTTTTTTATCTGAAGTAACAGAAGAAACACCCGCACGCCTTTCCAAATTCAGTAGTTTAAAGAGTGTTTTCACTCACGTGATCACTGAGTAACCTTGTTTTTCTCCCGAAACAAAAGAAAACGTTTGTGCGATAATAGAACTCGATTCCCGGATTAGTTGGAGATACCAACATTGCTGCAGTGACGTCACGTGAGCACACTGTATATTTATTTTTCAAATAACATAATTAACGCCATGTTGGTGGATAATTACAAAAAGTCTGCCATTGACTTCTTTTATTCGTCCACCAGCAAGCGTACCGTGTAAATAGCACCAAAAGCTGTTTGCGACTTGAATGAAAACAGAGCAGTGCAGGGATAAAACAATAGGCTGATTTAGCAACAGAACGGAAACGTCAGTGGCGACGTCGCGCGCAGCAAAACTACCAAAGAGAATTAAGAATAGAGAAGAAAAGAGTGGAGTCTACTCTATTCTGAATTCTCATTGGTGTTTTTTCTGCGCGCGCCGTCACCACTGTCGTTCCCGTTCTGTTGCTAAATCAGCCTATTAACTGATTACAGTAAGAGAAAGTGGAGGAATTTAGAATTATGTTTTCGCGACAAAGTCAAGCAGTTGGGAGGCTGTTGCTTTTCGTTAAAACATGAAAATTATATTCTTTCATTTGAAAAGTTGCTCGATTTTCTGTACCTCACGGGCAAGAAATGAGTTTCAAGCTGACGTTTGTCGTTTACTGTAAAACGCGAGCCTAAATCTCTCTGACACTTTGTATATTCCCGTGTATTATTATTCCACTATTACGCCATTTTACCATATTAGGTCAAGAGAACGCGCAAAATATGAGATGATAATACACTGTAGTGTCCCTGTTTGACCGGTTTAGAACAGAGCAAATACGCTCGGAACGGGAGTTTTTCAATGAAAGAAACTGTTTTCAACACGATGCAAAGCCTAAAAATTTAGCTTGTCATCGCTTATCACTCGTCATTTCGCTTATGCAATCAAATAAAGCACGTTTTGCTGACTTTTTGTGCTGTTTACATCGTTCGCAAGCTCCCTGGGGCCGGTTGCTCGAAGCCTGGTAAGCGCTAACCGTTGGTTAAGAGGTATCGAAACCCGGCTATAGGTTTCCATGGTATTTATCGCTGGTTACCGCTAACCATGCTTCGCCCAACCCGGGCCTGAAGGACAGATGATGCATTTTTTTGAAAACAGTCTTACCAAGTAAAATTGAAGGAAAATAACACCTTTTTGTAGTGGAATAATAAATCTCCTATTCGATAGTTTAACATATAATACTCGCGGACGTCTTGCTCATACCTCATCCGCGCGTATAGTATGTTAAACCGTCGAATAAGACGTATTTATTCTCCACCAATGTCCACAAATACAGCTTATTTGATACAGGCCCAATTTTGACATCCAACACGAAGGGTGTCTTTAAGTCTAAGCATTTGCTACCTATTTTCAACAATAAGGTAAGGGGAAAGGTTAGCGTTATTTTTAGCTTAGAGCGGTTTTCACTTGAGTGTCGAAAGTAATTAGCGAATTGCTTTGGTTTTGCATTACTTCACTCAGTGATTGGTTCAAAGTTCTCGCGCCACTTTTTCAACCAATCAAAAGTGAGACCAAAACCAATCGTGGCTCGCGCGTGCACATTTTCCCGCGCTTTGTGTCGGCTACGTGTTATTACTTCGTGTTTTGATTGGTTTACTGGATTGTCTCCGTCCTTTTTGATTGGCCAAAGTAATTACTTTGGTTATGGTTTTAAGACACTCGATTGAAACTAGCTCTAGTGTAAATGCAGCTGTTTTTCTTTACTTGACGAGCAGCATTTGGGGACACTTTGTAACGTGAACTGTCTGTATTCCGAGACACGAGTGATGTTAAAGTTGGGAAGAAGAAAAAGGGGACACGTAGTGACGCTTATTAAAATCCACGTGCATCTAATTAGGGGTATCTCTGGACATAAGGGCTCGTACTTCAGGTAAGCTTCCTGAATGATACCTGTGACGCTTCGACCGGCTGGGCCCGGTTGTTCAAAAGCCAATTAACGCTAATCCCAGATTAAAAAATTAACCAAGGAGTTTATTTCTCTACTTCCAAATGCTGTTCAACGCTGGTATTCGGCAAAACTTTATAATAGACGAAGGCAATCTTGAAAAACAAAAGAAGCGAAGAAACTTTCACCAAAAAGTTGAAAACATGAAACAAAAGTTTATGCTAATCCTGCATTAAGTTACACAAATCCTCACTCAATTTGGGCAAATTTGAAGCCGTAGAAGGGGTCTCGGCTTATAGCCGAGTATTTTTGAGAAAAGAATTTTCTCAGCAAATTAAAACAGTAACAAATGAACGTGTATTCACTTACAAGCCGAACTAAATTACTTGTAAAATGAAGAGAAGTTGTTGTTGGTGTAATGTGGACTTTTATTACTTGGTGGCTCGGGATCGATCTTATTGCTCGTCTTCTTCCTCGCTGTCTGTCTCGAATTCATCGTCCATTTCATCGTCTTCACTTTTTTTTTTGTACTGGAATATTCTCGTCGAAGACTGCATTGTCTTCTGTGCCGTCGAGTGCGTTATAGAGGTGCCACAAGTCTTCAACGAACGCCTCACCATCTCCTCGCGAATATCGCGCCAAGCCTGGTTTACCCATCGAAGGAACGAGGAGTCTGGGAATGAGATTGCACTATCACAGATCGTGTAAACAAGCTTGTCACATGACACCATAGCAAACTTGAGACAAAAACGCACGTGGATTTCTTCTTGTAGCGACATTTTCCAAGCAAAAAAACCGTACGCATTAAAGGGAAAATCTTACCTTGAATTCTTTGCTCTGAAAACCACGCCAAAGGTCGTTGATCGACCTCGGGATACACTCCCCGGTAAGCTCCCCGTTGAACAGATTTGCCTTATCTTTCCTCCAGCGACGGAACCATCGACTCGCTGATGACGTACTCTCCGGCGATCTCGGAGTTATTTTCTACAGCTTCTGCTTCGGCGACTATTTTAAGTTTAAAGGCGGGGTTCTAAGGTTTCCAGTTGAATAACTTTTTATAAAACGCTTCGCTTGTACTAAGACATGTTTCCTGTGAGGTCAGTAATTGTTTAATAATATTCGTCACATCACGATCACGTCACTTGTTTGTTTCTTATCTTTCGTGTTCATTTGATTGCTTCGAGTATAATTTTTCAGTCAATGTCAATTTGTATTTTAAATTACAAAAATTCCATACTCGATAATACACATCAAGACCTAAAATGGGTCTCGGCTTATAGCCGAGTATTATGCATTTACAATTCGTGCCAATCAAGTTTATTTTTTCCGTTAGAATTTTGGGGTCTCGGCTTATAGCCGAGCTCGGCTTGTAGCCGAATAATTACGGTAATCGGCTTTCGAACAACCGGGCCCTGAATTGTTCTAAATTGCTGTGAATGGAAGAATAGATCCATAAGTTTCATTCAAAAACTGATAGATCGATGCTGTAAAATGGGCCAAACTCTCTGGAAACGAGGACTAAGGAACCTTTGGATACACCCTCTCTTTCTTGGGAACTTCCCTCCTTGGCATTGCAACATGCTGATGCGCTTGTTTGTTTTTTGTCTTCCCTCTCTTTAAGGTCCAGTACAAGTTATATTGGAATTGTCCACGGTGCCACTCGAGCTATTATTGGTACAGTAGAAGTGGCGTTACTAGGCTGCCGGGGACGACAACAAATTACACATTAAATAGGTTGTATCGAGGCCGAACGTATTTTTTCAGTGTCCACGCAGAAACAGCCCTTTCAAATGTGGGAAAGAACGCCACTGCTTCATTGGCAATCGGTTTTTACATTGGGAGAGTGCAGAATTTGAAAGCCTCTGTTGAAAATTACAACATGACGGTTCATTGGACTCCACCGAACGACCTAGATCCTAAAGAAATTAAGGTATGACACAGTCCAAGTTTACGCCAGCTTTGTTTAGGCAATTAATTGAAGCAGAAGCACATAACCTTGAAGCGTGCGTGTAACTTGCAACTCTTTTCTTTAGAGCAAAGCTGGGGATCTTTGGGCACCAATTTTATGCCCAAATATGGACAAAAATAAGATCGAGGCTGCACGCGCGGGAAAACGCGCTAGCTATATTACATCTAAATCAGAAAAATTTTAAACTAAGAAAGCCCAGCTCTGAATCAGAGTTCATCGCTTTAAGGTCATGAGGCTCTGTTTGAGGTCGGTGCACGTCAGTATCAGAGGGTCTAGGGTGCTTTATCCGAGGTAGTATGTCCAGGTTTGCACGCAGTTGTGGAAAACTGCGAATTTAGCGAAAAATGGCAAAAACCGAAAAAAAACTGAAAAGATAGGGACAAGTATCAGTATGGTTTATAGCCTGTTGCTTTTGAACGAGTCCAGGGGGTCGTTTCTCAAAAGTCCCGAAACTTTACGGGCCATTTTCGGGTGTCACAATTCCCTTTGTAACTCAAGAACGGAGAGGATTTAATTCGTCAAACTTCACAGTTATTTTTCTTTTTGTTACCTTGAAAACATGTTAAAAGATCAGCTTTCCAAAACAAGCGGTTGGCAATTTCACAGATGGCTTTTCGGGCCCGAAAAGTTTTCGGGACTTTCGAGAAACGGGCCCCAGGCCCCAGTAGTTTGAACGATGGATTGCGCTATCCACTGGATAACTCAATTGGTTTTGCTAGTGTTTATCCACTGGATAGTGATTTATCCCGTGGATAGCGCTCTCCATCGTTTGAACAACTGGGGCCAGTTCTGAAGTACATGTATTGGCTATGCATTATGCATTGGCTATGCATTATGCATTGGCCATGCATTTTGTATTGGCTATGCATTATGCTATGCAGTATTGGCTATGCATTATGCATTGGCTATGCATTACGTATTGGCTATGCATTATGCACGATATATTAGCGATTTACGCAAATTGTGCAAAAAATTGCCAAAATCATGATTCTTTCGGCGACTTGTGTTATTCATCTTTTCAGCTTTTACAAATTTGGCGATTTCACGGCAAATTCGTAAATTTCACAAAAACCACGAGTCCTAGTTGGGGACTCGTCTTCTTCTTTTCAGCTTTTACGATTTTTGCAGCCGCGTGAAAATCTGGACATCCTTATCCAGGGAGACTTTCACTGAACTGTGCAAGTGCGGAGATCGTTTGATCGGATTATTTTTTTAGTTTACTTGTATAATATTGGACAGGTGGGTGAAATATTTTTCAGTGCTTGGAGCCTTTTAGCTTTAGCCCACTTTGGACTATGGAAATGGCGAAGAGCAGTAATTTTGCTATTTAAAAATTCAATTCTTCAGAACAATAGTTTGACTTCTCAAAACCTTTTTTTAAGTTTTAACAGCCTTAACTGATTAGAGTGTAATGTGAAGTGCTAGTTTTGTACCCCATATGAACCATGTGAGCGTTAGCCCTACTAATGGAAATGGGCCCACACAAGGACAGAGAAAAACTCTGACCAGGGTGGGAATTGAACCCACGATCTAAGTTTTGCTCGTTTTCCATTGGTATTTTTTGTTATTAAAGTAAATTCTTTAAATGTTTATTAAAAGTTATTTTTGTGGTCGTTGATATTAATTGAGAGAGCATTGTTGGTTAAACGTTTGTTGGAAGAAGACTTCCTGGGGGAGAGGGGAAGTAACTCCAACACTCAATTTGTTGACTCTCTGTGTTCTACAGTGTTCTCTGTCTTGCTCTCTTTCTTGATCTACAATGTTCTCATACAGGCTAGCCTGCGAGCAGGCTCTCTCTCTCTTCGGTGGGAGAGAAGGAGAGCCTGCACGCATCCCTTTGAATTTTGAATGCCGCCTCCTGATGTCACGCTGAGAGAGCTGTCAAAAATTAGCCAATCAGCGCGCACCCGAAGTAAACATTGAAAAAAACACAGAAAACAGAAAGCCACGCGTTGTGTATTTACTGGGTTGCCAGTATGGCAATTCCAGTCGGAAAGTGGGTGGGATTTGTTTGTTTTCTTTTTTTTTTTCGTGTCGGTAAAAGTCTTGGCTGTTACTCCCCTGGTAAGTGGTGTCTTTGTGCATAGAGCCTTCTGCGCGTATTTTCTTAGGATCGAGAGGGTAGAGGAAATGCGTAGATTTCTCTGGTGGACACAGGAGAATCATTAACTTAGCCTGCAATGGCGTCGAAAGTCATGTAACGCGAATGGCGTTTTAGTGGGTCCTTAAATAAAATATACCCTTATGGATAAACCAGGCAGGCGGTGAAAAACCAACACCTGGAATCTCAAAAGCGACGAGTAATGGACTTCAACAACAATCTATCGCCCGTCGAGCCGAAATCAAAGTGAGCTGTATTTCTAAAATAATATTTAACCAAGTGTGCTGTTATGTAGAACACTGAAACCAAATGGGAAATTCTCTGGTAACTTATGGGTTCAACAAAGACAGAGAACGATTGAACGATCGAACACCTGACGTGGATCTGTGATCAACTCTGCACAGTCTTCAGGTAAAAAAAATAATTGGAAATGTAACAGCCAAGAATTATTTGAAAGAAAGCTTGTCGTGTATTTTGTGCTTCATTATTCAAGGAAAAGGTTCTTCATGGAAACGGTTTGGTCCTGAAATTTAGTTTGTTGCAATATTGCGCATATTTGACATGATTGAGTTTCTTCTCTTCACGCACGTAATGAAATAGAAGGGGTTTTTGCCTCTAATAGCAAATATGTTGTTTGTTTCAAAGAATTGTTCGCTAGAAAAGGTGGCCTTTATGAATTCATCATGTTTTATGATATGCGAGCTTAACTGGATAGTTTTTATGGCAATAGTAAAGCATTGTCTTGTCAAAATGAGGTTAGCGTCTTTCTGGTGTGTTAACTTAATTAAATCGTGAGTTTGTATTTGCCGTCTGCCGCGTAACCTTGATTTCCACTCTCAAAATTACGTCCAGAACCTACTTTTTGCGTAGAATAAGCTTTTAGAATTATGTTCTTGTTTTGCATAAAGCAAGCTAACAAAATATATACCTTGCTGAGTTCGCATTTGTTAGCGTTAATAGCATTTTCGGTCCGATGCTTCTGTTTTATGAGGGGTATATTGTTGTGGTTGTTAGGCCAGAAAAGCCTAAAGGCCCGTTTACACAGGCGATTTTTGCGGCGATTTTTGC
>NC_090881.1:17674528-17687028 GCF_036669935.1 Montipora foliosa
GTTTAAATAATACCCAGGGAAGGGCTGTAGCCCCCCACTTTTTTCCTACGATGTTGTGTTCTCCTAAACCTCTCCCCCTTCCCTTACACTTCCGTGTTCCAAACCAAAACCTAGCCCCCTCCCCCCCTCAATTTCAAACATACTACCCGGCCCCTGATATCCTGATCTTTGTTTAAGTCATAGCTCTCATCTTAAAACTGAAAATTCACCCAAATATGCTTAAAAGTGACATTAGGGCCGTTTATACGGGAGAAAATAAGCCGCGGCTTTCTCTGGCCGCGGCTTACATAAGACGCGAACACCCCGTATAAATGGTACAAAATCTACGTTCACGGCTTTCTCAAGCCGCGGCTTATCCTGGCCTGGGAGTTTATACTCGTATAAATAGTTCCTTTCGCGTATTATGTACGCCGCGGCCAGAGTAAGCTGCGGCTTATTTTCTCTCGTATAAACGGCCCTATTGTTTGCTTAACACCTTACTGGCAAGATTTTTATGAAAAGGATGTTTACTTTGAGTGTAAGTTTTTGAGGGTTGGATCGAGGGAAAAGTGACGTCATTTACTCACTTTCTTAAAGTTTCAGTGCGTAAACGCAGCTTATTATATATGCAAAACTCGAGTTTAGAAGTCTGAAAGCCCAAAACTACTGTGCTGCATATTAATTCAGCCGCGCGCACAGACATTGCATTCTTAAACTGGCGAGTCTTTGACGTCATCTTCTCGTCGATCCAGCTGTCTCAAGATTTTAAAGTTAGTAATGGCAGACGATTAAACTGGAAAATTCCAGTTAAATTAAAAATCAAGGCTAAAAATTTCGGTTACTTAGTGTTAAGTTAACATTAGTTTGAAATTCAAAGAAAAAGACTGATTGGATTTTTGGTTATTGCTGTGAAACGAACGAGCGGCAACATAATCTGGATTTAAGGAAAAGTATTTTAGCTGCCACGAATTCTCGAATCCACCACTTTTTGTGAAGTACCATATTGTCATCCGGGCTGAGTGAGTGAGAGAGTGAGGGAGGGAGGGAGGGGGAGGCGAGGCGAGGCGAGCGCGGCCATTTAATATCCTCAACATATTCGCAGCACAAAATTTATGTTGTTTTCATGTCGCAACTTTTGTTGCTGATGGCAATTTTTTAACTCTCGATCGATCAGGGCTTAACTCCAATGAACTTTTGTCGTGGAAACTGTCAGACACTCAGTACACCCTTAAACTTGATGTGAAGCCAATGTTTCTCGATTCCCATTTGTTTCCTGCAATCTTTCTGGGTTTAGTATTTTACATATTAGGTCCTGGAAAACAAAACGCAGCTCAGTTGACAGTTATGGAATGAAGCACTGTGTCAAGTCACTGCACTACCACACTTACGCCATGCGTACTAATCTCGTACCCAGATCTCACTCTGTCACTGGAAATGTGAGATCTGGTAAAGTTCGACAGTACACCATTTTTCATTGGCTACCAAAAAGAGGTTGCGGCAATGCAATCTACCCTCCGATTGGGTTATTTCGCGGGGCACTTATGAAGGTTTGGTTTTCGCAAGCTCATGTGCTGTTTTGAATAAATGCCAGTTGTGCGGAGGAAAGTTTTGTTTTTTCGGACGCCGGAAAAGCTTTACAGTTGAGGAAAATCAGTTTAAAAATTTGCGACGTTTGTGTAAATGGTACCGACGAAAGCCCCACGTACCCTGCCACTCGAATAAAGTTCTGCGTAGCTTGCTACGAGGTACGCAGAAACTAATAAATTCAAGTTGAAGTATGTAATTTATTCAAAACAGTATTTCTCGTTCTTAAAGCGTGACTCGCGAATTAAGTAGTGATCAGTTGTGAATTTTACGGTTATATTAACTACATTTTTCACGAGATCGTGTCAAGAAAATAGCGCTCCGCTGCAGTGATTAGGTCTAAGCACTCTTTAACATTTTCGCTTTCAATTTACGGTTTGGTTAGCTACACTTTTCACGAGATTGTGTGAACAAAATAGCACTCATATATTGATAAGCCTAAGCGCTCGCTTCAGTAATTCTGCAGTTGCTACGACAATTAAACAATCTCGACCGTTCAAAAACAATCGCCTGTAGCCCTTCTTTCTGTTTCGGCTTAAGTTTAAGGTTTCCTTGTCCTCTACCCAAAAGAATCTCTTCAAGAATACTCTCGAAATCCATGTTTATTCCGCAAAATCACCCAAAATCACAACAGAGAGTACGAACATGCGCAGTGATAGAAAAGCCCGTATTTCGGGCCTCGCTGGCACTGAGCATGCTCGAAATCGAACTTTACCAGATCTCCCTTCCGTATGACAGTGGGAGATCTGGGTACGAGATTACATGCGTACCTACCAGAATGCATTACGTTTAACAAGATTGCGTTGCATTTAACCAGAATGCGCTGCGCCACGAAGAACCCAAAAAATAAGTAAATCCGTGATAATCCTGCTTTGACATCCAAGTTTCAAATTTGAGTTTTGATTTTCATATTCGACATTGAAGTTTTGAATTTGACATCGAAGTTTTAAATTTGACGTCCAAGTTCTGAATTTGACATCGAAGTTTTGAATTTAACGTTGAAGTGGAAAATTCTTTATTTCACATTCGACTTTCAAGTTTCAAATTCAACATGCAACTTTCGAATTGAACTTCACACATGAATGACTCGACCTTCAATTTCGTATCCTTGGTAACGGCTTACCACTGATGTAGTTGACTGAGGGCTCGCAGGGCTCGGAAATTTAGGAATGGCGGCTGAAATGTTGAGAAGACGGACAGGAGACGTTAACAGTACTTTCTCTTTAATCCCATCGAAATTGATGGAGTAGTTTTAAGACTAGATTATGTGGCTCGAAACACTAGTGAACATAGATAGCGGACTTCAGAAACCTGACGAAATTGTTAGACTTTTGTTCTGTCGAATCATTCGAAGTCAGATCGTTACAGAGTGACTTCATTCCACAAAAAGTCAGATCATTCCACTTTCAAATAACCAGATAAGTGTTTAAACTACTCGATCAATTTCGAAGGGATAAAAGGGAAAAAAAGTACTGTTCATGTCTCCTGTACCACCTCTGCCAGTCTTCTCAATATTTCAGCCGCCATCCCTAAATTTCCGAGTCTTGCGAGCCCTCAGTCAACTACACCAGTGGTTACCGTTACCAAGGATATGAAATTGAAGGTCAAGTCATTTATGTGTGAAGTTCAATTCAAAAGTTGCGAGTTAAATTTAAAACCTGAAAGTCGAATGTCAAATTCAAAACTTCGATCTCAAATTAAACAATGAAGAAAATAATACATGCCTATTTTTCTTCAGAATTACCAGCTCAGGTACAGATGTGAGGACTGCATCTACAAATACTTCAACTACAAATACGTATATAGCTTTGATACAACACGAGCAAATGTGTCAGTTAGCACAGGATCGAGGTACCAGGTTTATATCCAAGTGAGCACAAGGTATGGAATGGGAAGGTCTTCCGCGGCAACAGTTCATGTGCCCTCTACTTTGGGACGTGTTCTCCTATTGAATGCAGTGGTAGATGAGCACAACGGGAACCTGGTCAAGCTTACGTGGTTACCTCCGAGAGGAAGTCATCCTGAGGTGAGATTATTTACATTTACATTATCTGGTAACGCTAAATGGGAAGATTTCACCGTCCCGTTTCTTCCAAAAAGACAAAATATGTTGATATTAAGGCTCAAAGAAATGCCTTATAGCGTTGCCACTGTACCGTTATTTTGGAGGAAAATGTGCTGTGAGAAATCTATGATGGGTACTTAATATCCTAGCCAAATTTCCTCTTGATGTGATTACCCTAACTGTATCTAAGGACAGTGTATGTTATTTGTTTGAAAAAGAGAGAAACTATTTCGAGCCTCCTTAAGCTCCCTTATTAGGGAGTTTAAGAAACCACGACGGCTACGGCGACGAAAACGGCACTTCAAAATATAAGTTTGAGCTTTTCTAAGTATTTCATGATTATTCCATGTTGTTTATATTATTCAGTATGAGCGAAGTGTCCTATAACTGGACTGGTAAGGACGGATTTAAAGTAAAGAGTGAGACTGAAAGATTCACTGTAGTTTGTCCACGTTGTCGTCGAAACCTTAAAATTGGTCATTTCACGTAGTAGTTTTGACGAGTATCATTTTGGTTCTTTTAACCAATAATATTACTGCTCTTTGGAGTTGTCGTTGCCGTAGCCGTCGTCGTTTCTTAAACTCCCTATTCTCATCCTACAACGGCAGCTTAGATTTAGAATTCATGTGGGACATCAACGTGACAAGTTTAGCGTGTGCCCACAATACTTGTTGTTCAGTGAGTACATAAAATGTTCCAGTCCCTAGTTCGTCGAAGCTCGATCACTCCAACTTGCTTTCCTTTTAGCCGCCACTTTGTATATTTTGACAGCTGCAGTGAGCAAGAGCGTGATACTGGGAACTTATCTCATTTGTATTCATTTGTCGTCTGTTTCCTTGTCAAAGGAAACTTGTCCAGGAAGACTTGCTCGTGTAAACGGCGCTTAACTCAACACGGAGTAGTGCCCAATTTTAATGGAAGTAAAGTTGTCAGTCAGATATGTGGTGGTTATGTTCAGTTGTTATCCAGGTTGAGAAGGCCAGAGCCTATAAGGGTGATATATGGGTGATGTGGAGTGTAAAATCACTTGCATATCGATGTTGCATCGTCCTGTTCAGCGTTTTGTACCACTATTTCACATCGCAGTCTTTGCATTTTATCGCATGCATGTGGGAACCATTCTTGCAACAATTCAGATCCTTTTAATACGACAAAAATAGTGCCAGCTATGCAGCAATGAAACTGATATGAACTGTGCCTTAAGGACGGTGCCTACTAATTCAAAGGTATTTTTGCCCCGGTTTATGATTATGCGGAAAATGTAGATCTTAACAAGTTTGATTGAAATCCAAAAAGAAAATTGGGGGTAACCACGCATTTTCAAATATAATTGATGAATAATATTTGTAAAAAGCTTTAAAATACAATGCAATGTATGGCGTTCTTTCTCAAATTGAAGCTTCATTATCTCACAAAAATGCATGGTTACCCCCAAATTTCTCTTTGGATACCAAGAGTACTTGCTAAGATATACTTTCTCCGGACAGTTTCAAACCGCGCAAAAATATCCATGTATTAATAAGCACCACCCATAGGAAATCCGAGTATCTCGAGATGCGCAGAATGTATGCGCAATAACAATAGTAGGCGCCGTCCTTAAGTGAGTACTGAGTATCAAAAATGTATTATGTGGGCTCATGTTTCAACAAACGCATTACAGTGAAACCTCCTTTTGACGAAGTGTCAAAGGACTGAGGACTAAACGAATAATAACAGAAATGTTCGTTATTCCGAGGTATATTTGATTCGCTTGGTAATATTGTTAACGTTACGGTGTTCTATACTGTGTCCAGGGTTGCGTTACGCGCTAACTGAAAGGAATGGTAGTTAAAGAGCCCCTGTAACCAAAAAATCATTTCATATTTTTCTTTGGAGTTCAAAACTATGTTAACAAAACACTAAGTGACCCACGTTTTAAGCCTTGATTTCAAAAAGACACCTCTTTATTTTAACTGTAAATTTCCTATTTAATGGTCCGCCATTACTGACATTATGTTCTTGAGAGAGCTGGATCGAGGAGAAAATGACGTCAAAGGCTCACTAGTTCAAGAATGCAATACGTGTGTACGCCGCAGAATTAATATGCAGCACGGGACTTTTGGGCTTTCAGACTTTTAAACTCACGCTTTGCATATATAATAAGCAGCGTTCGCACGCTGAAATTTTAAGCTAGTGAGCCTCTGACGTCACTTTTCCCTGGATCCGACCGTCTGAGGTCCAATCGGTCAGTTTTGAACGTGAGTAATGGCGGACCGTGAAATCCAAAACTTACACTCAAAGTAAATGGCCTTTGAATAAAGATCAAAGCTCAAAATTTTGCCAGTGAGGAAGGAAAAAGGAAATCTGAAGGAAAAAGGGAAGTGTTTTTTCAGGATACGAGGTCCAGTCTGCTTATAAAAGATCTTAAACAATGGAAAACTACTTTAGATGCTAGATGAAACAGATATGTAGATTTCTCGTTGGTGACAGCGTATAATGTAATCATCATTTGTTGTGTTTTGATATGAATGACATTGGTGACAAATTACTCCTTAATTATGCCGCGAAATTTCAGCCATGTCAACTTTTCCTACAGTGCCAAAATGGCGTCTTATGAACGTAATTTGTCACCCATGATATCAATAGCTAATAAACAATTGACCAAATGTTGTAGCCAATTCAAATCTCCCAAGGGTAAGATTCTTTTTGAGTTGTATTTGCATTATAATGTAGCATCGACATTAACAAACGGTCCAGATAAGAACGATAGCCACAACGGCAACGAACATGTTGGAATTCAATTGGAATGCAAAAAGGTGATAACTTTTCTATTGTCTGTACTTACTTCCGATTGGCTTAAACAGCAAAAGTTAACAAAACTTCATAAAGCAGTATTACATTCATGCTTACTTTCCAACCATCTTGCATATAACAAAATTTGGTCTCAGTTTGAATACCGCAGAAATCGTATGTGGGGAACATTTAGAATTGTAAACGTTTCTTGGCTTTTGTTTTCAACTCTTGTGATTGGTCAAAATCTTTTAACACAAAAAACACCCTTTCAAAATGGGCTGTAAATGAATTTTATTGCGTTAACGGCCTTCCTCTAGGTTTATGCATTCTCTGTATGATAACATTCCTATGTGGGGAAAGCACCATTTATGCATAAGAAAAGAAATTGCTATCCACCTTACTCGGATCATTACTTAAAATGATGCGTTTTAATCTCAAAAGGCTAGAATTGGGTACAACATTGAGTTAGCCGATTTGGTGTAAGTTTGGGAATCAAATGGTGACGATTGAAATTAGCCGAAAGGCTCGGGAAAGTATTTGATTTTGGACAAAAAGCGCGTGAAGTTATTCTCTAATTTCACGTGTATACTATTTGGTTTTCCCGCCAAACGTGGTTTAAAAATAACACTTTTCTGACGCTGATGGAAACAAGCCTGATACCAGATTCTCACTCATGTGTAATGGACTCTTGACCTCATGAAATATGCTTTTTTTCTTGGAGGGGGCGTTTTCTTTGTTAAAGTTCCGTGTTTTCATTTTTGCAGGATTGGTGGTCTAAAGCCCGGTTTACACTACAGAAAAGTTTTGGCACGGCTCCTGTGAAATTGGCACGGGTGCCAAAAAAGAGCACAGCAAACTTTGTTTACACTACACCATTTTTACCGTACCAAAAATACCGTACCAAAATTTTTGGGCCCACGTAACTTCTCATGGAGCCATGCGCAGTTCAACTATAATGAAGAACGTCCACGTGATTTTGGTGGAAAATGAGCCGCCATCTTGAAATTTACTTTAAAAAACCGCTATCCTATATGAATTAAGGCTCAAATTTGGCCCTTTGAAGTGTTTACACTACTTGTTCTATCCGAACCGTGCCTATTTTTTCAGCACACGTACCAGTTTCATCCGTGCTCGGACTACCTCGCCGAAGGTCCCAGCACGGGTCAGAATTTTGGTTCGGCAGGGATGAAATTTGGTACTGGCGGGTTGTTTACACTGCAAATTTTATCCGAGCCGAACCTTTTTTTTTTGGGACCCGTGCCAATTTCACCCGAGCCGTGCCAAAAATTGTCTGTAGTGTAAACCGGGCTTAAGAGTTTCTTTTTGCCCCGTTATGGTCATTTCAAATGAAAATCAAGGCCACTCCTGCCTTCCTCCAATGGCATCCTTTTATCATTGATTCCCGAAAAGGAGAAGGGTGGGAAAATGGGTTATATTTATTTTTGTCAGTGATTAAAGGACTGAAAAGTTCGAAGGGGTTATTCCCTTGAACAGTGTTTGGTTTTTTACACGTACGATCAGTGACGGTAATCAATCAACTAACTTATTTTTCCTTTCTTTTTCTTTTTCTCAGTATTATTTTGTGTCTTATGGCTGTATTTCTTGCGGCGACACTACCACTTTGAAAGTATTTGATACACACAAACAATTGACGCTCTTTTGCGGCAATAATTACCAGTTTTCTGTCCGAGCAGTGGTCAATGGCGTATCCGGTCAGTCCTCGGTAACTGGTATTCGATTGGCTCCAAACGTTGATGCGGTCACTAATCTGGCAGTCTATCCCTTTTCTCACAAAGTGAACAATAGTCAGAACGTTTTTGGTGTCGATGAAGGCTTTATGTTAGCTTGGAAAAAACCTCAAAATGCGGAAGATATTGAGGTTAGTACTCTGTCAGTATAAATATATATTTATATCTTCAAAAGTCAGTAACACATTTCAGTTTCTTATTTCACAACTACCTACCTTGTTTAAGTGGGAAAATAGATTTACAAATATAGCGGGAACAATAACGGATGAAAGTTACTCAGAATAACTAAGAAGCTAATCTAGCTGAGTAACATAATTAAATAATTAGAATAATTGCAGTTGGCAATAAACAGTTGGTAATCTAAGATAAATAGAAGAAAATACAAAAATAATAAATGGAAAACAAGAAGAAAAGAGAGCAGATAAAAACTACGGAAGATTAGCCCATGTATTAGAAGTAGACAAATTAGATAAATTATGAAGTAATACCAGCGTGTTCATCAGCAAGTGCTCAGTTTTGTATGACAATTAAAAAGCATTCATGTGTTAGTCAATATAAAAATACCATAATATTCTTTGTTTGTCCCTCCCAAATTTTGCATAATCATTGTTTCCAGTTACTCTTGGGACCATTGTAAGTCCTAAGAGAAAATAAAAATAATGCTTATGCAAAATGTTAGAGGGACAAACAAAGAGTATTATGGTATTTTTTTATGCTGGCTTATTATAAAGCCAATAGGAAGTTTTCACGTGACGTCATCGCCGCCATGTTGGTGGACGAAAACAAAAGATCTGTCATTAGAGAGCTTCCGAAACGACGACGCCGACGGCAACGACGATGCTACAAAACAATAGGTTTAGTGAACAAAAATCTGCACGCTCTGCACGTGCGTTTTACATTTTGGTACATTTCTTTGCCGTCATCTCCTAATGACGACGTGAAATGACCAAATATTCAAGGTTCTGTGGAGGACGTTAGCACAAGACGGTGAATTTTCAGTTCTCTCTCTACGCTTCCAACCCACTCATACAAGTTTAATTCCTCGATAGTTACTACACATTTTCAACGCGAAACGACATGAAATAGTTTCGTAGTGATACGAATAACGCGAACTCGTATTTTTAAATGAAGTCCTCGTATCCGTGGTCGTCCTCGTTTCGTAAGCTCCCTATTAGCTCCTTTTGTTCGTCCGCAAGCAAGTGTACATTGCAACATTATTATCTGTGTCTCTAGAGATTAGCTGCAAACCATCTATTGGTTAATCAAAATCTCCCGATTTCTTTCAACTTTCACCAGTGTGAGTTAGGGGGTATTTACATGAGTTCGTATCGGCCTCCACACATTTCTTTTTATGCGTTTACATGAGACCGGCCTGACAATGAACTCAGGCCGGTCTGACTTCGTCTCGGTTGCTGGACCGAGACGAGAAATTCTCGTACCGGTCTGAATTCCTACCGATCTTATGTAAATGACAACAAATGCCAGACCGGGTCCAGAAATTTCCATCCTGTATGCTTTTCGGTCAGCCCATTAGCCTGTACCAGGCTCGCAGACAGAGCGTATACACGCACAGTAAAATTGAATGGGAGATACGCGATCAATACCGGTGATATTACCTACATGATCATTTCACTTTAGATCATCTCTTAGTGTAACGCCCACTACTTTAGCTGATTTAACAGTTTCAAAGGTGTTAGTATTGACCTCAAGTGCAGGAATGTCTACGTTTGCTTTTTCTGCGGAAATCCATACAGAGTTCCTTGCACTTGAGTGAGTTCAGTTGGAAATTGTTGGCTTTCGACGAGTTAAGGACGTGGTCCACTGTGGCTTGTGAGTTACTCGCGCCAAACTTTGGAACAATTTCCGAGACCGTTGTATCATCAGCAAATTTCCACATGTCCGATAGAGAGTTTTCCGTAGTGGTGAGGTCATTTATCAACCCTGTGGAATCCCGAGGAATTCCAAGACTATAATGTTTGACGACCAGTAAATTACGGTCTCATGTAAATACCCCTTAAGTTCCTACTAGCTCTGCTTGCACTATTGGCCTGAAGTTGCGCGGGAGACAAGGTCGAGAGCCTTATTGAATTGCATTGTGGGACTGTTTTGGGTGACAATCCGCAGTTTATGAAGTCGTTTACTCTGAAAAGAAAAAGACTTTCGTATATTGTTCTACGGTAACAATTGACTTAGGTTAGATCTTTATAACTTACGTGGTTAGTAAGTCAACGTCGTTTATGAAGTGGACAGGTTTGCACTTCAGCAAGTGGGCCATCGTTTCAAAATTGCCACTGTACAATATTCTGGTGGTTTGGGACGCTCAGCTCCTGGTATATAGCTTTCTTGCAACTTGAGTTCTTGCTCCGTGCACTTACGCCATAATGAAAATCCGTCCCCCAAAACAGTCCCACGATGCAATTCTAGAAGGCTCTCGACCCTGTCTCCCGCACAAACTTAAGGCCAATGTGATTAAAGTTTAATCTATAGTAATTATGTCGCTTCCAGTCGCGATTGCAATAGACCTCTTTAGCTTGTACGTTTTGTTTTCCCATTTCAGACCACGTGATGTTCTCAAGGGAATTTGTTTTTTCATAAGTTATGCGTACATATTCACGTGCATAGGACGACATTTGAAAGAAAGTTTTCCCAAGAGTAACATCACGTGTTCTGAAATGGGAAAACAAAATGTACAAGCTTAAGAGGTCTATTCAGTCGTCAGGCAAAAGGAGAGATAACAACAACGATATTATTTTAAACAGTGCCAGTTCCAAGAAAAATAATTGGGTTCATTTTTAACCTTTTCACCTTTCGTTTTGCAATCTAAATTTGTTTGTTTTCCCTTGTTTAGACCTATGAAATTGTAGTACGGCGTGTTGACCACATTATCATGACAAATCGCACTGCAGGAAATGAAACTCGATGGAGATTGAGCTTGTATGAGAACCCTGAGATTGATGTAGGTCAAAATTACAGCTTTGAAGTTCGCTCTAAAGCAAGATCATGCTATGGAAAAAAGAGCGTAGTCTTCGCTGTCCTCCCAGGTATTTCGTTATTTTCTATTTTTCCTTCAATATAAACTTTAAGTCTAAGAGACAATAGACCTTTTCGGCTTGTACATTTTGTTTTCCCAATACAGATCATGTGATAATACTCAGGAGGCTTGGTCCTTTGTTTTGTTCATAAAAAAGAGTGCATGCAGGCATAGTCATGCTTGCATGCCCTCATTTTAACGAACAAAACAAAAGCCCAAACCTCCTGAGTATTATCACATGATCTGTATTGGAAAAACAAAATGTACAAGCCGAAAAGGTCTATTGAGTTGACAGTTCAAGAAACATCGATGACCACGGCAAGGAAAAGTCTAGAAAGCAGCAATATGATTCATGATTGACGGAACAAAGAATAAGGCAGATCACAACCCCGGGAATTACGTACCCTATGCTCTGCGGATAGTATTTTATAGTAGGTATCCGACAAGGCTTCAAACCCTCACCCGGCATTCGCAGGTGTCCTGTTTTTGTCCGGCCAAACTAACAACCTCCCATACGACATACTCTATACCTACTGAGCTGACAGGTCAGCGGTTTCGTGGCTGTAAACAAATAAAAGCTACACCGAAACACCGCGCACCACAAGCGGTTAGACTTTCAAGTTTTCTCGGATAAGAACTGTAGACTGTGGTACGTTTTAGACCCCACGCATTGTTCGCGAAGAGTAGGGGGTGTCTGTGGTGGTCTGTCTTCCTTTCACATACATACGTGGATTGGGTGGGTGGGTAGCTGAGATCAAGTATGGACTGATAGGGGCTGCCGGAGGCGCCTTTGCAAGCTGCCGTCCGATCTCACACTGAATAGGGACCTTAAGATCTACGACAGGGACGTCGACGAAAACGTCACCTCAAAATATCACTTTCGCGGTTATTCTATCTCGTTCACTTCTTATACTTATAGAGCGGTTTTCAAGTGAGTGTCGTAAAACCAAGACCAACGTAATTAATTTAGCCGATCAAAAATGACGGAGATAAGCCAGTAAACCAATCAAAACTCGAAGTAATTACACGTAGCCGACACAAAGCGCGGGAAAATGTACACGCGCGAGACACGATTGGTTTTGGTTTCACTTCTGATTGGTTGAAAAGGTGGCGCAAGAACTTTAAATCAATCACTGAGTGAAGTAATGCAAAAGCAAAGCAATTCGCTAATTACTTTCGACACTCAATTGAAAACCGCTTTAATTTGGTCGAAGTATCCTAATAATAAATTGATACCAGCAGTTACAAATTGAAAATAGAGAATAAAGGTTCTCTGTTGCATGCTCACGTTGTCGTCAAAACCTCAAATTTGGTAATTTCA
>NC_090881.1:17699528-17702028 GCF_036669935.1 Montipora foliosa
GACATGCTTGACAGTTTTGAATATTAAAATACTTCGGGTGAAAATAATTTTTTCCTCAATTTAATGGCCGGAACTAGACAAATGCTTTGTATTTCAAATGTACCCGCGCGTTGGCGCATGGACTTTCTTTTTTTTTTTTTCGTCTTTCTGTATTGTTTTCTTAATCTCCTGTTTATTTGTTACAGGGTGGAAGTGGGAGTAATTCTGCGGTCAGGCCCTCGTTTCATTTAGGAATACTGTGGAAGAAATAAATCGAAACTATCGGAAAGTGAGAACAAAACGCGCCATTCTCGCCCTTTACCACCTCATTTCTCTTCCACTCTCTCCAAATGAGGTCATGTGATAAGAAATACTTAAGCGCGCTGAGCATGTTCAACTTTGACTTTTGGGCGGGGGGGGGGGGGGGGGTGGTTGTGGGCATTATGGAAAGACCAGTTTAAAATTGGGATTGTAGAGTAGACGTTACAAAAATCACAAATAATGGAAAAAACATGATCGCCTGAAATCGTCACAATGAAAAAGTATTTCAAGTTTATTTTTCAGCCTTTCTATTAATAGATCTTTATCATCAATACAGAAGTTATCTTGACTTTTACGTCTTTGGTTTTGTGCAGCATCCTCAGGCAAAAGATATTAAAAAGCGGTTTCATTTTTTAAGCCAGATTGGATCAATTTTAAACTATAACTAAATGTGGGTTTGACTATTTTGGGATCCCATATTATCTTTTATGATCTTTCTTAGTCAGCCAAAGTGTGTCCTTGGATGGCAATGGCACCTGTGTGTAACCTTCGCAGCTTCTTGCAGAATAGCACTGTTACAGCTTGGGGCGAATTGCTACATCAACGAAAATAGGCCATTTCCGAGTTCATGTCTGCCTCTTCTTCAAAGCGAGTCTAAGTGAGAAGCTTTTGTGATGGTAATTCTACTTTACATATGAATGAAAACTAATTTTCATTACAAAAACTTCACGCTTAGACTCGCTTTGAAGAGGAGGCAGACATGAACATTGCCTTAAGACCAACCAACGTTCACAGGGTCTCTCCATTGTCGTCATCTAAAAGAGACCCTGGAAACGAGGTTGGCTTTAATACGTGGCTGCTGATGTGAAATCGTAGTTCTGGCGGATGATCGCCTTTGTTGGTTATCAGTTTAATAATTGTCAGATCTAATGCTAAATCCTACTAATTTGTTGTAATGATAAAGGCTATCTGCATTCTTACACGATTCTGGCCTTCGACCAGTGACAACATTTACAGCACTCAAAACTTGTTAATTTCATTCTCAAAAAGGACTGATTGTCTTCTTGTTGCTCGTATTTTGCTCAGGATTTTCAGGAGATTTGGAAAATTATTTTTCGTGTTAATTAGGTGCAAATGTTTAATTTAATGAAAGACATCCCACAAATATCACTGGTGAAATGTTGCCGCGCCCTTTTTAGACGCAATCAATCTATTTTCTGCATCGGTTATTTTTAGATGAGATTTTTCTTGCAGAGATTTTGCAGTTCAGCGTGATAGATAGTAGGCGGTCATCCACAAACGCTTGGGGTCAGTGACATTTAATCTATATCTCACTGCTAATCAAATGATTTTTATAGTTCATTGAGCAAGGACATCAACAGATCATCTACTCGCTTGCTTATTTGCTCGAGACGGGAAAAGATCGTTCCCAACCACATTACGGACCGAAGCACGAGAGCAGAGAGGCAATAACGTCTGGTAACTCAGAGAGAGTAATTACGGCTATCATACCTACATGTAAACTTTGAATGAAAGCTCCTTTTTGGACGAGGCGAGGAAAACAGACTCAGTTTCGTCAGTGATAAGTCTATTTTGCAACGAAAGCGACGTTTTTAAGTCGATTTCTCGTTTTCTCAAACAAACAAAAATCAATGCTTCGAAGAAGAGGTTCAGCGCCAGCAGTTGTTCTCCAACAGCATTTCTCGGAGCAACGAGGTGTTCTGTTTAAAGCGGATCGCATAATCCCGCCGACAGATGCTCCCCGGCTGTCAAAGGCTCGACGCAAGAAAGATCAACACGAGTGTGGTTTTAGTCCTCCACCACTCACTCTCGGAGATAGAAGGACGAGCGGAGACATATCATATCAAAGTTTGGAACTCTACGATAGTCCCTCTCCAAAATGTCCGAGCCCTAGGTCCCCTGACTCGCCGAATTTGAACAAAAAACCAATCAAACACCGACCAAAGAGAAGAGACAGTGAGCCCTTTGTTCCTCAGGGCTCAAACGGCCCTGCCAATGCACGCAATTCTTCAAGCTCGCTTCAGAGACGAAGCAGTTCTTTCAGGGATTACAACATCGTGCTTCTTGGCCAAGGAGGTGTTGGCAAGTCAGGTCGGTAAATATTTTTGTTTATGTACACTTGACCACTAAAGGACAGAGTAAACACAGCGTCGATTCAGAAGTTACATAAGGCAGTGGTATTGTAGAACGCGCTGTTTAGTAGCTTTCATTGAGGTCATTTGCATGAACCCTATAGGTG
>NC_090881.1:17707028-17712028 GCF_036669935.1 Montipora foliosa
ATTTTAAACATATTTTCATCATCCTTGCTGCTTCGAAACGCGCCAAACATACCGTTTTAATCATAACTCCACGTATTCATATTCCGGAATAGGGTCAATAGAGATATATTTTTCGATTTGATATTTATTGATCAAAATTCTCGAGGCAATAAATTTTGGACAGTAATTGAGTCCACAATTATTTAATCGTAATTTATTTACTTAGTCACACAGTTTCACTTTAATCTCTACTATTCTTACTTTTCTACTTAAAATAACCTTTGATTGTGGAAGAAGAAAAAAAGATTATCCAAACTTCTTGCCAATTGTTTAAGTTCAGCTTTTCTTTAATCTACATTTACCCTTTAGTAGAGATTGCTGTTTAGTTTAGTACGTTTATATCTTTTGTAAATAAGCAAAAGAAATTAAATAAAGTTAAAGGGAAAAAAATGCTAAAGTAATATTATCTTGCTTCTCGCCTTTTTTTAGAATGAGCCCTTTTATCTCAGCCAAAACGAAGGTTTTATCGTTGTTTACGCCATTGATGAACCAAGGACATTTCAGACTGCAAAACAACTCATCAAGCTTATCCGCGAACTGAAGAAACAGCGAGGCCAACACACTGCCATCGTGCTTGTGGGAAATAAAGTAGACCTGAATCATTCTAGGTCAGTTTCGAACACAGAAGCGTTGGAGTTTGCTTCGAAACACGAGTGCTTTTTCCACGAGACATCTGCAGCTAACAATATCAACGTAAAAGTCGTTTTCCAGGATGCTGTGCGACAGTTGAGACTGTTTCAGTTGAATAGGAGGACAAATGGACCCATGAACTCGCTCAAGAACTTTTTTTCGAGATAAACTTCAAACTCAGTGAGCTGTTAAGGCGCTTTCTGTTCTGTGTAAATTCGGCTTTGAAATGTGACTCACGCGACTTTTTGATTTTCAAGAATCTTGACTCCGTCCAGTCGTTCAAACGCTGTTTAACACTAATGCGGCATTAAATACCATCCCAGGTTTGGATCTCTCAAGTCGAGAAAGCCTTAGCATTTTTATTCTGCAGGAAAGCCAAAGTCTAAGGACACATTCAATTGATAGAACTGACCAGACCGGGCATTTGGAAGAACTATCTCTACAACGCCTTCAAATTAACACACTTCGAGAATAATACAGGATTTTGAACAACTGGGCCCAAGGCTGTCCTTTTTTTTTTTTATCCCTGAAAGAGAAGAGCTTCCCTCGTCGGATCATGCGCAGACATAAGACCCAGGGCCCGGTTGTTCGAAAACCGATTAACTTAATCCAGGATTAGCGGTAAAAGTTTCATTTGCTTATTTTTGTTTTTCAAGATCGACTCCTTCTAATGTAAAGTTTTGCCGAATTCCGGCTTTGAACAGCACTTGGGAGTAGAGAAATAAACTCCTTCGTTAATTTTTAATCTGGGATTAGCGTTAATCGGCTTTTGAAAAACCGGGCCCACGGGTTCCCTTGACGAGCGGTAACAGGTCCCACACAGGCATAACTTTCGCGCCAATCCAGGAATTACGTCAGCCTCTTGCAAACATGACGATACAAAAGGAACAACAATTTAGTTACATGGAAAGGGACTTTTCAACATACGCGGTCGAACTGTACCTGCTTCAAAGATAGCCCCAACCATCGCGAGTTTTAATTCCAAAACTTTAAATTCGAGAGAGAATGGACGATGATCGAGTGCACAACTACAAAGAGATGCGTGGTCCACGCGCAAATAAACCACTCGAAGTTCCGGCTCCTTTAAAATTCGCTTCTTCTCCGGGTGTACAAAAAGATGAAAACGCCTGTTCAGTTGGACGGAATTTTTTGCGCCCCTAACTGTCTACTTAACATATTCCAACTTACCTTTCGTTTTACGGTGCGATCCATTCAGAGGAATTTAAGAAATGACAACGGCCGGCCATGGCAATGACCACGCCAGAATAATTCTCGGTTTTCAGATGACGTCACGGCCGGCATTCTCTATTTTCGAATTCCCCAAAATACACTTTGTTTGCCCCCCAAATTTTGCATAAACCATTGTTTTCAAATGCTCTTGGGAATATGCAGTGTCCCCAAGAGCATTTGAAAACAATAGTTAATGCAAAATTTGGGGGGCAAACAAAGTGTATTATGGGGAATTCGAAAATAGAGAATGTTGGAGCCCCTAAACAAAGAAACGGCGGCCATGTTGTAGCCCCGTCCAAATCCTCCGGGAATTCAACTGTATTATTACGCAAAAGTTTTCTTTTGTTTTCGTTGAAAAACATGGCTGTTGATCACGTGAGTGAAAACCAGCAATAGGGAGCTTAAGCAACGACAACGGCTACGGCAACAAGAACGTCACAAATTTGCTTATTCAGTGGGAAAAAACAAAAGCTTTGCACGCCCTGCACGTGCGTTTTTCAATTTTGTCCATTTCTTTGTATTTTAGAATGTTATGGTCGACAGTGTCAAATGCTTTTTGAAATCGACGAACAAAACGCCAACTTTATAGCCAGTGTCGCCTTTTTCCATGTTTCAGTGAGATACAGAAGCAGCGATTCAGTGGAGACTTCTTTTTTGAAACCCCATTCATTTCAATTAGGAATAAACAAGAACTTGTAATTTTCTTCAAGTACTACAAATTGCAACAGCCATAATTCTGCTGGTCTTTGGAAACAATTGCTCGCGCTTATTTATTCTAAATTGCACGAAAAATCATGTGACTGTCCGCACTCATTGGTTTCCATGACCTTACATGGTGACCGGTTCACGGCATCGTGGTAAAATTAAGATGGCGTTAGAAAGATTAGAGATTCTTTCCACAAGCTATTTATGGGATGATAGGGCTCAAACTCTGCACTGTGCCTAAGGAAATAAATCAACTTGGTTGACCGAAAATGTTTTTATTTGGTTTGGAAAATGTGATCAACCGCGAGCTGTGTTTTGTAAATACAATCGTTCACACTAACTCCATTATATGATGCACCGATCAAAGTTAGCGGCAATTTGTGTTGCTCTATGAACCGAAAAATACTTTCAAGACGATCGCTATGTCCGATGGTATATTGCGTGATGCAGTCACGCAGAACGTTTGTCAAACAGGCTGTTGGTTTGGTTCGGATACCAAGTGTCTTTTCTGCTGTTTCTATAGCAACATCTTGTAGATGTTTTGGGTCGACGGAGTCGGGTTGACCAAATAGGGAATGGAACCAGTGACCTCCCATCATAACCTGAAAATACAGCAAATTGGAAATGCTCCTTATTTAGGAGAAAAATGACCGGTACACAGCATTATGGTGTTAGTCCATTTTGTCTCCAACACAATGATGCCACAAACAGTATAAATGGAGAAGATTTCAACGCTCGAAATGTCGGCTATGGATGGCTATGGATGTTGGCTATGGATGGGCTATGGATGTTGGCTATGGATGGGCTTAGGTCAACGTAGTATCTAAACCCAGTTGATACCAATTCCTTATCTGTTTCTCCTGTAAGAAGCGCCAGCATCGCTGTTCCCCAGTAGGCTTGATACACACCCTTCAGACTCAATAATACACTAAGAACAAGTAAAGATGATCATATTAAGTTACATAGGGAGAGAAATTTTACCCCCTGGGGGAGGGGGCCCCCATATAAAAAGGATGGGGGTGCTCATCGTACCTTTTAGTGGTACCTTTTAGGGTACTGAGCTCAAAAATTATGACAGGAGACATTTGATAATTAACTATTTTTGCATTTTGTCTAATTAAAACCAATAATTTGGTACCTCTTAGGGGTGAAGAAAATTTCATGCCATGCCCACAAGACAGGACCTTGGTACCTCTTCGGGGTTCTTTTCAAAATTTCCGACGAGCACCCCCGTCCTTTTTATACGGGAGGGGGGGGGGGGGAGGGGGGTACCCTCTAGAAGTACAAGTGATCCCAAAAGTGCTTATCTTCCGTGGTATAAAACTTACAGTTAGTCTCGTTGTTGCTCCTCCCAGTCTGTTGTTTTCAGGAAAGGCACAAGAGTCAAAGATAATCCCAAGAACTTGGATTGAATCAGAAGAAGGCACTAAAAATCCAAACCCATCGACAGGCACAACATTGCCTTCATATTCTAGGTTTACCACTGCCACTGTCACTGCCTGTATGTTTGCCAGGTCATTGGCAAGTGGTTCCCACGCCTTTGGAAGCACCATTGCCAATTCATGTGCAGGTAATCCACTTATAACATGATCCACTCTGATCTGGTGTTTTGGCGAAGTGACCATTAGTTTGCCGCAAGAATCAAAGTCGATTGAGGTACAAGGAGACTTGAGTTTGAAATCAACTCCCTTTTTCTGTAGTACTTCTAGTAACTTATCAGATAGGGTCTGTAAACCGCCTTTTAGGGACCAAGTGCTCCAATGTTCTTTCTTGGCTTTTGATCCTAAGGTGCTCTGGACAGAAGCGTCTGGGTAGGCTGAGGTTGAAAAATCAAAATCAGGTGATAATGGCCCTGTCAGTTTAGATAGATACTGGTGCTGTATACGACTGATTGCTGATGCCTACACAGCAAAACCTTATCTTAGTTTAAGTAGCAGGATGGGTGTCCATTTCAGGGTTACCATAAAGGAATCAACATGGTTTTAGGGACAGAGACAGGCCTCCAGGAACACCCCTGAGATAAGGAGGCTCAGGTATTATGCTAACCACTTCACCACTATGCCTCTGCGACTTGACCTTAGGTCCTCCTCGTAATCCTGCAATGGAATACAATGTAGTTTCCTGTCCAAGGGGAGTGGCAAGACTAAGTCACTTCGTACTCCAGAAACTGGAATACTGGTAAGCCCCCATTGGTTTGAATACAACATTTTAGATATTAATGAAACTATCTGATGAGAACTACTTACCAGGTTTCAAACTGCTTTTCAGCACACCTCTTGTTATGGAACCATGTTCCTTTTCCAGCTCATATAAAGGAGGAAAACAAGATTTGAAGCTCAATAAACGAGCATCACCAGCAAAAATCCCTCTGCAAAATGGATCAGCAAAGTAGTCTG
>NC_090881.1:17717028-17732028 GCF_036669935.1 Montipora foliosa
CAACTGCGGAGGCCATTGTTGCACACAAGCGTTACGTAACGTATCTCAATGAACTTACTTCAAGTACATATCTTGCTTCTATATCCGCTGGTTATTAGAATCGTGGATTAGCGCGCTCGACATTCGACAACAGTCGTGACAACGTGACAACCGTATCACCTGTGTTAAAAAATAATTTCCTTGATACACCAAATGTGAGAACGCTGTCATGGTTAGTTTAAGCGGAGAACAAGGACAAGGAGTGAGTCAATAATCTAGCGATTTTGTCCTAGTGAATGTTGGTTTTCATGTACACAGCTCGAAAGCGAAATGTACTGTGCTGTTTCATGTACTGTAGTCTATGTCATGTCTCGTGGCTTGCATGTATTTTGACTACAGTAAGTGGCTCAGCCACACATGTACTCAGCATGTTAACATCTGCTTGGTGGTTCATAAGTCACTAAAAAGCCACCAAGCTGCTGTAAAACCAAAATATAGACATTCTGCATTTTTCTTATCTTTTATTCCATATTGACAAGTTACCAAATCATAAGAATGGGACATTCCATTTTTTATCCGCACCCCCCCTATGGAAGGCATTTTTCCGACAGGTCCCTTTTGCTCTGAAATCAGATTCCGACAGGTCCCTTTCACCTCTGAAGTTAGATTCCGACAGGCCCCTTTTACTCTGAAGCTTGATTCCGACAGACCCGTTTTTGTATAGAACAAAGACTCCCGATTCCAACCCCCTAAACTGGAGCAGAAAATCCAGATTCCGACAGGGTCCTTCTTGACATTTCAAAAAATGCCTTCCATAGCAGGGCTCGAAATTAACATTTTTAGTAAGGCGCCAATTGGCGACTGATCCAAAAATTTTGGTCGCCAGATCTTAACTTTTAGTCGCCATTTTTTTCACTGATATTTTTTTCTTCATTTTTCTGATGATCATGTACACATGCAATCTTCTTCATAGTCCTAAGTTTAGGTACACTTAAGCTTCTAAGACTGAGATACTAAAACTTAAAAGGAAGCCAGGGCTCGTAAAACATATCATTACGCATTACGAGGTAAATAATCAATGTGAAAGCAGCTTTAGTCACGTTTCCTGTGCTTCCTCCGCTTTTGTTAAGTTTCCATGTAACATCGAGTCTATAGCTTACATAAATAGACGAACCTGAACATAAACAATCACCAGTTTTCCATATTTTCAGCGCTAAAAAGCCAAGGCTTCGTTGTGAACTTCACGCTTCAATGATTGCATGTGTTGTTTAATGCACCCGCAATACCAGCTGCTGAATCAAACATGGCGCTCGCTTATGAAACATGGAGATCGAAGAGCCAGAAGAGTCGTGGGTTTGTTTTGTTATTTCTGTGCGCATAAATCGTGCATTTTATCCAAAACTACGGTTGATTTGCCTTTGAGGTTAAAAGAATGAAGGAAAAAGGTGAAGGTTAGTCGCCCACTGGCGACTAGCTCTAAAAATCTAGTCGCCAACGCTTGATTTTTGGTCGCATTGGCGACCAGTGAGTCGCAATGTCGAGCCCTGCATAGGGGGGGTGCGGATAAAAAATGGAATGTCATTATACTACATAAAGTATGCTTTTCTTATAAAAGCCTTTTCATGTGTACCTCATTTTCCCACTGGTGAGCGAGTTAGCCATTTTTGATGAGACCACTTTAAATGTGTCTCTGTGGTCTATAATACTCTTTTTTTAGAGCTAATTTCTCTTTTTAGGGTTACTTTTTCAACCAGGAAGACAGTGCCCCCATTCTGGCTACTCCTGCACAAGAAGAAGTGTTGGTTAGCGAGACTGGTTCTTTGGGTCTGGTTCCAGAAAAGAGATTTCACGCCATTCACACAGCCTGGATTGCTATTTTACAGTTGATTCTCTTTGTAAGTATTGGTACAGGGCCAGTGAGCATAGTCATTGAAAGTGTGTTGTTACTAAGTACATGTAAGTTGACCATGTGTTAATCTTTTTTTGGACTTGAATATTTCTGTGACCATGAATTAGTTTTTACATGTACATGTATGTACTTCTGGTGTTACAGAACTTTAACAATAATTGTTATCATACATTGTAGTCACCATCTGTCTTCTCATTGGCTATTTAAGCCTACAGTTAATACTGGGAAACAGCGCAACCTACAGATTAGTGAATAAAATGTAGGTTGCGCGCGCAATGCATGATTTCCAAGAGCAATGTGTTTGAAAATAAACTGTGATCGCTGCGATAATGCGTTTGTCGTTATTTTCTTCAAAACAATGTATAATAAAACAATTATTAGATTCGGTTTTTGTGATATCCGGAATAATCAAGGTCGAGGTAAGTGTTATCAGCTGAAGCCGAAGGCTGACGCTGATAACACTAACCAAGACCTTTATTATTCTGGATATCACAAAACCCCATCCAATAATTTTTTATTATTTGCCAAAGGCAAGGTGAATCTCTGTGAATAAAAATGAAGACGAAGTCAAGGTTTTTATTCCCCAAGCCTGATTTGAATAATAATAATTGTTTTAGTATAATTACATATGTACATGTACATAGGTTATAATTTTGAGAAATATGCATTTTCTTTAAAACGATTAATTTCTTCACCTGTCACCTTGACAAAAATTATGGCTTGTGGCCATTTAACAAAAAAAAATGCTTAGGTGATTATCGCACAATAATCACCTCAAGTGTGACCAATCAGCACACAGTAATTTTTATTTTATTATCACCTACTGTCGTTTTTTGGTTATACAGTGCACAGCATTGTTTATCAAAGAAATTGCTTGTTGGCCCCAAATGTGATCTCCACTCAAGGTGTGTCTCATATGTAGCCGAGTATCTTCTTACAACAAAACTTGTGCAGGGATGATTCTTTGATCGTTTGCTGCCGTCTTGTATGTTAAACTGCAATTCCAAAATGTTGGGCTCAAACCAATGTTTGTGATGGTGGCCTTCAATTCTTAGCGTTGTACAACAAAAAGATGTGCGAGAAAATTACGAATAAAAATAGCAGGATTTCTAGTTGAATTTCCTTCTGCCGCTTAATTCTTGAGTTACATGTACACTGCAATCTTCAGTTGAGACAGCATAGCTAGCGATGAGTTGAACCAAATTCCTCTATTCGAGATGCGTCTTATGACTGCGTATTGATTTTCAGTTTGTGACATAAAATTAATGCCATCAAGTTTGAAAGTTAAAGATACATACATGTACAGTACGTCTTATAACTGAGTGCACCTTGTACCCGAAAGACTGCCGTATGCAATTATTGTAAAGGCAGTAAGTTTGCTATTCTGCTTCAGAGTACGTGTACATGACTTGTACATTCTATGGGCCTTATTCGCGCTGCGGCCATATTGGCCATAGACAATAGATTTCGTACCCTGAGCCTCGAGTTGAAATGTTTGGGAATGAGTCTCGGTGGGGCAGAACAAAAGTTTTCAATCCCTCGGGACTCAACATGGCTGCCGTTTGATTAATGCCCATTATGAACTAGGGTGCATATCGTGTAGTGGTTATCACTTGCGGACTGCATGCTAGTTCTCCTGGTTTGAATCCCTGCTGGAGTACTCCAAAGTTTAGTCAGCTTTCCATCCATTTGTGGGGGGTAAAATGAGTACATGTACCAGTATTAGTGGGGACAAGTTGTGCATGCGACAGGATAGGAGTAGCACCCACCCCTGCCATAAGAACAGTACTTGTACGTGCAGAAGCTATTGTGAAGGGAGCCTTCTGGTTACCTTATACCCGATTCACACCAACTAAACACGTTTAATGAAACCAGGTTTAACAAAATAAAAAATGAGCAACGGAAGGCTGAAAGACTACATTTTACGTAGGGTTCATGTAAGTTCTAATGTGTGTCTTCATTGTGTTGAATTTGGAGTCTACATTATGTCAGGTAGTAGCTTGTATCAAGAAAACAATAATTTTAAACCATGTTTAACTAAACAGCTTTTAGACGTGTTTAAGCTTTGTTGTGAATGCGGTATTAGGCTGTGGTCTAGCCTCTTGTCTCGTTTTTTGTCCATTACAAGTAGGTATGTACAGCTTTTTATGCTTTACTTCCATCGAATAATACTGTGCTTTTCTTTTTTGTACAGATTGCATTTGAAACTCTCCAGTTTGTACTTCCAAATGGAAAGCTATCAGAAAGCAATTCCTCTGTTCTTGGTGGTCCAGATCCTCCTTTTTGTTTTTTAGTGGTTCTTCATGTTGCTTTGTGGGTTATTGTGTTCATATCAGACAGAATCTTACAGTGCCAACATCATAAATCACAGGCTAAAGGTTACTTGCAATTCTTCAGAGAAACCAAGGAGCTGAGACGACTGCCACAAGCTGTATTATCACTAGGTACAGTTTTTATTAGATTTGGCACTGGCTATCCATTCTTGCAGCCCCGGTTTGAGTCCTGGAGGTGGCGATAAAATCGACCGGTGTTTGTGTTGATTCTCAATTTTGTTCTGAGAGTTTTTTCTTAGTTTTTTGCTTTTCCTGCCTGAACAAAAACCATTGCTTGGTGATTTCACCTGAATGCACAAGCTTGAGTTTACATGGCTTGTCTCAGCAGCTGTGTTTCTTTATGGGTGTTTGTTTAGCGAATAGTGTGGATTACAGTATCATTAAAATTATTTTATTATTATCTGACAATTCTGTTACTACAGTGTACTACAAGAACAACTTTGAGTATACATGTACATGTAGCCTACATTTGTAACTCTAGGCTATAAACCTTCTTTCTAATAATTAAATCCATCGAACGATTTCTTTTTTCATGTACTTACATGTATTGCAGCCATCTGGCCTTTCTTTAAATCAAATAATCATGTCATGACAGGACCTCTTTGTAAAAGGTCTCCTCACCACCCACTTTTTTTAGTGTGTTGCATACAATGTAGTTTAATGTAGGGTATGGTCGATTGACCATATTATCATATGACCCGTACAGCCCCGCACGCGCTTTCATTGCAAAACTATTGAGAAAATCCCCGTATGAGGGCCGTACGCGATGGCGTGAGCAGGGCGGGAAAAAGCCGTCCGGCCCTGCTAGGATCGCGTACGACACTCATACGGGGATTTTCTCAACAGTTTTGCAATAAAAGCGCGCGTGAGATGCGAACTAAAACACCTTTTTGGTCAAAATGAGCGACGTAAGTGAACATTCCAAATTTTGTTACCTGAAAAAAACAAAAAAAGGAAAAGCACGGTGGTCATATGATAAAATGCTTATTGACTGAGTTAGGTCGGGCCGGACGCGAAAATATTTGGCCCTCGGTCATGGTACACGGACCTCGCTGTGCTTGGTCCGTACGCCATGACCTCGGGCCAAATCATTACTTCACATGTTCTTATTCTGGAATAGGGTCAATCGAACACAACGGTTACCTTAATGTTGTTGAGATCTATAATATTACATTGTACATGTACATGTATGTAAGAAAGTTGTTTTATTTTAATAACTTATGTTCTTTGGATTCATGTACAAAAGGTATGTTTCCTCAGTGTAAATCAGTGGTACTAGTGGTACAATGTAAAATAAAAATTATTTAATAAATACAGCGTACCAGTTATTTCAAGATGAAATCAAAACATACAGAATTAGTTATGTACACCTTTAACCTATTGACTTCTCAAACGCCCTAGGACGCCCACAGTTGACGAGTGAAAAATTCAATTGTCTGGTGTTAGACAGAGTAAAATATTTTAGTCTCATTCCCAGTTGTCAATTTGGGTTAAATTGGTCCAGCGAGTGTCAGCTGTCATTGTTTTATTTCTCAATGTTTATTTTTCTCCTTTTCTTACAGGAAATGCTGTGCTATTAGCAATATTTGCAGTTATTGGTCACGATGATCGCCACACCTCTCACAGGAGTGACCTGGCTTTGTTCAACGTTCTGCAGATTACCTTCAGCATCGAGTTTGTACTTTGTGTACCAGGGATACTGTGGTACCTAGGTGAGTTGTCTTTACATTCAATTTATATTTACAATGTACATGTACACATGTATGTAACCACAGACTGGTAGGCCTGGTAGGGGCCCAGACTGGTAGGGCCCAGACTGGTAGGGGCTCAGACTGGTAGGGCTTTGTTGAGCAATGGACTGTAATGCCACTCAGCCAGTATTTTGGGGTTTGGAACCAGCTGGGCCAATTAAAAGTCCTAAAATAATAGGGACCTTACGATAGGATGACAACGATGGCTATGAAAACCCCACAAAACAATGAACAAAAACAAAGGCACTGCACATGCGTTTTGCATTGTGGTACAATTCTTTCGTGTCCTTGTCCTGACAATGACATAAATTGACCAAATTTGAGGTTGTATAGAGGATGCGAGAACCTGACGAAATATTTTAAATTTTCTTCCAAAACAACCACACCATTCATGCCAACATTTTTATTCCCATGATGTTGATAAACACTTTTCATTCCAAACAACTTGGAGTTACAGCTGTATCATGAAATTATTACAAAGAATATTTTAGAATATTTTTAGAAAACATTCTTGTTCAGTATCGTTTCTCTTTATGGTGTTCCTGCCGTCTTTCCATTCTGCGCTTGGACACAATTGATGAAAAGGCCAGCTTAGTCACCTTTACCGGTAATAATTATTAGTCTTTTTTGGTGACTGATTTATGGAGAGTATAACTTAATCAACCTTTAACCTACTCTAGTGGAGGTGAGACCTGGTGCATGGTAGACCAATGCTCAACTGAGTGCACTGGTCGGCACATGTACTGTAGTACCAATTATTCTTGGACCAGGTGGACATCTTTCTTGTTTCTTTTATTGCAACAGTCAAAGTTTTGAAGTTCAACAGAAGAAGACCTGTTCCTGATGCTGAAGATGCAGATTTTGCAAACACCTACTATTTAAATAATGGAGGTTCTACGACATTATCCATAACAGGATACAGGTTAGTGCCAGATTTCAGTCATCTCCTCCAGGTTCTCAATCGTGTCTCCTTAAGGATACTTAAGGTTAAGGAAACACAGAATTACCCTTAAAGTGCCGACTTTTCTTTTGGCTTGTCAGACAGACTCTCGTCCCCAGATTTGGGAGGGGTGTTGTGACTAATCTAAAGAGAGATCGTTTTGCATTAAAAAGAGAGTTGCAAAACAAACTGAAGCTCAGAAGGCCTGGCCAAATGGCGTCAACGTTTGCTCCAATAATTATTTGTTAGATTTTCAGCCTTGTTGGGTATACATGTAAGCGTGAGCACTTTATAATCGGTCTCTCAATGATGTATCCATGTCTGTATCCATTGTAACAACCACGGCTCCAGCTTGGGACTGAATACTGGGCCTCTTGTGAAGCTTTGTTGAATCAAACCATTTGCCCACCCCAGCAGTCAACATCGTTAAAAAAGTTTGAACGGATGTTTAAGCCGTTTGCCAGGCCTTGAAGAGACATTATTGCCTAACAAACTACATGTAACATGAATACATGTATTGTGTGACTATAACGAAGCAAAAAAAAATTTGCATGACAAACACAAAGTGAATTTGATTGGTAAGGCAGGAGAGTTTGTGTGACGAACGAGTGACTGATTCACATGACAAGTTTAAAAAGTACATGTAGAATGGCTCCTTGGGTGATCTTTAACGACTCCTAGCGTCTTCGCATTATTTTGAAGATGAGGAGAAAATTCTTGTGCTTGTGGGTCTGCTTTTTCCGCGCCGGTTGCAATTTCAGTTTATACATGTTTGCGATACTCACAAGTTGGCACAAGAGCACACACAAGAAAATTAAGTTCTTTTTGTTGTGACTTTCTCATACTTATGGTTTCATCTGTTTTACAGTGTCATTTATTATAAGGAGTGTAAACTTTTACACTTCAGTTGCTCGAAGCCTGGTTAGTGCTAACCGTTGGTTTAGAGGTATTGAAGTCTACATTTGTATAGGTTTCCATGGTACACTGTGTTAAACGCTGGTTAGCGCTAACCATGCTTTGCACAACCTGAGCCGAGAGCCCGTTTGTCGAACGTCCCGATAACTTTTCGGGCCCGAAAAGCCATTTGTGAAACTGCTAACCGCTTGTTTTGGAAAGCCGGTCTTTTAACATGTTTTAAAGGTAACAAAAAGAAAATTTACTGTGAAGTTTGACGAGTTACATGTAAATCCTCTCCGTTCTTGAGATACAAAGGGAATTGTGACACCTGAAAATGGCCTGTAAAGTTTCGGGACTTTCCCATGGCAGTAATGATTCCTTACGTTCTTGTAAAATTTCAAATTTTCAAAGCACCGTTGATCAGAGATACAGTATCAGGCGTAGTGCAGTCAGATTTTCAGAGATAGCTCATTCCATGCAATGCACTTTCAATATTCGGTACTTTTTCCTTGACGATAGCCTTGTGCTATAGAGTACCGAAGTGTGACATCACAAAAAAATAAATTTGTGAAATTATGGAATTTGGCACCATTTTCAAATAGAGCATCCTCAGAAAAGGGTCCTTGCCAAAAATCACTTCTTAATTGTAATTCCCAGCCGAAATATAAAGGATGAAAGTTTGATACTGCCCTATATAAATCTCTCTAATTTTGAGCTGGTTCCAAACTGAAGGAACCAGAACAAATTTTGAAGGGTTTGTATGGGATGCTATCAAACTTTGATCCCTTATATCTCCATCGGGAATTGCAATTCAGAGCTAATTTTGGGTATGAGGGCATCATTTAGGATCCTCTATAAGGATATGACATATCGGTACTCATCGGTATTGACACAACAAACAAAGAGTCTTCTATTTCATGTTGCTGTGGAGCGTTTTCGCTCATGTGACCAGCAGCTACATAGCCTACGTGTAGCCATACCCTCCCACCAATAAGGCTAGCGGCCATATTGGATTACTGAAACATAAGAAAGTATTAATTTTGCATAGAAATAGTTTCATTTCCCAGACCTGGATTAGTTTGGTACACCATGATGGCCGCCATCCCTTTAATTTGGAACACCAACATGGCTGCTGTGACATCATTAAATTTTTGAAAATGGTCTATACCGTAGCATCACTGATGCACTTTTTTCTTCAGGGACAATGATTACTTAGACGACGTCTTAGAGAAACAAGCAGACATGATTCGTTATCTGCAGCAACATAATGCCAATTTAGGAAAAAGACTGATGACGCTTACAGCACAGCAAAGAAGGAACAGCTTACATTGACAATTTACTATTTACAAGGCCACTGGTAGATGAGAAAGGTTGTCAATGACAACCAGTAAAATGTACATTTTAGTTCTTTATAGAGGACACCTTCAGGATCGTCATTTACATAAGTGCGTCCATAATATCAGGGTAACAGTGGAAATTACTTGAGAACTACTAGTAATCAAGGATTAGTGAGGTGCAGTCACCCATCCAGGTAATGGTATTGACCCCATCCAACAACACTTGACTTTCCTATCACATGAGATTGAGGTTATTTGTGCCAGAACAAGATGGCGTCCAAACGCTGAAATCGTATGGCTTCACAATTGATACCCGAGGGACATCCCGTGGAACTGAAACGAATAGAATCGTGCATTCTCCTCAAACACAATTAAGTTACAAAATGACGCTGTATTGTTTTACTGCTGTGTACACTTGTCTTGTTTTCTGCCTTATGCCTTGTGTTTATGAAATCATTTTAGTGGCCGGTTGTCTTTCAGGAGAAAGTTGGTGTGGTGTTAAGCAGTTGACCTATTAGTAACTTTTTCTTATTTTTTCAACTAAAATCTTCTCATACCCCAACATCATATTTCCAAAAATTATGCGGCCTTAAAGGGATCTCCACTCCAACAAAAAGTAATTTAAACCCACAGAGCCTAATGTTTACAATCAAAAGTGTTTGAACTTTTTTCAATGAAAGTGTTTGTATCCGAAATAAATCAATGTCAGAATCACTTGTATTTGTTTTCAAATTTCCTGGGCAGCACCCTCTAGAATAATTGTGATGTGTTAAGCCTGGTTTTCACTAGCACAAGGACAATGGATCAAGATTTTTCCTTTTCCTTATGCTAATGCGCCTATGTTTGCGTTCGCTTGTGTCATGTGAAAACAAATTGCTATGTCTAGTTAATTAAAGGATGCATTCCAGATTCCCCACGTCTGAGCATTTGAACAAAATGGCGGATGCGGTGGTTGATTTTGATGCTTATGTCGACATTTTGTTTTCACTAGCATAAGCTACATATGCCTACATGTATGCTCGTGCTTGCATCACTAGTGAAACCAGGTTGATGGCTTACAACATCATTACAATTAAGCAAAAGCTCTTTTTGTTAAAGCAATAGAGCAACTGTAACTGGTCACAATTATTCACGATGGAGGCACCCGAGAAAATTTGAAAATGAAAACAAGCGATTCTTAAGTTAATTCATACATTATAGTTACAAAGACTCCTGCAAAGAATTTCGAACAATTTGGATTGCAAACATTATTCTCTCCAGTTTAAATTTATTCGTTAGAAGGGATGGAAGTTTCCTTTACTTAAGCGAAGTTTGTTGTTTTCATAAGGATCGGATGTATCAAATCTTGTGGGTTTGTGAAGAAAATCAGGACGAGAATTGTTGTTTTCATTGTCTTAGAAAGAATGTGTTTCTTTGTTCACGTACATGTAGAAGCAAACTGGGAGACCAGTGTGCTTTTTTAACGATCGTATAAGAAGTTGTGGAATACTCGTACGGTACATGCCTATGATGAATTTTGTGAAGGTTCAGTTGATAAAATGAGAACAATACATGTAGGTCAAGGCGGTACCCTTTAAATTATTATTTAGAAATGAAAATTTAATATAACTTGAACACTGAGGTAAACTTGTACATACATGTACATTCATCACGCTTGTGTTGTCTGAAGTAGCAACTTAGTAAGTGTTTGCGAGAATAAACTGTGCTCCAAAGAATTTTTTGAAACTGAAACTGGAATATTCAATGGGATGTGAATTCAGGCTGACCAAATATGAGCGAGTACTGCTTTCCTTGTGCGCAGAATCTGCCTTGACCAGATCTGAAGATTGCTTCATTTGGAGGTGATGTCAATCCGTTGGCCTTAAAAGAGTCAGTGCCCCAACTGTTTGCCTCTGTGTCAAAGCGAGTCTTTTTGCAAAACCATTCGGAAATAAATAACTTAGTATAATTTATACCCGTTTACATGGTTTCGGCTTGTAACATGTCGAAACGGAGACAAACGGTATCTTGGAAATGGACTCATACATGTACGACAAAAATTCTGTCACATGCCATATCTCTATTTGGTGTACTATCCATCGTACACCAACATCACTTCAAACAAACTTACAAATCACTGAATAAAATACAAACCTACCAAGGGAGTTTATATATCAGTGATTATTTTGCCAAGTTCCCTTTGTCAAGTGCGATTTTTACGGAACAAGTAACTTTTTGAGGTTTTTGCTCCAAAGCTGCTGAAAACACAACAACAACGGTATGCTAATAAATATTGGGGAGACTGTTAATCAAATCTGATCACATCAAAAAGCAGTGAGATCAAATCAGATAAAATCAATCTTAAGTCTTTGTCCAATAATAATAATAATAATAATAATAATAATAAGAAGAAGAAGAAGAAGAAGAAGAAGAAGAAGAAGAAGAATAGTATCAAGTTCAGGAAGAACACCTACTGAAAGAGAGGAATGCTGGAATGAATAAGGCTGGCTTTCGGAAACTTAGGGCACATTCTTTTGGGACTATTCCAGTTATTCTTATCCTGGTTTACGAATAACAGAATACATGGAATACCAATTCTCAAAAGAACGCATCTGCCGAATTGGAAGAACACGATTACCGTCTATTCGGAGTATTCCTGTTCTGGAATAGTCCCAAAAGAACGCGCCGTTAGACAGCAGAGGTAGGTTTATCCGGAATTTTCTTCAGAAGTCCCAGGCGAGCAATGAATCACTGGTGTTCAGAATGATGTCAGATGAACTATCAAGTTAGAAAGTAGCACTTTACACCAGGTCCATCAAGCACAGAGTGCTTTACAGAGGTTACTGGACAGGAGAGCTCAGTTGCAACAGTATCTGGTTCATACTAAGAGGTAAACCATTCATTTTTGTTGGCAATGAATTTGTGGAATTAATAATCTTGGAGGCAGATGTCTTAACTTCTTACTCTGCCAATCAGTTGAAGCAGGTTGTTGGAAAGATTACACACCACACTTAGTATGGTAAAATGTGAACCGCAGAGTCAAACCACATGGCCATAGCATTTCCATGTTGCATTCACAACTGCGATGATCCATCACACTGTAATTAATTTTAATTTGATTTATACCTATGTAAAACTTACAAAGTGAAATTTAATATGACATTTTCCATGACAGACTAGTCGTTATCAGAAAGATGCAGCTTAATTTCCTCAATGCAGAAGTACAGCTCAGTGTATATTCATGATTCAACTGTTGATTTCATCATTTCAGGTTGCTTCAATCCCTGTATTCAATGTTAAGAAGCACAGGCAGCATGCTTCAAGGTTTTAGACCTGCATACTCCTCTGCAGGTGAAATGGCCTCCATTAACAGCTCCTTAGCTGAAGAGAATTTGAACCTGGCACAGACTGTTTTACCAGCCTTCTCGCTGTCAGAGACATCATTAATTTTAACCCAGGAATCACAGGAGAAAGCTGAGAAGCTAAAGATGGAACCAACTTCTGCTGAAAAACCAGCTTTACAGGTAAAACCAGTGAGCCTGGTTTATTCTCATATAATGATACAAAGGTGACTCTTAAATCAAGTCTGAATCTGCAACTTGCACAGGTAAGAAAATTTGAGGTTGAGTGTGTGGATGAAAAGTGGGACCATTCATAATAATTATGGAAGCTATGGGGTATTTATAATTATGAGGCATTATTCATTTGCACAAAGGGCAAATTCTCAAATTTTGGTTCTATTACTTTTTTCCCTCTTACATCAGCCATTGCTATGTGAAATTTAGAGGTTATTACCTTCAGACTCTATCTCTTTAGTCGTGTTCTTTACTTTTGCGTGGTACCTCAAATAATAATTGTGTTCAAATGCCAGGTTGTTCCATGCTATGAGGTGGGGTGGGGTGGAGTGGGCTTTGCCCATAGCTGTGTGTTATTTAATAATGGTGCAAAAAGTTTGCATGGTAACATATTGAAAACACAATGTAGGCACTTTTAAGAATTGAATTTGTACAGAGGAAATACATGACCAGGAATGTAATAATTTATACAGTAACTAATAATTAGTATTGACATTAAATGAAAAATTGTGTTCTTTGAAATTTTTACAGTTATTTGTCAAACTGAAGGGAATGTATATTGCAAATATTCAAGGTACCTTGATGTCGTACTTGTGTCAAACAATTACCGGTTAGTAAATTAAAATGTTACAATGAAGATAGAGGATTTACCTTTGACACACTAAAATGGAATGTGCGACGCTAAAAGTCAGTTGTAGTGTTGTCTGTTAAATCTTATCACCTTCTACATGATTTTGGCAACACTGACATTATGGGATGAGTTCTTTTTCGGTTTATGTCAATGTTCAGCTGTAATAGACTTTCAAATAATTCTCATACAATATACATGTACATGTATACACATGTATGGCAATGACTACTCATTACCATTTCTAGAATCAATTTTCAAAGGCCTAAGCACCCTTCAACATCACAATTTTCTCTATGAGAGCAGTCAGGATTTGCTTAATGCAAACTAAAACTCAAGAACAGATGCTTCTTCAAGTAGAAGCATACATGTATGATGATAATAATTTATTCATTTCTATTGCGCCAGCTACATTAAAATACGATCGCCGGCGCGTATGATGCCAGTCTATCCAATGTCAGAGATGTAAACTGTGAATTCAATATTCTTCTGAGCTGTTAATTGCAGATGTATCACAAACTTCCATGTTTGTGATTAGAATTTGACCATATCCATCATTCGAATTTTGCTCTCAATGACATCCTTTAACCACTTTTCTCTAAACCTTGTTTTACCTGGTCTTAAGATGAAAAGAAAAATGGTTGAATTAATAGTTTGGTTGATTGCTGAATTATTAATAATAAATAACAATGCAGCTTAACTGACAGACAACCAATAACATCACGCCTTTGTTGACAATCATATCAACAACCAGAGTATTTTATACCATCTGTTGACATTACACAAATCACGTGACTCTGATAATGACTTCTGCTCAGGTTGTCAAAATGTTAGTCAATGTCACCACAAACAGTCCTTCTCGATCAGGACTACACTTACCCAGACAATGGTACTTCACTTTGTTATAAATTCTTGCACACAGTTGAATCTTGGCTTACTGATATTGAAACTCTACCAAGTGAATGCTTTATTACAGTTTGATTCAGAAATACAAATTATTTTGTCAGTCTCAAATAGATTGTTCATTTCTACAGTGTAGTTACATGTAAAGCCTAGTTCACGCTAGCAACATAACAACAAAAGGAAAAAAAAACAGTTTTACACTGTATGTTGTTATGTTTATGCTGTTATGTTGCTTATATGTCATTATTTTTGTCTGTATGTTCCCACTGCAAACATACACGTCCTTTTTACATTGTTATGTTGATGTCGTTATGTCTCTAGTGTGAACCAGGCTTAACCCATTGACTCCTGGGGGTTCCTTATTGACAAGTAAAATTGTCTGGTATTAGACAGAGTAAAATACTAAGTATGGCTGGTTTAGGCCTCAAAGGGTTAATAATGGTTACTCATTGCCTAGCTGACAATAAATCAACTTTAGAAAGTTTGACCCACAACAACTTCAACTGGGTGAATCATGCTCTCAGAAGCAAACTGAATAAGCTAGTGAAGTGAATATTTGCATTTCACTATACAAAGTGGAGTTCGATTTCCTTCTGCAAAGAGAAGGCAACATACCTGTGAACCAGACGGTGTGTCTCAAAAATATAGTACACTTCGACAGGAAAAGTCTGCAACAAACAGTTCAAATGGTGAACATTTAATTTTTCTGGTGTTTCAAAGACTACGCCCCTATCAATGTGCCAATCCAGAAAATGTTCCAGCCCTTGAG
>NC_090881.1:17744528-17762028 GCF_036669935.1 Montipora foliosa
GCGGGCGTGCAAGCTATCGGCGCCATTTTCTGTAATACAGAAACTAGTATTTCTTGAAAAGTCAAATTCCATCGCCTCACATCGTCGTGTTTTGGATGCCCAGTAGCTTCAAACTTTGTTAATATTTTCCTTAATGTTTAAATATTGTATTTTTGGCGTTATTTGGGTGTTGTGTTCGTGTTAAAAGCGAGATGAAAACTGTGAAGAAAGGTCGTCCGCCGAGGAAGGAAAAGCGCCATGTTATTTGGCTCACTACTTCAACCTTAAGATTATGGAACGAAAGGAGGAAGGCGTTTGGATTAAAAAACAAATCGAACAGCGAATTCGCAGAAGTCTTTCTTCACGGGATGTTTCTGAAGCGAACCGGCCGATTCGATTGCCCGGATAATAACAACAACAAAGGCGCGCAAAGGACACTGGTTGTCGGTGGCCCTTTAATCAGTGGTGATCCAAAGGAAAGGGCGTGAACATTCATAATCATCAACATCCTTGTCACTTATAATATAAGTAAAGGTGATGCGCCGATCAACTCGAAAGAAGTCTAAAAGCCAGTTTTCCATTTACAGCAACGCAAAGGGTCAGAGTTTGGGTTGATATTAGGTCAACTGTTTTTTTTAAGGAGTAAATTTCAAGGGACACTGTAGTAGAGGCAAGTAAACTCAAGGTTAAAGTCATATTTATCATTCCGAACGGGCATCTAATTATTCTGCGTTTCTGGAAGTATTTGCTTTGTGTTTCTTTTTTTCATCACTTTGTTCCGAGCCATTCGCTTTGAGTGGATTTACCTTTCCCTTGTCTTTACACAGGTCGAAAATCTTTTTTATAAACTGGAGAGAAAGGAAAATTTCATTAGATATCGGGAAAAGGGTGAGTCCCAAGTTTGTTTAAAGTAGATGGTAATTTTGAACTTCTTGAATTCTAACCTGCCTGCTTTTGTGGGGACGTTACGCAAACTGAGACAGTTCCGTTTCTTTCTCAATTAAATGAAGGTTAACTGAAATTCTAAACCCAATGGCAAAAATGAGCACCTTCGGCTGTGTATAGCTATAGTGTATTTTCTTTTTTGGCAGTTAAAAATGTCATGGTTACAGCTAGGGAAGACCTTAGACAGCGATAACCAGAACCAAGGTTGCTGACCAGCGGTTTTTGTTAAAACAATAGGGAGCATAAGCACGTGCGTTTTTAAGACGCGGACGGCAACCGGAAGTGAGCTGTTTTCCCTTTTAACTTGTCTTCAGACAACCACATTTACATTGCTAAGTATCTTTTCTCCATTAGAGATGATTCGTATAAAAATCTGGGAGACACCACTGTCCTGGCACGAGAAGTGTCCTCTTCCGGTTGCCGTCCGCGTCTCAGAAACGCGCGTGCTTAAGCTCCCTAATGGTTTGCTGGAGGTGCTCAGTCTTGCAGGCTCAGAAAAACCTGGTTGTGGTCATTGTTATTTAAGGTTTTTCCACAGCTTGACGTCACACACCACCATTTTGGCCTTAGATGACGTCACATGCTTCTTTGCATTCATAATTTAGAGAGAGAGGAAGTTATTTTACGCGAAAGGTCCTTGATGTCTTGGAATGCAAAATTACCGGAAAGCAGGAAATTTTAAACATATTATTTTGTGACATTCTGAATACTTTTCATCTTGTTTTGCAAAGATTTGAAAGCAAAGAGTTCCTTTGTAATGCGATGTAAAGGGGAAGATTTTACTTGATTTTCGTCAACGAGTCCGAAGGTGCTAGCTTTTGCTTTCATTTACTCGTTATCCTTGCATTTTCGAAGCAACCTTGAACTCCTCAATTTCAACGCAGGGAACTGGTTGTGATGCATACACCGTGTCATTGCAATAGACTGCTGAAACGTTTGCGGTGAATAGGTCATTTGATTCAAACTAAATTTTAAGGCCTTGTGTAGCTAACCTTGAGCATGCGTAATAATTGTGCAACAAACAACGTTTTCCAATCTGTGAATAACTGTGCCCAGAGTTTTATTGGAATATATGATTACCTGGAATATAAAACAAATGTAGACGCACACCCCGCCACGGGACTTGGCCATAGAACTCTTGTTATCTGAATGAATGAATAAATGAATGAATGAAACTTTATTGAACACTTCCCCTGTGGCAATGGTACAACCTTGTTCCCAGTGCTTTTCTCCCGTCTGCCCAACCGTCGGTGGAGAGTAGCCCAGGGAACGAGTTTAATAATCTTGCCTTACAGTCAAAGCGTATGCAATACATAAAAGGGAATCGTGTCGTGACGTAGGTTTTTCTCGCTGGGAGCGAAAATAGTACAGGTAACGAAAGCCATAAAGGAAAAGCGAAACAAAAGCCACCTGAGGAAAGCCTTATGCTATCAGCTTAGGTGCTATAGGTTGTCGCATAAATACAGTGGGTTCTAGCAGGCTACAATAAGATTTTGCATAATCAGCACCTTTCGTTTAGGCAGTAGACCATTTTACATTTCTGTACGCGAGGCTGGAGTTGATCAAGCTTTGACACAAACCTCATTGCTTTTCTTATGTAAATCGTGTGGTAATGCTAAAAAGTTTCTGTTTACATAAGAAAAGCAGTGAGGTTTGTATCAAAGCAAGGTCAACTCCAGCCTCGCTTTTATTTAAAGACCTGGTAACTGAGCACAGAACTGTAAAATGGTCTATTCACTACTTGCACAATCCCGCATAATACACTTCTATTACCCCCCAAAACGTTTGGATAACAATTGTTTGCAATTTCTCCTGGGACATGAAAATGTCCCAAGAGAAGTCGAAAACAATGCCTATGCAGATTTTTTTTTTTTTTTTTTTCGGGGGGGGGGGGGGGGTAGGGGGTAAGGGAGGTGCATTATGGGATTTGTGCAAGTAGTGAATTAGCAACAAGCAGGAACCCATGACCCGGAGCCTACAACTCTACTGTGTTCGTGTCACGGCGTTTTCACAGACCGATTTCTTTTTAGATTGAATTTCCCGCGAATGAGACTCTCACAGGAGCCCGATGACCAATTACAAGAAATTAAGCTGACGTCATAGGGTCACCGAACCGGAACTGCCTTTGTTTTTTCCGGAAAAGATAGTCTAAAAATAGATCGGTCTGTAAAAATGCCGTTACATAGGCCCTGTATGGGAGCTGTAGGCTCCGGGTCATGGGTTCCTGCAACAAGTCAATGCGTCTGGGTATGTTGCTTGTGCTTATGCTTTCGTCACTAGAGAAAACCAGCCTCTTGTCTGCAAGGAAACTTTTCAGAATTTTTACCTTAACTTCTGAGCCCCTTTGTCATGAATTTAGTGGGAAGGAAGAAAATCGCTCTATAAAGATGGTTCCATTTTGTTTTGATTCGTAACAAGCCCAAGCTATTTTAAAGCTGAGTGGACAAAAACTCGGGAAGTTGATTCCTCATAGTCTCGCTCTAACACTTTAGTCTTACCATCTTGTGCGTGCTCTCTCGAGGTTTCCTCGGTTTGCGAATTGTTTTCTGTATCGGATTGCTGGCTGGCGTGAGGGTTCGACTGGTACTGTGAAACTGCGGTTTCAATCTTCTGATCCACTTTGGACCAAAACGACGCCACCAGCTTGTCCACGTACTCAGAAGAAAAGAGTTCATCTCCTTCCTCAGGGGAATGCGCTCTGGCGGCCAAAGGAGCGTCAGATTCTCTCTGGGAGGGTTCCGTTTTGGCCGGTTTTGTATCAAAGGGAGATGAATTTGATGTTGGTGTTCCCTTTCTGGAGATATGCTCTTGGGGCTGATCTGTGTGATCTTCCGTTGTCCCAGGAACGATTCCATAGTTGTTTTGTGAATTAGGCAGAACACCCCTGTAGTTTAAAAAAACGCATGCGGTTTCAAGAGCCATGATTTTGCTGGTTCATCTGTTCTTCCATCGTTCATATTACTCGTCGGAATTCAAATCCGATGAACTCGTTACCACGATATCAGCCTCGGTTTCATGTTGTATTTGTTACGACCCCGTGGAACATCGATTTCAACGAAGTTCTAAGTATGTCATACAACTTTTTGCAAAATGGCCGCCATTTAGATATTCTTTTTTTTTTCATTCAAATTAGACCTTGATGCCTCGTTCAAGGAAAAATATTCTTTTGAATTTGCAGCTCAAGAACGAGGCATCAAGGGCTAATTTGAATAAAAACAAAAGAATATATAAATGACGGCCATTTTGGAATAAGATCTATAGGCGGGGTCTCGTTGTGTGCTTTTATGCTACACTGAAGTTTTCAAGAACTGTCGTGACCGGTAATGAAGAGTAATGATAGGAGCACGTCTGTGATAAGAAATATTATTTTTCATGTGCTCTTAATCCCCACAACAAGTAAATCAATCGTTTGTTTAATTATACGCAGTTTTCCAACAAAAAGCGGCGTCGGTCATTTGACGAATATACCCAACCACGCAATGAACATTTTAAAAAACTCTGGAAATAGATTAGGAAGTTGAAGCACCGTTGCTTTTGGAAACACTTCGCTCTAATTACTTCTCGAGTGGATCAGATGTTCACGGTGTAATTAATCGCACATGAATATTTAATGCAACAAACTGCAAAGTCTACAACTTCTAACCTTTTATTGTTGGTCGCCAGCCTGGTAAATCGGTTTTCTTGGTCGCTTCCATCGCTCGTATCTTCAGTTTCCGTGTCTATGCTTTCTAACCTAAAGAAAGGGAAATATAAGCGCGTATGTAGAAAGTATTAAATTTCCTCTGGTGTAAAGAAGCATGACGTTCGCCGTGCAGCATCAATGCTGATACCTGTTAATGTTGACCTGAGGAGTATAAGACATCTGCGCTGATTTTCCCCGTCAGAGGGTGATACATTCTTAAAAACCCAGAGCCCTTTCTTGGCGGAGCTCTTGATGACCTATTCCCTGTTTTCTCCTTTTAAATCCCTCTCATTTTGCACTTCCGTTCTATAGATTAAATCTCGTGGAACACAGTGTTACCCGCTTTTCGTAGGAAAACAGACTGGTGCCCAACAACAGTCATTTTTAGCTGCGTGACAGCATCTTTAAGAGGCCAAAACGACCAATCCAGGCTGACTTTAACCTTGACGGGCATTTGAAAGCTCCTTAAGTTATCTGACAAGTGCTCTTTCTGTTCATTAACAAAATGTTTATCGCCGGATGGATTCCTTATTTTTTTTTGACATCCCCAAACACTTGGAAACTAGAACTTCTTGTTTAAGTTCCTCAGTTCGCTGTTCTGGAAACGAACGAGAGAAACTTTATTTTATACCAAAGCAATTTCACGATTGATTAGTTTTTGAATTTTTACGCATAGTGATTGGCTGAAAAGTATTCAGTCATTTTATGATCCAATCGGAAGCAATTATGGTTCACTCATTCTCCATTTCTCGTCCGGTGATGGCTAGAGGAATTCCTTCTACTCTACGATTGCTCCATTTCATTCTCAGACGCCAAAGTATTTCTTTGGTCGCGATTCGAAAGCACTCAATTGATAAGTATTTAAACTGACACCATATGTTGCGAAAAATTGTCTGGGTGAGCAAATCGCGAGGAAACAGATACGATGACTGAATACGTCTTACTAGTTTTCGTCAGATCAGCCGCTGCAGGAGCCGATGACTAGGTGCCTTCCTATAGACTATATCCTTGAGTCAAGCTTTGCGCTTATCTTTCTATTTTTAGAACTAACCCTAACCCTTTACATCAATGGACCTCTTTAGCTTGTACGTTTTGCTTTCCTATTTCAGACCACGTGACGGTTACTCTGGGAACAGTTTCTTTCAAATGTCGTCTTATGCACGTGCATATGTATGCATAACTTATGAAAAAACAAAAGGAAAATTCTCTTGGGAACATTACGTGGTCTGAAATGGGAAAACAAAAGGTACAACTTAAAGAGGTCCATTTGAACAATAGACCATTTTACAGTTGTGGCTAAGTTACCAGGCCTAACAATGGAAGCGAGGCTGCCGGTGACCCTATTTTGATACAAACCTTCATGCTTTTGTAATGTTAATATGGACTAATTAGCGTTACAACAACACAATTTACATGATAAAAGCAGTGAGGTCTGTATCAATGCAAGGTCACCGGCAGCCTCGCAGCCATTCATAGGCTTGGTCGCTGAGCAAACAACTGTAAAATGGACTATTTGCATACATTGTTTGGGCTAATTTTGTCTTCGTTCAGTTGACAATACCCTTATTCTGATTGGCCATTTCAAGTGTTCGTGGCGTTCTAAAAATGGAAAGATACGCGCAAAGGTTGACTCATAAGGCTTATATGGAGAAGCAAGTTCCTACTCATGGGTTCCTGGCCGCTGACCTTACCACAAACATACTCGTAACAATAGTAGACTTTAAGACCTACAACAGGAATAGGATGAGTTTCAGCTCCAATTTTGAAAAAAATAGAACATTTTGCTGCAATTGCGTGGGCGCCTGATAATGAAAGGAAGGTCCTTCGGACTTAAAATGGATCGAAGAAAACCTCACCATCGGATCAATACCTGTGTGAGTTGTATATGTCCAAATTTGTATCCTCAGATTCAGAAGAATCGCTGTACAGCGCTGTTCTTTCCATTCGTCAAGTCTTCAGTCACGCAATTCCCCAACACGTGATGGCGACTCCTTGCAAGCTTCTTGATATTGTGTTTCATGGTCACCACCTGAAGGAAATTCAATTTCATAATGAAGCATAATTTTGATTGCAAAGGTTTATAATTTGAAATTTACAAATTTCGTTAACGGTCGTCAGTTATGGCTTGATTCTGATCTCCATACTTCACGAAAATAATCTAAATAGAAGTGCTCTTTGAGAGGCTTTCTCGCTATCTATAACCGTCAGACCTTAAAGGATTTATAATTGTTCAAAGTCTGAAAAATCCCCATACATTCACTGTAATATAAGCCGTGTTTACCCCCCAACCAATATGGCGTCAGAAACCGTGAAAAGGTTTATCATGGAAAATGTTGTGCAATGTATGATTTTCAATATTGCCTAGGGGAGTGGAGGAAGGGAGAATCCTCGTAAGGTGGTATCTGTGGGTGGCAAATTGGACTTGACTTGGAATAGTCCAATTTCAAGTTCTCCATGACCGTTCAATAAAAAAACACCGAGGACGCATTTTTACAGGGTTAGCCTCCATTCGAAGTGAATACATTCACAAATTCTAACAAGAAGATGACTTGTTTACTACTCTGTCTATTGTTTAGTTTCAAATTTCAGGCACCATCCTGCCGGTATTGTGAAAATATTCACCTCTGATGGATGCTAAACCTGTAAATATGCGTCCTCAGTGTTTTTATTCATCGGTCATGGAGGACTTAGAAGTAGACTATCCGTAGCGATGAACCAAAAAGAGGAGTGAAAAGGTGTGTGATCCCTAGCCTAACTTTTTGGCCGGGATCGTAGGTTTCCATGTTAGCATGAAGAGATCCATACAAAAATTAGGCCATTTAAGTTCTTTGTTATATTGTTATTTAAAAGCAGCTAGTTCTCGGCGAAAACTCGATTTCATCGCGCACTTTCTTGGTTTTGCATTTGAAAGCTATCGAATGACTTGAACCTCGTTTTCAAAGCGAGTCTAACTGCGATGCCTTGCTTTTGTTTTGTTTGTTTTTTAACCACAATAAAAATAGTTCGCTCTGTAAAAATGCCGTGACATAGGTAACGGCGGCGAACGAAGCATAAATCACAGTAAACTGCAAAACAAGGGCTGTGCTGACTAAGGGCCAGATGACAAAGTTGCTCTTTTTTTCTAAGATCGTCATCTCCATAATATTGTCACATAATAAAACACTGTAATGCTTTACGTGACCCGGGAGTCAAATATTGAATAAATCCGTGAAATTTTAGAGGGAAAGTCTGCGAAACAAACTAGAAAATTGCGGACAAAGTCTGAGTTACCCGCAGTCTCAGGTTTGTAAACAGCGGAGTTCCAGTCATCACTGATCACATGACTGAACAAAAAGAGCGCGAAAACCCTTGAATGTTGCAGCTTTTGTTGGTTTCGACGACGAGAAAAGGAGCAGAAAGTTTCTCAGTTATAATAATCGTTATCAATCAACTGTAAAGTTTGTTTTTGTCAAAAGTTTGTAAAGTCGTTTAATCGTGGTCAGAGGAGGACAGAAGCGTCATAATCACAGCTGTGGGAGCGACAAACATCGCAAACATTCAGCGACTTTGTAATTCATGTAGTTTTGGTCGACTTGAGGACAGAATATTTCAACTTCTTATATTGGCTTGGAACTTATTATTCGACTGAGAAACTAAATATTAACGATGCAGCATAAAATAAGTTCTTCAAAGGTTGTTATGTTGGTGTGGGCCAGCACAAAGAATCTTCATGGGTTTCAACAACTGGTACTACTGTTTCATTTAGTCGAGAAGAGGTGAGAATTTTTGCATATTTTGTAAACATATTTTGCACGCTTTTCACGCCGTCCTAAAAACTCGGCGATTTAAATGCGGGCGACTTTATTTCACAGTGCTGCAGTTTTAAAAGCTGCGTTACACACACTGCCTTTAATTTAATGTTCCTTTTAAATTACATTTCAGTGCAGTTTGTGTTCAGTTTAGGGAAATCAAGATACGGCTGTCTTCCATGTAGCATTGAATAAGTTCCTCAAAGGTTTTTATTTTGGTATGGGCAAGCTCAAAGCACTGGCGACTAATCTTCATATCTTTCACCAACTCAGCTGACGACTCCTGGAAAACGTGAGGCTCACCTGGCTGATAAGATTCATCGAATTCAGGTGAGATGAAATTTTTAAACATTTCAAAAACAGATTTTGCACGCTTTTCACGGCCAAGCACGTCTGGGCTGAAAGCGGAATACTGTACTGGATCTCAGTTATTCATGATTCCTTCCATTTTTTTTTCAAAGTTTGTTCGATATTCAATTTCCGAATTCGTTATTCTTTAACGAAAACCGTAAAATTCTTCATTCCAAATGTTTTAACCAAATATACCTCAGTCGTTTCTTTTTTAAAATTATGCCGTTATTCATTATTCCACTTCCACCTCCAAAAACATGATTCGTAAAAATAAATAGCGAAATATATTGGCGGTTGGAAGTTCATAACCGCCTGTAATTTCATGATGTACACATTTTCTTTTCTCATTCAACAAACATTATTTTACGTAAAGAACCGTTGCATTGATTGAAAACCTGGGGCAGGCTTGATCTGGTTACAGGGAATAACGGGGCTTATAAATTTTATGAGGGTAAATCCGGGGGGAGCATTGCAGGGATGGCGCAGTGGCGAGAGCACTCGCCGCCCACCAGTTTGGCCCTGTTCAATTCCCAGAGTTGGCGTCATATGTAGGTTGAGTTTATTGGTTCTCTACTCTTCTCCGAGAGGTCTTTCTCCGGGTATTATTAGTCCGCTTTGCCCTCTCCTCAAAAACCAACTCTGCTGTGATTTTGATATGAGTAAGTTTGATCTCCGCCCGTCGAAAACTGTAGATCACAGTCGAAAGCTTGTATTTAAAAAAGAGCTGTAGCCAGAAAACGTTTTTTAAAATTTCAATTATGTTTTACTCTGGCTACGGTCCCTGAATATTTCCAGATATAAATTTGATTTGTCCCCAATCAGTGCCCCACCTCCAGAAGACTTGGCACTAAAAGTTTATTATTAGATCGCTAGACTAAGTTCCTCTCGGCCGGTGGATTCCAGGTAGATTTAACAATATTAATGTCAGTAATCACCCATCCAAGAATGACGTCCTCTCCAGCGAGGCTTTACGTGAGTTAAAGAAGATAAATAATTCTGTGAAACATAGTCACTATACAAACTGGAAGAAAACTGAAAATATTTATACTTGAAAACTGATAGATTTGTTTTTTCCCCAGTGTTTGTAAACATTTTTTTTCAAATTAGTCAATGAGATCTTCATATATGGAAGAATTATGAAGTCTACGGCCATCGCGACATATGCAACTTAATTAAAACCTTCGTTAATTCCTTATTTATCAATCATGTATTTATGAAAGGCGTAGTAAGCCCTCTTAGGGTTAATCGATCAAGCTGGGTTTGTTTTCGATTTTGAATTTGGTATAATTTCGTTTTGCGGTTCTCAGACACCTTATTCCTGAGCATAGGTCAATTACCCAAGTGGAGGACAACCAATTGCTTTCGCTGCTATAAAACAATTATGAAGCGCGTTCATTGGGAGAACTTTGGAGGTTGGAATCACTTGACGAGCCGAGATACCATGAAGACGATGCACTTACGTAAAAAAGAACGTCTGTTGAGAGTATTAACATGTCAGGCATGTGGAATGTGGTAAAAATGGAAAGTTTGTAGTAAAGAGGTGATGACGTCACAAAACTAAATATTTGAAGCAGGACGTTTTTAAAATTGCCGGAGAGGTTTTTACTAAAAAATTCAAGATGGCACTGGAAAACCAGACGAACGAAAAACGAATACTTGCTAAAGCTAAGCCTATGCACAGGATACGCAAGATTAGTTATTGCGTTTTCCTAAACTAATGTCGAACGCAAAACCAATTAAGCATAATTAACACATAAGCCATTGGACTTACACATGGACTATTATTTTTCTCTTTATGAATAGCAAATTCAATTTTAGAACGCCGGCTAAACATGTCCGCAAAAACCATCAACCATAAAGAAGAATGTTCGGTGAAATTGGTTTGCACTTTATTTAATAACTTTTCCAACTCACAAGATATTTTAAAAGCATTGAAGAACACAATGAAAGATCTTTTTATTTCCCGCTACCAACAATTTAAAACTTATCAGGTGGTAAAATTATAAATGTATGTCTCCCAGGCTACGTTAATGAAAGAAGTCAAGTGAAGGTTTCTACACCTGGTGAACAACTGGTACTCGTGATAAACCTTTACTCCAGGCGATACAACTAATTCAAACATTCATTGATGTAGGTTTATTATGAAATAAAACAATAAACGTTCTTTATTTTAAGACTAGTTTCCTAACAAAAGAAGCAGACTTGTTTGGCTTTGGCATTTCCCACATTTGTTTTTCAGTGATACCAAAGGAACTTGCGTTGAATCATTAATGAGGAAGGAAAGGTTTTGTCAAAGCCGGATGAAAAAAACTAATCTTTTCTTTTTTTGTCTCCTTAACTCAAGTTACTTAAATATTATTAGAAATATCACTTTTTCCATGCACGGGAAAGCAAACACCAATCCATACTCAAATTACTCATGGAGTTAAAACCAGGATCATTTGATCTCATCATCACTGAGTTGTTTGTAAACATGTATCGCTTCCAACAGGCTGTTTAATAGAACTTCGACTAAATTTACTTTAAAGATGGCGGTTCAGACTGGGATTTCCAATAACTGACAGAGGAATAGCTTCTTATGCCTTCGGGTGCATGCTACACACATTTACTAGGTCATCCGGAGTATTTCAGCCTTTACATTACGTACTTAGTGTAAACCGATATTTGCTTCGCTTACCTCAAGAAGAATCCACAGAAGAAACTATCTTTGCATTAAAGGACCAGCGTAAAATCCTTTCCCTTTAAAGGTACCAAATCAGATATCTACTTCAACTTAAACAGTTTACGGTTTTTCTCACATTTTGTGGTAATTTGGGTCACATGTGAATTGCCCTCATAGGGGGAACTGGGAACCAGTTGAAGTGCGAAGCGTTCCGCCGTCTTGTTTCTTGAGTGGCATCCATGTATGACTCAGTCAATAGTTGAAGCAATGAAGCGAGGTAACAGGACGAAATTTTTTCTGCGGCATAAATTCAACAAACGCTTTGTTTACTTTCAATTTTGTTACTGTTACAACCTGAATACTGGAACAGTTTTCTCCCAGTGTACTAACGATATTACCGTGACGTTTAAATAAATATTCAATGAGAATAAGTCACGAATAAACTCATGTAAGAGGCTCCGTGGTGACCATAATTCTGGCAAATGACAATTAGGATGGGAATATCAGTTTAAATGATTTTCTTTTCGGTGAGTGTAATAACTGTTAAATATTTGATACACATTTTTATATCAGCTGAAGAATATTTCAAAATCTATGGTTTGGTTTGTTACATGACATAATAGAATTCCTTTAATTTAAGGTTGAAAATTCCTAATCCGGCAGGATTTTAAACTGTATCTATAATGGAGCATTCCAAAATAAAATCTGCAAAGGCCTTGTCTGCCTCTATCTATTATGCTCATTCTGTGATGAACCCGGCATTTCATTTCGCCACTTTAAATGACACAATGAACTCTTCAGTTGTGGCCATTGCTTATTTTTGACAAACCTTACTTTTCGTTGTGAAAACTTCAAATCAGTTTCTATTCCCATAACCATGCTGAGAATTCTAGAGGTATGGACGATTTTCATTACTTCGTACCGCAAGGCTTAAATCCAGTTGGTATTCGATATCATACTTAATACTGTTAGCGCTACTTTAAAGGCTGTCTGTGTACTATATACTGAAATATTTGTTGTTAAGAATTGGTAGATTCCTCCAGTTCCGTTTTTTTGATTCACTTGAAAAACCCGCTAGCTCTGACATAACTAATGATATTCTTGGGTTCAAACTAGAGAAAACGAATGTTTCTGATAGAATGCAAGTGCTTATCTTTTTGCTACTATGAATAGGCCTTATGCGTGATGACGTCTGACCAGCTAATTTCACCACCAAGCCTCGTTTGCACTTAAGGGCAATACATCCAGTAAACTTTTGATGTCCTTCGATCACAAAATTATCCCACCCATAACGTCTCCATATGGTTTCTTTTTCGCTGGAAACGCACTTTATTATCATGACTTGTTCCAGGGAAACACTCGGGGAGTGGGATGGGTCATTGCCCGTTGAGGGAAGAACTGGTCTGGGAAGAGGAAGGTGGAGCAATTTTCAGCACGAGGTGTCTAGGCACGTTGAGGGCAACCGTCAGACTTGAAGTACTACTATTACCAAAAAAATCAATTCTTCTTTTTCTTTGGATTTCAAAACTATGTTAACTAAACACTAAGTAACCCAAGTTTTAAGCCTTGATTTAAAAAGGACATCTGTATATTTTAACTGGAATTTTCCTATTTAATGGTCTGCAATTACTAACTTTAAAATCTTGAGAGAGCTGGATCGAGGAGAAAATGACGTCACAGACTCACAAGTTTAAGAATGCAATGGGTTTATACGCGATTGAATTAATATGCAGCACCAGAGTTTCAGACTTTTGAACTCCCGTTTTGCATATCAAATAAGTTGCATTTACACGCTGAAATATTAAGCTAATGAGTAAATGACCTCACTTTTTCCTAGACCCAACCCTCAGAGGGTTAACCCTCTGAGGCCCAATCGGTCAATTTTGAACGTGAGTATAATGGCGGACCGTGAAATCCAAACCTTGCACTCAAACTAAACAGCTCAAAATTTGAACAAGCTCAAACAGCTCAACATTTTGCAGTTCAGGTGTTAAGCAAACACACTTTCAAAATCTGAAGAAAAAGAAGAAGTTACTTTTTGATCATAGTAGCACTTCAACGCATAACAGGCACATTAAGGAGACTGATCTCAAATCTTTTATTACGGCCATAAAGTCACGGCTCAGTCTAAAGTGGCGCCGACGGCATCGTGAGAGACACGGTCCTTATTTTTTTCTTTTAATTTGTAGTTTGTTCTTTTCACTTTTTGTCATTCACATTTTTCTCTTTTTCCGCTGCGATACCGTCTTCAAGATCAGCTTTAATCCCAGTATCTTTTTCGGTTTTCCTGAGCCGCTTCATTAGAACTGCCTCAAGAGATTTCAGGATCTTCTTCTTCCATGGAATGTTTTCCATCTCGTGTCTTTTTCGAGTCTCGATAACCTTTTTGGCGAGCTGCTTAAGTGAAGAGCTTGCTTTCTTTGGAGGCACTGGTGTTGCATATCTGCACTGTGTGTCTTTCCTTTTTTCCGACTTCACGGACGTACATTTCATTGACCGTCTACTATCTGCTGAGTGGTTGGAGGATGCATTCAGTTCTGGCGTTGGTGTTGATGTTGCATCGACCTTGGATGCGACCTTAACCAAGGTGGAAGGTGGTTGTAAAATGTGGATACTGACATATGCGTTTTCTCCCACTTTTTCAGTGGTGTTGGTTATAGCTTGTTTTCGTGCTTGTGCTTCGAATTGATTACTAACAGTGGATTCGGTTGGCTGGGGAAGTTGCCGTTTGCTCGAATCAAGAGAACTGGGAGTAGATTCCTGATCATGTTGTCCAGAAAGTAGTGTTTTAAGATTTATACTTGGATTTTGGTTTGCCATCTGAGTGTAATGTTGAGAATAAGAAATGGGATCCCATTGTCGGTTTACTTGCTCGTTACTTGAAGGTGGAATATCTGAGCCTGATTTAGATTGCAGGCTAGCATTTGCGGAAATTTCTGCCTTGACGCAAGCGTTTGCATGTTCTTTTGCCCTTGGTTGTGAGATGCGAGACATGGAAACCGACTGGGAGTTATCTTGTAACGAAATTGACGTATGAATGTTCAATCGATTTGGAAATGCAGTAAGAAAACTGTTGAGTCCAGTATTGGCTTGTTGATTGCTCTTTACCCTCTGTGAATCTTGAAATGGTCCATTGAAATTCTCTGGTCGTTGGTTAGTTTGTGTAGTAGATTTAATAAAAAGGCCAGCAGTATGGTTTGGCTGTGCATGCAATGTTTCGGTGTTATCTTTAAATATTAAGAAATCTCTTTTCTGCGCATTGCTTAAAGCTTTTGGGTAATGGGTAGATTCCTGATTTGGGTCCTGACTACGTGAGTGGTAAAGGCCAGGAAAAGATGGCTCAGTACTCTGTGCATTACTCGATGGGTTAAACCTGGACTGAAATTGGTTTTTTTGTGCATTTGCATTTGAATAAGCTGATTCGTTGCCATATTTCTTTTGTGTACCACATGACGCTCGATCATCCTTTTCACTGTTTGAGGTATCCATACACGCAATTAGTGGATGGTGTCTCAGTACACTGCTGCATAAATTTCGGCTTTCAGCGAGCTGCATGTGAGTCTCTGTGTTAGTGACAGCACTGGGCCTCTCGTCAGCCTTCTTTTTACAGTGACTACCGTGATCGGCAAAAAGGGGTTGCTTTGACTTCGTATGATTGCTCAAACTTTCGGCGCCAACACTAGAGAACCATGTCTCTCGTGCATGACTGACTCCTTGTCGGTTTGCGTGAATTTCTTTCCCATTTGCATTGGGGAAAGTTTCAAGGCCAGCAAAAGGTTGAACGTCGCGTGCAGTAAAACTCGCGTGATACGTTTGAATGTTTTGGTCATTTCGTTGTTTATTGGAAAGAGGAAAGTCCTGTTCCTTGGAAGGAACACTAGGGGTAAATGAATGCCTCCTTAAATCTTGAACATCCTTGTAAGGTCGTTGATCTTGAGTTGGAATTACATGAGATTTATTTGTTGGTTTATCAACCAACTGCTGCAAACGTTGAATTGAACTTTTTTCTGTTTCAGCGCGCTGTTGTCCAAACCTAGTTCCCAAAACACAGAAACACGGCTTACCACAAGTAGCAGCACCACACACCTTTTTGTGTTGTTCTTGAATTGCCTGAATATTATGCGGAGTTTGTCCCCCTTTAATCTGGCAGCTCCTGTCGTTTAGTGAACTTAGCGTCTGGGATTGGGGTTGTGGCTCGGAGGTAGACGTCCCTGTTTTTGCTTTTAAAGGTGTCTGCGTTGTTTCTGTGATTTTCCGCTGACCGGAAAAGAGGTTTTGCATATCAAATTCTCGAATTACTTCTCCATCCTTGATGCATGGCATGCTGTCGCTGATAAGCTTTCCATTTTTAAAGCGCCAGAGGTAAGTTCCCTTGTCTTCTTGACAACGCACATTATGTTTGCTTTGTGATTCTGGACGATTGTGTTTTATCTGGTGCTTAGACTGGACAGCTCTACATTCTAAATCGGTGCAGGTGTTTTTTTCGCAACCTTGTTTTGTGTTAGTTTGAGAAATGTGTAGAAGTGTAACAGAGGCAGTGTTAGTGCCATCAGCCCTTTCTTGTTCCTGAATAACAATCTTGGACTGGTGTTGCATGCAGTCAGAACCCTCTGCAGAACACTCCCCGACGACTTGTTCCCGAGAGCGACAAAATTCCTGTCCTGGGGCATGCTCAGCGGGTGACATATGAAAACCACCTGATACGTGTTGAAAACCACTGCTTTCTCTACTCGCATCTGAATTCATTGTCAAAATGTTGCGATTAACGTTAGCAAAGTGACTCAAAGGTCTCGATTGTGAGGAGTTTTGAGGAGTTGATAACTGCGTAAAAGAAGTTCCCGTTCGATTATTTTTATTCGTGGTTTCTGCAACGAAACTATTTCTTTCTCGTTCTTGAAAACTTGGAGAAGTGTGCAATGAATTAATAGGTATCCGGGAAATTCGAGTATCCAAGTTCAAATTGCTGTTAGTCGAACAGTTTCCTCCCTTGAATCCCAAACGAGCTTCCTCGTGGTGTTGAGAATTCAGAGACCTTTGTGAGGACCAAGTACCTCTGAACTGTTTTTCTACATTCTTTGAATCGAGCAGTCTTTGGATGTTATTTGACCCTATCATATTCTCACTGTTACAAATATCTGGAATTTTACCTTCACTGAAGTGATTTTTCTTCGAGTCTCTTTGTAACTGGCACCACCTTTCGTAAAGCTCTCGAAGCTCATGAAAATTCACTCCGTTAAATATCTGAAGCTTCGGATCGACGTCGCCGTTACAATAGGACAACCACTCTTGAATCAAAGTTTGTCTGAGAACGCGTCTGACTTGTTCGACGTTCCCGTTGTGTTCGGAGAGTAAGTGATAGAGCACATAACGCTCGAAGGAGACTTCTTCTTGGACCACGCCACTGTCATTTACGTTGCTGAGTTTATCTACCTCCTTAGAAACGCGAACAAGTTGAAAGGTGCTGTCTCGTGTTTTATGTGGGTTTGAATTAGTTTGGGCAAGTGCGGTTTGAACGAGTTTTTTTCTCCCTTCCTCAAGAGCTTTAACTTTGGAAATGAAAGCTTTGTTTCGTTCCCATTCGTCCTCGTCTTCGGCATACTTTGAAATGGAATGAACCGCAACGATTTTTGGCATAGACGTGTGATCAAATGCGTATCCTCCACAAGACGATTTGTGATCACCTTCTGTTATTTGTCTGGGCACAGGTTCTGATTTACAGTCAGGAGATATATGTGATGAACGTTCCTTGGTTGACAGTGTCTCTCTTTGTTCGGAATCACGACCACTAACGTTTGTAATATTTGCTGTTTCCTTTTTCCCTCTTAATAGCTCCCGACCTACTTTCTGCTCATGGCCTTCCCACGCAACAGAAACGTTATTTCCTTGGCTTGTTCTTTGGAGGTCTTCATTGGTTTTGTTCCTTGGCCCTTTTTTTAATAGCGGTGGTGGAGGACGCAGCTGCTTTAAAGTGTTTTCCAGCGATTTTGTTTTTTCAAACATTTCCTCGCGGAAATCAGCATTGCCCTTGAATAATGATCTCAGGGGGTTCGTCATATCGTCACCTCTGTAATTTTCCCATTTTGGGCGCTTGGA
>NC_090881.1:17769528-17772028 GCF_036669935.1 Montipora foliosa
ATAATATTTTGCGAGCCCGTGATCTTTAAACACGAAGATAAATTTAAAGTGAGCAAATCGATCCAAGCACTACTCGTTATATCCAAGATGGCGATAACGAAAAGAAGGTCATGCTAGCCGCCTAGTATATCACCCGTGCAAGTCTGCGCTAACAATAGCTACAAAACACAGATAAAACTCGTAAAAGACTCGTTTTCCACGACGAGAAAGGTGATTGAGGATCTGAAAAAGAAGAAGAAGAAGAAGAAGAAGAAGAAGAAGAAGAAGAAGGACATAGATGGTTTTCAATCACGTGATGAGACGGCCATGTTGGTGCAAAAATCAATAGCCAATTATGGCTGATGTTTTGCATTATAAGAGAGTCGCATTCCCAAATGACTTTTTTCTCTATTGTTCTCTGAACCAACGTGGCTGCTGTGACGTTAGTTGAAAACCATCTATACGTGCAGATTGTCCATGTTGCTCTTTTTGAATCCACGGTTGTATTGATTGACAAATGACACACATGCGTGCGCTTTTTGTATTCAGTTAATGAAATTGGCTGAAGAAGATATGATAGGATACTAGCACTAGGGAAGTTAGTAAAATTAATTGTCTGTCTCAATGAGCCCCGTTTCACCGCAAAGTTTTAAGAGCTTTTTCTTAAGTTGTGTTTCTAATCTTTGAAGGTATTTCTTTTTCCACTCAATATTTTCTTGAGCTATTCTCTCTCGGGTGTTCTCAATTTTTTTCACCAGACGATCTCGTTGTTTCGCATTTTTTAACAATGCCCCCTTCTCATATTTTTGAAATACTTCAGAAAGAACTGCCCTGTTATTATCATTTGGTCCAGGATCGTTTCGAACAGGTGGGCCAATTTCTTTCTCTATATCATTTCCGTCGACGCCAGCCGTCGCACTTACAGAACAACATATGTAGTCATTCGCTGACGAATGAAAGGCTGCTTCATCGTCTTCGATCGTGCCTTCCTGGTTAAAAATTGTTTTGTGGTGGAAATCGCCTTCATTGTTAAAAGTTTCAGTTGTCGCTTTAATTACTTCATTTGTCTCACTTGTTTGTAATTTCCTTTCTTTAATGCTATTCTGCTGGTTAGTTTCAAGCGTTTCATATTTCTCGTCTATTATTTCTGGCGGAAGATTGCGTTCGTTGAATAAATTGACGTTTTTGCCTGTTTTACTTGTCGCAGGTTTCATAGCTAGATTTGCTGCCATCTTATTCTTTACAAAGTGCTCATGGCCGGTTTTGGTTGTAATATCGTTAACATTGTCCGAATCAAAGGTTATTCTCAGTGGAGATTGTCGTTTGGGTTCCGAAATAATTACTTCTACAACGCCATCCTTGTCACCGTTATCGTATGACTCATGGATCTGAACCGTTCTTTTGGATGGCGGTAAAGTATCTGACTTCTGACCGTGAATTTTTGTTTCTTTAGGGGCATTTTCAGAGTTTAAATAAATTGTTGATTGGGCTCGAGAGTCGATTTCTGAAACTGGATCGATCACAATTTCAGCATCTTGGCGTCCTCTTATTCCATATGCTTGTTTGCTGGCATTGTTCCTTTGCTGAGCACTGGTGGATGATGCAGGTCCCATTTTACGAGGATTGCCTCTCCAGACAACGTCTGTCAAAGTCCTGTAAGGACCATACTGTTTGTGATTTACCGAAGTCGGCCCTTGCAGACTCTCGTTGCTGTATAATCGTTGTCCTTCGTGCCCTGGAAAAGTTGGATTCCTGCTCGTTTTTAGAGTGCACTTCTCAGACCAGCCTCCTTCAGCCGAGCTTTGTGACGAAATTAAAACATTTCGTAATGATTGGTTCGAATGTTCTTCTCGAAGTTCTTTACTCATCACGAAGTCACTCTCATCAACGTAAATGGAACGAGATGAGTCGACAGCGTGAACGTTTGCTGTTTCCCTCGACAAGCCATTTTTTCCACTTATTAATATATCAATCGCCTTCTTCGAAGCACTGTTCTTCGCTGTAGTTTGATTGACCGAGATACCTCGAGAGGCAGAACCCAGCAACAGTTCTCTTATTTGCGGGGAGTCGTTTTTTGAGCACAGTCTTCTGTCCAGTAATTCAATAAGTTTTAATACTTTCTTGGTTGCGCCTATGCTTGCGTGAGGTTCCTCCGTTGTTGGATTCCTCGGGCGTCCGTCTTCTTGACGTTGTAAATTAATTTTAACACCTGAATCAGCGTTTCTATTAGAGCAATGTGTAACGTTCCGGGCGAACCTTTGTGATTGTGGCACGACCTGAACACGTGCACCTGTCTGCATGCACCTTCTAATAGATTCACTTGCATTTGCTCTGTCAGAGAAATTCTGCCTTTCATTGACGCTACCAACTCTATTGCTGGTCAAAGAGCCGAGTACTACTGTTGATGGTTGTTCACTGGACGGCAATTGGTTGGGAGTGCAATTCATTAATAAATGCTTGTATTGATTCCTCCATTTTTGCTGTGGATACTTGTAATTTCGTTTAGGGGAAGTATAGGTGT
>NC_090881.1:17782028-17784528 GCF_036669935.1 Montipora foliosa
CGGGGTCTTTTCACATGTCTGCTTCTTGGGATTGCCTTAGCTTAAAAAAACCAATGAAATCTCAGAGTCATATACTAATAATATCATAATTTTTACATAAAGATGATGCACAGTCAATATGAATGGAGGTAAATAACACCTCATTTTTATGTCATCAAATGTCAAATGATTCTTCTGTTTACACTATATGGGTGCATTTGCGTGTTTGGTAACCAAAATGGAACAATTCAACAATTAAACTATATTTATTTTAGAGAAGTATGCATCCAATTATTACCTGATGCAGCAGTGTCTTTGAAGTTAATAACCAAGGGACCTGCATCTTCCCGTACTTCTGTTCCAGTCAATACCACAAAAAAAAGAAAAAACTTTAACTTACGTCTTGAAATAGGTAAGACAGTTGACCAGTCCAAAAATGAGTCTTCTGTTTAGTCTGTATGGGGGCATTTGCATTGGTGACAAGAATTGATCAATTCTGTAATTAAAATATGTTTATCTAGAAGATGCATGAATGCATCTAATTATTACCTGATGAAACAGTGTCTTGGATGATATTGTCCACGGGACCAGCACCTGCTTGATCGATTGTCCCAGTCACTACCAGAAAAAAATCAAAAACCCAAACTTAAGTCTTGAAATTGGTAAGACAGTTGACCATTCCAAAAATGAGTCTTCTGTTCTGACTGTATGGGGGCATTTGCATGCTTGGCAAAAATTGAGCAATTAGGTAATTAAAATATATCAATTTAGGAGATGCATGCAGTGTCTTGGATGGTAGTGTCCAAGGGACCTGCTTCTTCCAGTACTTCTGTCTCAGTCACTACCACAAAAAAAAAAACCTAAACTTAAGTCTTGAAATAGTTTAGACAGTTGACCATTAAATGTAAGTCTTAAAATAAACTAAATTAGGAGATGCATGCATGCATCTAATTATTACCTGATGAAGCAATGTCTTGGATGGTAGTGTCCAAGGGACCTGTTTCTTCCTGTCCTTCTGTTCCAGTCAATACCACAAAAAAAAAAAGGAACAAAGCAAAAACCTAAAATTAAGTCTTGAAATAGATCAGACAGTTGACTGTTCCAAAAATGTGTCTTCTGTTTAGTGTGTCTGTATATGGGCATTTGCATTGGTTGCCAAAATTGAGCAATTCTGTAAGTAAAAATATAATATTAATTTAGGAGATGCATGAATGGATGTTTTACCTGATGAACCAGTGTCTTGGATGATAGTGTCCAAGGGACCAGCATCTTGTTGATTGAATGTCCCAGTCACTGCTAAGCAAATCGAAATATAGGCATGGGATGTACTTCAGTTGCATAAATTTACATATTTTAATCAAAGTAAAAGTTAAAGTCTGCAACGAGCCTAGAAGGCCCATCAGACCTGTGTTTAACTCCGGTTTCTGTAGCATGAAGCAACTAGGAGTATTGGATGGGATGCCAGTTCATCGTAGGGTTGCCCCAGCATTAAATCACCTGGTTCCCATTTATACACCTGGGTGGAGAGAGGCACCGTGAGTAAAATGTCCCCGGCCAGGACCTGAACCAGGACACTCCCTTGTAACTTCATTATATTAATAATTTATTGAAATATTTCATTTATGCAATGATAGGCATATTTGTATGCTTTTTTGAAAGTCAACTTTCTTTACTGCACATGCTCTCTTTTGAAAAAGTAAATATCTCTGTTACAGAAGCAAGGCATGCCAGCAACTTCACCCTCCATTCATGCAGCAAATGTTTGGTACTCAATGGTAAACACTATACAGTTTATATACGTACCATGCTTGTTATGTTTCTTCTCAAATGCTGCCAATGAAACATAGATTTGCTGTGTTAATTAAGTCAACTTTAATTGATCAAAGGACAGCAATTTATTCTGTTAAAATAAGTAGATATTATAACAAGAGGTCAGATCCCAATACCAGTAATTATTGTGAAATCTGTGACCATCATTTCCATACGGCAAGATAAAAGAGAAATTTAAATAGACTTGTTCCTGTCCATATACATTTCCACCAAATCTGACTTAAGGTCATTGTTTATAACTTTTTGAAATCAAACTTATAACTTTAAGTACTTTGGTTCACATTGGTTCACATTCACATCATTCATGTCATTGCTGACAACACAAGGGGAATATGATGTCAATTGAATTTCAAAGCAGCATGAAACTGGCCCCTTAAACTGGGATTTTTGATTATATATGTTTATCAAGCCTTTCTCTTACAGCAGGCACGTTCATGTACATACCACTGTCAAGCTTTGCCAGTAAATCAGTTGGCAGAAAACGTCTCCTAATGTGGGTGCCATGGTGCTGAGTTGTATCTGCAAATCTTAATTTGACACCATTGCATCCTATGCCCTTTCGTCTTACGAAACTCCTGAGGGCATCTCCTTTCATTTGAACATCGCTTACACTTATAAATTGGTGCCACTTTGAAGCCTAATGCTTCACCACATGCACATTTCCTTGCAACAAATTTATGCTTGAAGAACA
>NC_090881.1:17792028-17807028 GCF_036669935.1 Montipora foliosa
TTTTTGCGCGCCAAAATTAGAACTCTAGGCTATATCACACTTCGTACTCTTTCGAGTTCACGATGAGTAATAGTAAGGGAGAAAATAATGTTTGTGACCGTTGTCGAGTTTGCGCTTTCGTTTTTGTTAACAAAAGGAGAAAGAGAAATCTTGATGGCGAGTTTCTGAAAAAATTTGATCAAGTGTTTAATGAAAACGTTCGGGCAGACGATGGCCTTCCTCGTGCAGTGTGTGACACTTGCCACTACAGAGTTGAAACAATGTGGAAGAAGGCTTCAGTTGTCATTCCGGGTCACCATCTTTCAAAGAGGAGACATCCTCTTTCCCCTTTAACATCTAGTCAAGTCGATGAGCAGACAGCTTCCCAAATAAACAAGAAGAAAGGCTATCGCATCCCGTTTGAAAATGTGCCAATTAGGCCAAAGCCACCAGCGTTAGTGGTGTCAAGCAAAGAGGCAAACATTTGGAACGAGAAAGGTACCCAAACAAGAAATTCCGGTTGTCACTGCTTTCCAGTTTCTTCAAAAGGAACATGTGTCAAGGTATGCCAGGGTTTTTGTTAGGGCCGGGACACCGGGTCCTTTGCTTGGCTATTTTAATTTTTGTCCCGGCTATTTCACGCATAAGTTGTACTAAAACTCCTGCGGAGATTATGGTCATCCAATAATGTTAACTTTGAACGTAAAATACATAAAACTTTGTATTATTTCTGTGCTCTGGATATTTCTTTCTCTGTGATAAATGTTGTGCACGTGCAGCTGATTTGGAGTTCGTGACTTCAGACACTATGAAACAAAACAAACGCATTTATCGGCACTCTCAAAGTTCGTCATCGAAGTATCTAATAACCTCCTTTCGTGAGTAAATGTGTCAAAAATAAACAGTGTTGCAAAACCTGGAAGCCTCGCGAGAAAAGAAATGCGTATTTCCGTCAATGTTCCTCCTGGTGTTGCGTCCCACAACCGCAATAAATACAGCTTGTTCCATCGTTACAGTTCAGTGTAGCATTTGCTCTCGAGAGAAAACAGTCAAACAGCAGTTCTCATCTTTGTGACAACGTTACGTGACATATCTACTTTGGTGGCTTTGCACAGTAGCAAATAAAGCGGAAAATTAATCAACACTTCACTCAGAGGTACGCTTTTTTCTTTGTAAAAATTACATCTCGCGCAGCTTCGGTGAGATCACAAAGTCGATAAAATTGCGTTGCTATATTTAGTCTGACTTTTTTTTAATTACCCACAAGGTTTTCTTTACCTTTCTTGGTCTAACAAGTTAAGATAGGCATGTCGTGTTGTGATTCAGTTGTTTTTCATTCAACACCATTTAAATTTACAGTGTATTCAGGTTTACACGTAAAACTAAATTTAAAAAACGTGTGCAGCGAAGCGAAGCCAAGTTGTTTACATTAGTTTCTACTTTATCAAGAAGACGGCAAAAAATATTCATATCATAGGAAATCTGCGGCATAAAGGTGGAGCTTATAATGATACTTAAAGAATTCATACAGGCTTAGTGCAAATACTTGGAGAGAAACGTTTTAAGTTTTAAAACGCACACGCGCTAATTCAATTACATTGAAACAAAGCGTGAATTAATTTATTGCATCAGAGAATTATAAACCAGAATGTAGCGATTAAAATGTTGAATGTTGAACGAAAACGACGTTAAATGTTGCTTTATGTTCGTTATGTTATAAAAAGGGTTGCAACTTTTTCACGGAAAAAAAGTGTCCGATTATTTATCGCAAGAATGCGGAAACAACAAATTAGGCACGCGAGACAAGCGAGACTTCGTGCCGCCGTACTGCAAAGGCGATACCCCCTGGTTTCTATTTATTTATTTTTTTTTTTTTTTAACGAGTGCAGAAGCTGTAAAAGCCACAATATGAAAGATTCTGACTATGGATCAGACTATTTCTTTGATTAGTTATAAAGTATCAAGTATAGATAATTCATTGCTCTGAGTTGTTGTCTAAGGTTAAATCACGCCATGAATAAATGCATTTCAGAATTTCTGAGCCAAAAGTTGATTTATTTTTAGAGACGAAATAAATTAATAGTTAAAATTTTATTAGTGATTTAAGAACAAGAAAAACACCATGACGAGCATGCAGAAAGATACAGTATGGATTACTGAAGCTGAAGAGTATGTGTTATGAAGGAGTATTATAGATTTATATTTTACAACTGTTAAAATGAATATTAAAATTGTGAAAAAGCCAAAGTTGTAATTTATTGGCTAAGCATTTTGGCATGTGATCCATACTAAAAGTTGCATGTTTCACATTAACGAATGCCTCATTATATCAGCTAATATAAGAACAAAGTGTGAAAACGTAGCCTAAAATACACCCATTTGGCCCTAAAATTTCAACATTTTACCAGGGAAGGCCCCCTGGCCCCCCCCCCCCCCCCCAGTGGGAGGGTGCGCCTCCCTCCCACACCCCCACTTACCACTGCGTGCATAGCCGCCATTTTGGTCCCTCTTACTTGGGAAAAGGTCCCTGTTATTACAAATCTTAACAAAAACCCTGTATGCACAGTTGCTGAGTGTACAACAAAGACACTTGGAACTTGTTATTATTAATTTTAGATGTGCACCCATATTTACGTTTACAATGTGTCAACAATGTGTGTCATCTCATTCTCTATAAAACTAAAAACGATTTTTTTTACTTGTGGCCAATTGGCCACATCTTGGTGCTTTGTAAAGTTTACACAATAAGCAGGGGTGTTGAATCAAGTTTTAAAACAAGAGGTGCAGCCAAGTGTTTTAGGACTTGATACAACACGAACTTCAAATTTTGTGAACTACTTAAAAGCTTCACTGTATATCTATCCATTCTTACCCTGATATTTAGCCTTAAAGTTATCGCAAAATTTAAGTCGAGTTTGTATCAGATATGCAGACACTCATTAAACATTAATTTCTTTTGTATTTTGTTCATGAAAAATTATTAGTAGTGAGTTTTTTGAGTACTTGTAAACATTAACAGGACCATATCCAACCTTGCTGGCTGCATAAAGTGGGAAAGTATGAGTTGTTCACTTCTAAGCTCATTTGAATCAAAAGGTTCCTTTAAAGTTTTTAGCATGTTAAAAAAGTTATTTTTCAAGATTTTATCTCACTGGTGTAGAACATATTTACAGATACTCTGTATAATAAAATAATAATAACAATAATAATAATAATAATAATAATAATAATAATTACTATTATTATTATTATTATTGCTGTTGTTGTTATTGTTATTTTTTTATTATCCTACACGCTTGTATGTAGGGAACTAGGTCTTGGTGGTTAACTGTACCAATATAGCTCAGAAAGTAGCTACCACTAGTCACATCAACTTAAGGAATAACTCTTATGATTATTATTATATTTGTTCATTTATCTTTGTTGTGCTCTTGTAGAAAAAGTAAAATTATGTCAACTAAATGCATTTTTCACTGTAATACGACACAGTAGAGCCCTGCTTACTATACAGTCATAATGAAATAGTATTACTTTATTTCCTTTGTTTTTATGCTCCTTTCAGTTACTAATACACACCTGATCTTCCAAATTTAGATTATTGTTCGTTATCCCAATAAAACCATCTCAAGGGAATTACCACCAAATTTGCATGGGCTGGGCATTGCTCTTTGCAAGGCAAAGACTTCTTCAGGTGTAGGCTTGGCAGCATTTAAGTCAAAAGGTTTGCATCAAGCACTGATTAACCGCTCTTGCTTGGAGTTGCAAAAGGAATGCAGGAAAATTGTGAGAAAAAAGAAGTCAGTATTAAAATGCACTTCCCTGGAAGATCTTAGGAAATTTAAATGGTCAAAGCTGATGAAAGAGTGGGCAAGGGAGGCACCTCTCCTATACAAGGTCCTCAGGGCAATTGCAATGCCACCACAGTTTGCTAAGAGGAAAATGCAGTCTCTCAGGCCTATCATTGGTACGGCTGGAGCCATGCTGTTAAAGGCAAGAAATGCACAAATGTCTGCTGTTCAATACCTTGTTGGCCTTTCTCTTTTTCTTGGTCGAACAAGAAAAAAGGTTTGTTTTAAGATCTTTTACCTGTTACATTATTGCAGTCGTAAAAAACATCACATCAATCCTAGCAGTGTACAGGATATTTGTTACAGGGATCTAAAGTGTACCAGTAGGTTAACGGAGCAATAGCTTCCACTAACTAGTTTATTTTAGGTCAATGATAACTATAGGGTGGCCATAGGTGTAACTCGTGTTGGGAGACTATGAAAAAGAGAATTCCAAACATGTTTGTGTCACTGACTGAAAATTCATCCCATGATCATTGAATCATTGGGCATCCCGGCATGAGTTAACAATGCAACAGTGGTAATTGATAATAATCTTTATTGTGACATACCTGTTACATGAATTTATGTTATAATACAGATATGATGTATATAATTTGGACAGACAAGTACAATTATTATAAAATCACGTAGGGATTTACCAGACTTCAGAAGCTAGGCATGTGCATGAGCAGGAAAAGCACCAGTAGAAAGATCAAAGAGGCTGCACAGCATTTCCAGAAAAAAATCAAGTCATGGAAAGCCGTTCTAGAAAGAGTAAAAAACACGCCAACCTCTGAGGACTTAACATCAACTCAAAAAGAACCACAGGTATCACGTAAACTGAATTTTTGTTGAATGCCTTTAGAATGTAATCAACAGTGGCTTATGCATGTATTTGGAGGGAGGAGATAATTCAGGAGCTTATATCTAGTACAGAGTTGGATGTTTTATTATGGGTCATGGGTTAGGGCTTGCAATGACAACAGCCTATTATAATCAGCCTGAAATACATACAATGTAAATACAGTACATAGATTTTGAGGGACTATTATGAGAGACTTGAATTTTGGGGATGTACAATGTTTATTTCAAGAGAGTCTTTTCAGAATTTTACCATATATCATGCACATTGGTATCAGAATAACAGACTTTTAAATAAAGGTTTTGTTGAGTCAATTTGTACATGATAAATAGGAAAGATTGTATAGTTTAATTCCTTATTTTTTGCCCATAGACATTCTTAAATGTATAGTGTTTTGATAGCAAAGCATAATGAAAGATAAATCCAATGCTTGTAGTCATTTTCATTTGCTGTACATTTAAATGTAAATAAAATTATTTAATTATTTTTAGGCCACCATCTCATCATCTCCAGCTGTACAGATTCACATACCAACAACAATGCTGGAATTAAGTGCTCCTCAGATTCAACAACCGGTACACACAGGTTTAACAAAAACTTGTATCTTAAGTCAAAAATCATTCAAGATCTCATTTGCTACTTTGCTGCATATTAAAATATATCACTGTTCATTTTTAAGAGTACCAGCTCATCTACTTCTGATGTACAGACACATGATCCTCAACTAACATCAATGCCAGTATTGGGTGCACCTCAGATCCAACATCAGGTACACTGTATATGCAGTTTTACTGTGAGTTCTGTTAAATAGGTAATAAGTGTTGAATTAAGTCAAAACTAAATGTGGAACCAGCTCTAGAAAGCAAGTTCTTTATTTATTGAAAAACAGTTACAATAAATTAATATACAATTGAACTCTGTTATCTTATTGGGAGTTTAAGACTTCCCAAGGCAAGGAATATGGTTCCAGGTAAGTTATATTGAAATATTTGATAAATGTAACAAATGGGAGATCTATTTTAGTATGAGATGGTGGTGAAAGTGATGGAGTTCAAATAATCTATTCCTGACCAACAGGTAGTGACATCAAACTTGCTGGTATCAAATGCTACTCAAAGTGCTCATCCAGACCAAGATAAATGCAATAATAGTGGTGAGTGCAATAAAATGCTGGAATTGATCATATTGCTTTCTATGATGTTCTCAGTTTCACATATACATGTAAATTTGCTTCAAACAAGATAACTGATGAGAGACTTGAACACATGGTTGTTGTGGTTCAACTTTATCTTTGGTTTAAGATATATAATATGAAACAAAGGGAAAAAGATCAAAGTGCTTTAAAATATTTCCAACCAAGGATAAAATTAAACCACAACACATGTACATGCATGTATGATCAAAGATAAAAAAAATGTCCATATCCCCTATTAAATTGCCTAGAAGTGTGTTTTGGTTTTCAAGAGCAGCAGTATACCTTTGGCATTCTGCTGTAACTGTAACTAACAGGTGTTAAGCTGTTTTAAAATTTCCAGTTCTAAGGATCAGAGGATACTCTGTTCTCAAAACAGAACCTCCCTATTGCAGTGATACAGTTTGTGACAACTGGCTCATAATAAAGATCAAATACTTGTTTTCAGATATCAGTTGCCTTGAGTCTGATTTCTCAAGTTCATCAGAGGAATCAGAATCAGAGGGAGAAGAAGAGGGATCCCTGGGCAACCAGATTGGCAAATCACATCCTTGTGATTTTGGCTTAAATGGTGACAATTTGGATTGGATCCGGAGGCCATCAATTTACTCAGGTGACAGGGACACAGAGTCAATTCACTGGTTCAACCTCTTGGCTTATGAAAATCGTGTTATCGACTGGGACTTGAGTGACAAATGCCCAATAAAAAACATCATGGATTTAGAAAACTCCACTTTCATACCATCACCGGGGGAACATTCCCAACTGAAGGATGAGTTTGTGGTCCTTGTTTTACGAATATTGACTAAAACATGCAAATACTTTCAGCAGTTTGCAAACATAGTTCCAGCTCATATCCCACACCAGTATAGAAAGGAGATGAGCTGTCAATCTAAAGTTGTAAGTATGAATCAAACCTCTTGTGCATCTGTCGTGGTTTCAATTTACCTAAAAACAGTCTCACTGGTGTTTGTCTTATGTTGCCATAATTTGAAACAAAGTGAAACAATAATCAACTTCTTTAAAATAGATTTTGAGCCAAAAATACATGTATATCCCCTGTGACAGTACCACCTTCTGTACCTGACCCTTTGTCATTAATACCAAATTTATCTTTTTCAGTCAAATCATTATACTTGAAGCCAGCCATCATAATTAAGTAACTTTAAGTTATACACAGCAGCCTCTCCTAGTTTAATGCCAGGTATTGTGTACGGCTGGTTATGGTTGGCTAAATTACATTTATGCTAGGTTAAACATTTAGGGTGGAATAGGGTGGAAAATTGATTTTAATGGAAGTATCATTATTTTATAGTGTGACTGTAAGATTGTTGTTCCTAACCTCATTGTTGCATGTGTTTGACTCAGGTTCAGCTTGGCCTTCTGGAAAAGGATGAAAACAAGAGCGAGGAAATGCTTCAAATTCTTCAGCACTGCCATGCAGAATATGTTCCTTTAGACCCAGAATCAAATATACTACACAAGATCAACCTTGGGGGTGACCATCTTACAGTGGAAAGAGCTACCAGTGCTGTCAATGCAGTAGCCGACTCAGATGAAGCACATGAAAGACTAGAAGGCATTATTTTAAAACATGAAGAATTTCACTGCGAAATGAATTTTCTTCAGGTGTGTTTCTTGATCAGTATTTCCATACACATAACTTTTTCCATGAAATTGATTTTTATTCACCCCAAAAAAAATAAATGTATGGTACTAAGGAAAATTGCAGCCCTGGGAAAAAATATGAGCTGGTGCAAAAGAAAAAATGGTTAAAGCCATGTACATAATAATTAAAAAAGTTGTCTTCATTTAATTTTGCAGATGGTGTTTGACTACCTGTACAAGGAAAATTCTGCAGGAGATCTGGGAACATTATACCAACTTAAGGCCAGGCTTAACAGGAAAGATGTCCATGCAAAAATCAGCAAGTCTTACCATGGTACTGAATCATTTTTCAGTACAGTTGTGGATAGCTATGTTGTGTATGCAGCAATGGAGTTTTTCGGAATGGCATCCCCACATGCAACACCAACACTAAACGTTGTACAGAGCAAAGACTCTTGCACACTGAAAGAGAAAGTGGGAGAACTTGTAAAAACTTATGTTCTCTTCGAAGCAGAATTGGATGAATCAACAACAATCCATGAAGAAATCCGTGAGGCAGAGGCATGCCATGGAAACTATGCCTGCAGATTTCCTTCTTGCAACAAGGTCTACATACATGAAAAACGTCGTAACAACCATGAGGTTTCGGCACATGGGCTGGCCATTCCAAGAGAAAGAGAAGAGAGAAGTCCCCCAAATCCAAACGATGGCGATGGTGTGTTTAACTACTCTCACAACATCCTGAAGACTGGACTGCTTCTTAGAGACTTCCAAGATGCAGTCAAAGAGGGAGATGGCAGCAGACTAGAACGTTTGTGGAAGTTTATGATGCTTCTCTTCAAAGTCACTGGAAAGACCAAGTATGCCTTGGCAGCCATTCGACTTCACGCCCAGTTAAATGCTATTCTATCACCAAGGGAAGCACATTGTCTGCGGTGGAATCGCACAATTAATCTCAAAGGAGGCACTGGGCGTAATGTAGCAATCGACCAGGTGCAGGAGCACAAGATAAAGGAAACAAAAGAACTAATGGCTGGACATGGACCTAACCTGACATTTCCATCAGCCCAAACTTATAGCAGAGCAAGTGATGGAGTCGATGATGTAATGAAGAACTTCGACAAAGAAAACAAGGTACGTAAGGAATCTGGAAAACATCAACGAAGAAAAGATGTAGATATCTTGACAGTGGTGAAGATCCTACAAGAAATCCAAGCTCTGAAAGAAATCCCAGGTCGGACACATGCAGGTATTGGAACCATCCCAAAAGATCCAATTTCTCTCCTGAGCTTCAGTGATTTAAATGCATGGATAACCAAGCACAAAAGGAATTGGTCAAGACTGTAATGTGTGTGTTATCGGTAACTTGTGTCCCTTTTTTGTTCTCGGTGCCTGAGAATGAACTCTGGCACACTCACTGAAACAGAAATTGTGTCACTTTTATGGTTTCCTTTCAACTGAAATTCAAATTGAATTTTAGGAAAACAACAAAACCAGATATTTGTACAATAATTATCCCTTTCAAAGGGGACCAGTAGTACTGTCTTGGTTATTTTACTATCTCAAGATAGAACAGACACATTGTGTGCCTGGTCTTTTTAAGTCTTTTTACAACAAAAAACACATACCTATCACAGAAACAATAAAATAACATGTTCCTGGCTGTAACTAACAATTATGGCTTTGCAAGATCTGGAAATACTTTGCATAAACAACTGTAGATTTTGTGGGCATGGTCCACTTTCCACACAGAAAGTTTCTCCAAAATGTCTTCCACAGAAAAAGTGAGTCACATTTGTACACTGCATCCTCTATAAGCTGGTTAGTAAAGCAAGTAACATTGTCAACATTGGTATAAAACAAGTTGGGGTTGGACTCAAGTAGCATTTCTCTCATCATTTTTTGATGTTCTCTGAGGAGACCTTTCAGTCTCTGTTTTTGATCAATAGAAACAGGCCTAAGTTTCTGACTTGTTGTATTGCCATTACTCCTTGTTTTGAGCGAATTCATGCTGTCAAGTATATCTGGGCAGTCAATGGTCTCACATGTACATGCAAGTTCACAAATATCACAGCATAGGTGCTTTTCCCTTGGGAAATTGTGACTGCTAACAGTTCCTTTATCAAACAGTTCAAGAAGCTTGCTTCTCCGACAGCTGCTTGATTTCAGGTATTCCAACATCTCAGGTGTACAGTGATGAAGTTGCCTGCCATGGAACATAAGAAGAGCTTCTGACTGTTTGCCATCTCTTCCGGCCCTTCCAAGCTCTTGTATGTATGATTCAATATCACTGGGGGGTCCATAGTTGATGATACGGTGTAGCCCCTTGATATCTACTCCCATTCCTAAGGCAGTTGTTGCAATTATGATTCTAACTTTTCCATTTGGGTCGTTGAGAGAGGCTAGGACAACTTCCTGAACACTAGGAGAAGTGCCACTGTGGTACATGGCAACCATTCTATTTTCTGATGCTTTAGTTGCAGAAGGTGGATAGTATGCTTTGGTTCCTAAACTTTGCATAAAAAGATGGTAAACCTCACTACACCGCTGGTAATCTCTGACATAAATCAGTACTTTTGGACATTCCATTTGTTTTTGTTCCAATTCATGAACCAGCCACATGAAATTATCAGAAATTTCATTTGTAACCTTTTGAAGATAAAGTTTTATGTTGTCTCTGTTAGGACTGACAACAATCTGTACACTTTTGTGTAGGCTCAACATTTCAATAATCTTTTTCCGTGTTCCAGCTGATGCTGTTGCTGTGAGAGCCAGCATTGGAAGGCCTTGAGGAAGAAGAGCTCTGATTTCGCCAACAGCACCACACCACTTCCTAAAGGGATTTTTCTTGCCACGGTCTCTTTCACCCCTAAAAATTGATAGTAAAATAAACATGCGTTGTTATTTTTGTTGTGCTTAATGAATACTATGCAAACATTTTAGGCTCAGTTATTACTATCCAACTGTTTTTCTAGGGAACCTAATTTACAGATCACTTCAGTGTGAGAAAACAAATTTTATTTTGTCACAGTTTGCCTTACATTGTGTAAATGGAATTGGAATAGTTGTTTAGGAGTAAAGCAAATGGCTGAGAAGTCAACAGCTTCTCCTTAATATCAAATTTATTGTAGAAACAATCTGCAACCTGTGAAATTGTGTCACAATATTGCATAGATACTGCAAATGCCCTGTTGCAAGAGATTGGATCCTTTCATCGCCTAATTTTGACATCAGTTTAAAGAAAGTGCACACTCTTCTTTTCACTGTGAAAGTCCCAAAACAACAGGTCATTTGATCAATACTTGATCAATACTTGAATAGCCTAGGGAGTAGACACCCAGGGCTGGGTTGTTCAAACCCCGATTAAGCTAACCCTGGATTAGCGAGAATTTTGACTTCAGTATTGTAACTTTTTGGTGAGGTGTTCTGTTTATATTGTTTGCCCTTTAGTTTTCATCTGTAGTAATCTCAAATTAGACCAAACGTTTGAGGTGAAAAACATTTTTAAAGAAAAATTAACACTTCAGTAAACGTTTAATCCTGGGTTAACGTTAACCGGCTTTCGAACAACCCGGCCCAGGTTATTAGTTGCATAGTTACACTACTATACAACTACATTATATTATTATAATAATTATTATTGTATTTGTAGTGATAATTTCATAAACTTTCACCATACAAAAATCAAAATGACATTTCATGATCATGAATTAATGTATAATCAAAGTACTGGTCATGTATATCATGAGATGTTTAAAATTAAAAACTTTAGGTTCGTCTTACAAATATGTACAGTACTCAATGGATGCTGATGATTTTGAATAGGTGCAATAAAGGAAAACCCTCACCAGTGGACAACAGTGTGCACCTCATCATACACCACTGCAACTGTATTCCTTCTGAAGAAATCATTGGAGAACATTCCTCGGAACTTATCATCGCCAACAAACGACTCAGGGCTTCCATAGAGGAGGTCAATTTCCGCGGTTTCTTCGATTATTTTCTTGTCATTTTCAGCACTCTCCCCAACAAAGGCAGCTTTTAAACCAAGTGACCTTAGATAGTTCACTTGGTCTTTAATGATTGACTTTAAAGGGCAAACAACAATGACTAAAGGCGAGACCAAACTTCTGTCCAAATACTTTTTCACCGAAGGCAAAATTTGAAATGTTATACTCTTGCCGTATCCAGTTGGGAGCGCAGCGAAGACATCTTTTCCACGAACGATGTTTTCGACTACCAGTATTTGCTCAGGTTTCAATTCATTTATGCCGGGGAAAATTCGCACACTTGAACGAATTGCATCACGAATTTTACCTGTGGAAAAACAACTCTCCGCCATGTTGCACTGTACCGACTATAAAAATCCAACTCCATACCTCTATGGCGTTGCGAAACTAGAGTTCTAATTTTGGCGCGCAAAAAAAAGTCGTGCTGCACGCGGCGATTCGATGCTTGACATACCTGCCTGGCCCGTGCGACGAAAGTTTACTCAGGATTGGAAAAGTTTCAGTCACAGCAAGGGATGTAAGTGGTGTTCACGAAACGCCAAAAAAGTTGTCGACATCAGTGAGCGTACAAAAACTCGCAATATTTTAAATACGCTAATGTTACGATACCTTCGAAAAGTCCAGCGTATCTCCGGCGAGTTTCTTGTGGATATGCCGAACGATCTCCCGTACATTTTCTGCTGTGATTGAAACTTTCCTCCTCGAGGAAACCCTCGGTGAACGACGCAGACAAATATGGCGAGCGATTAGCCTGTTTGTACATGTCGTATAAGGAAACACGAAAGGACTCTTAGTCTTGCTGCTCTATGATTGGCCAGAAAAAAACAAAGGTTTTCTGGCACCAATCAGAATTGAGAATTACCACTGCTGTTTGGAACTGGTCTGGTAAGAACTTGTCCCCAGGGGCTCTTATTTTCGTTCTTGACTTTTCTTCGCCCGAATTTTTTTTCTCGCCCGTTGAGACTTTTCCCTGCCCCTACTAACTGCCCCTGGGTCTCCGAGGATGTGCAGTACATTGAAGTAAGAAAAAAAAACGACCAGATCGCGCTCAAAGCGGGAAATGTGAAGTTCAGCAATGAAATGTAAGCTGTATTCAATTCGAGCATTATGCGTGACACTTACCAGGGTTAGTTATAGCTGGCTTGGCTGTACTTACACTTGCACACAATGTGAGCGGCAAAAACAGCTCGAGATTTGCGGAGGAAAAACCCTACCAACGATGATAACATGGTACATGCAGGAAGCCATCTTGAAATGACGCACTCTATTCATGGCAGGAGAAACTGGGCTCGAGTACGAATGAAAATTCCGGAATTGGTCGAATGAAAAGTCCAATATCAGCCGGTCACTAAGGAGATTGCCCAACTGACTGGAGACCGACCATCTTTCAACTGAATGTACCACCCTGTTAAAATTAAGGTTCCACATACACAGCTTCAATCCTCTCGAAATGTAAATTATTTTTGAGTAAGCAATTGACAGCTTGTCTCTTCGGACAGCCAAGAAATTTTCAAGAAGCTGTTTCTCTTCATTATAAGAGGTCTGAGTCTCACCATCATCAATAGTAGCAGTAATAGTAGTAGTTAATAAATAGATTCCATGTTGCAGTGCGTCTGTTCAGTAATAGATGATCACAGATGACGTCAAAACTTGGTAAGAACAAATCTCCTTGTGTGTCACTAATGTTCTTACCACATTTTGAATATCTCACATTTTGACGTCTTCTGTGATCTGTTACCAGAAACCCATAAGGGTTGAAACGTGTAACGCGCTTTCACAGCTTCCGAATATTCAGTGCGAACTGATTGGTTGAATGTTTCAGTGCTAAGTACCATATTTGGAAACCCCTCGCTCTTGTTGTTCCAAATATGGTACTTAGCAAATTGAATATTCAGAAGCTTGTTTCCAAGTACACTAGGGGCCGTTACACGTTTCAACTCTTATGGGTTTCTGCTGTTACTGAACAGACGCATGGCAAAATGGAATCTGGTTGTTTTATATAATAAAGAATTAACCTTTATTCGCATAAAAGCTGATGGTGACGTCAATCGTGCGTCTGTCCTCTACTAGATCATAGGCAGGAACCAATCAATATGCGAGAATAACTTGGGTTATTTAACAATTAGACCCGTAGCTACGGGTCAAAAGCCTATGAGGCGAGGCCGAATGGGCTATTGACCCGTGGCCCTTGAGGGCGAAGGGTCTAATTGTTTTGGTATCACCCAACTAGTTGGACAGAAAGGCAATAATAATGTTAGCAAATGCAAGCTAAAGAAAAATTTCTTTGGGAATAAAACGAAAGAAAGCGTCACGCTTTTCGCTACTCAAGGACTATTAATAATAGTCCTCTAGTAGCGTAGCCAAACAAAATGCAGCATTTGCATTTAAAATCCACTAGTTGGGTGATTCTAATATATAATAGTTCTTCATTAAATCTTCAGTAAGCACAATAGCATTCCACTCCAATTACAATGATAAAATATCGTAGGAATTAAAATCATTATTAAGGTCTCGTCTTATAATTAGTTCGAGGTGTCATTCTTTTAAAATGTTCTTATGTCGTCAGTATTTATGCTGTAAGAATGAAATTAACATAATTTTATGCTCTTTGAATCAGTGTAACTTAGCATCCAAAAAGAGATCTTTTGTTTAAACGTTATTTTTCTCTGTTAGGTTCTCAACGCAAAGACAGGTAGTCCTATGGTCATGATTCTAGAGGTTTAAGCTCCAAGAGATTTTGAATTTTTCTGAAAAAAATTTCAATCGACCGATTTTGAGACAACTTGTCAGGTTAACAGTGTCAGTGTTATATATTGCGCTTTGCATTAGTTATCTTCCAGAAAAGTTGAAAATAATGTTCTTGACAAGTATGGTATAAAATCAAAACACATAAAAAATTGAAAAACGCTAACACCGTTTAGCTGAAACCGAGGGGTCCGAGTAAGATGTCATTGGCAGAGGCGAATGTACACAGTGGTATACACGTTTGGATCGCGTTTTATAGTCAAATATTGGTTAATCTATCGGAGTCGGCAGTGAAAGTTTTATAAGAGTCAAGAATCAAAAAACTATTATATCGAGGAAATAACCATTTTCCTCGGTTTCCTTTTCTCGTTTCATGCTCTGACCCACGCAAATCAATTGTGTTTGAGAAATGCCATTTATCAGTTGAAGAGGCTTTCCAATGCAAACATGAGGTTAAGTCCTCAATTGAAGATAGTAAACATGATTTTGTCGGTGTTTGTAGTGAATTTACACACGGCCTCAAGCGGAAGAAAAACAGCAAAGTGTACTACACAAACGAGGGCGAAGTGATGTCTTTAATACCACTCTACTGAGGACGGAAAACTTGATCAAAAAACTGAGTGCCGAATTTTCCAAGGGAAAACGAGATCAGCTGAGATCTGATGTTCTGTTTTCAAAGGTAAAAACTGACGAGTCATTGGTTTGAAAGCATTGACAATCGAAATCTGTACTTGGGAAAATATGTCCAGGGAAATATTTCAGAATCCTTTTTGT
>NC_090881.1:17812028-17819528 GCF_036669935.1 Montipora foliosa
ACCTTTAATGCGGTTCATTAAGTTTATTTTGCCCCCCCCCCCCCCCCCCTTCTTAGCAAACAAAACCAGTTTCTTGACGTGTTTGCTCGACTTTTGCGCTCTTTTTTTCTCGGATGAATTCAAAAGTTCAAAGAGGAAACTGCATATATAATCGGCAGTGGGCAAATGGACTCTTCCACGGGTTTTGACTGCCATCTTGTCTAGGGGGCAAACACAGCTAAATTTACAGTAAATGTATGGGATTTTGGCCGACTTTGAACCGCTGTAGCGCCGCTAAAAAGAGACAGATTTCCAACTTTTTCCACTGCTTTAAACAGTTTTATTGGTATCGTTCATTCAACAGAAAATAAGGCCATTAGGAAGGTATGAAGTCCGTAAATTCGAATAATAAATCTTCTCATGTTGTTTCAAATTTCGCGGGAATTTGCCGTGATGATTTAAGAAGGGTTTGTATGAAATCTCAAAAATCCGTTTATGGTCGTTGTAGCCTGAATCTGTTCTTTATATTTCATGAAAATAATGTCGGTATAATTGTCTTTTAAAAGACACTTGCACTGTGGAAATCCGTCTCTTTCTAGCGGCGCTACAGCAGTTCAAAGTCGGCCAAAATCCCACACTTTTACTGTAAATTTAGCCGTGTTTGCCCCCCAGCCAAGATGGCGGTGAAAACCGTGGAAGGGTCTATTAATGATGAAATGGTATATGGAATGAATGATATGAACTGCGGATATGAAATCAAGTGAAGCTATCATCTTCGCAGTTACGAACTCAATTTTTACAATTGCGTAGAGAAGCCTGAAAAATTCAGGACTTCAACGGGGTTTGAACCCGTGACCTTGCGATTCCGGTGCAATGCTCTAACCAACTGAGCTATGAAGCCACTGACGTTGGGAGCTGGTCATTTGTGGGTTCACGGGTTCAAACCCCGTTTAAGTCCTGAATTTTTCAGGCTTCTCTACGCAACTGTACATGTTGGGGGGACAATAACAGTTTCTTTCAGCTTCCGCGATTTATGCTTTTGAATGGCATCCTCCCTTGACTCCTTTTCAAGCATAGAGTGCATTGGCTCTGGTACCTGCTGTTTCAATTTCTCTTCTAATTGCTTCAGTTCCTGTCTTGGTGTTTTGATCATGGTCTGGTAGATTTCAGTGACATATTCTAAAACAGGTAAACAAACTTTTTTAACATAATTATGCCATTCAATGCCTTAGGATGAAATCTCCATTATACAGAAATAAAAGAAATTACATGTAAGTCTGCTTTATAATCAAATACCTGCTAAAGCAGCAAAGAAGTACATGTAGTGGATTTCAAACAGAATGTAAAATGATAAATCAAGGATTGGATAATAGAGGTTCCACTAGACTTGATACTTTAATAGTCTGCAATGTTCTTATCTGGAGTTGTGCATGTACCAATAAATTATTGTTACATAGTTACCATAACTGGGAGGTAACCTTGCTTCTCTTACTGTTGCCTCTCCTTCTTTATACTTTGGATAAGTAACAGTCAGCTTTGGCTGTCCTTGACTGTCGTGCTTTGTTTCCCGTCTCAGGTTGTAATTGAAATGGAGGGCAGCTAATATTGACCTTAAAATATAATATAGAGTTCATTGACTTGTTAATGCTATTATATCTCTAGCTCAGCGAGCGGGCAAGATGAATCAAATCCTGTGCTGTGATTGGCTATGCGAGCAGGCAATATAGAGCTATCTATGTCCCGAAAGAAAAATTAACCTAAAAGCCATAAAATAAATTCTTTATTGGTCAAGATGACTTGATATTGGCCTCATTCTTTTTTGGGGAGTTCATGATCCAAGACACAACTGCATGCATGCAGAAAAAGAACGGCCAATGTCTAGCCAGCCATCTTGACCTCATACTTGGTCAATAACCCATAGTTATTGGACCTATTACATCATCTGCTGACCTCCAAGTTTTAAGCCAATGAAAAAAAGCTGTTTACCTGCAAAGCATACCCAAGTAGGAAAAGGCCAGCATTTTTGGTGCAAACTGGTTAACCACTGAATGGTAACCCTCGAGACAACTTGTTTGTTCCACTGAGGATGCTTTCTCTATTGCCTTTGTGAGAGTGCTGTTGTTAAGGGCTAAACATAACTTTTCGTAGGCCTCTGAAACTGCAATCAACAAAAACGATTGAAACTTGATTAGAAAGTTACAAGACAGTTAAAAGAAAGTTGTTGTTGCAGTATCATTATATCCAATTTACGCTAACGATTATGTACAGTGTACCTTTGGACATCCACAATTTTGGAGTGATAATATTTCCATGGGCACAAGCATTGAACAGCCTATTTGGAAGGTCCTTGTGCTTGTTCGTAACATGACTTTGGAAGGCTTGAAATTTGGCAAGCTTAACTTCCCCAAGGCATTCTTGGGTTGATGTTACTGCCCAGTAAAAGTGTCGAACACATGCTTTTCTCCAGCGGCCAATGATTTCGCAGTTCTCCTTGCTAAGTTTGGTTAGGATTTTTTGGATTTCTACAGAAAGATAAAAACCAATCAGATTATTCAAAATGCAACTTACATGTTTAAACCAAACTGATTCCATTCAATGTGAGAAGCCACTGACTCTTGTAATCAAAAGCATTTTGCTGATTTATCCCAGTAATTATACTTTTTGATATATGTTACTATTTACATACTTTTCCCAATGTGCCAGAGATCAAAGAAGTGATTAACAACTGGCTTTCCTAGTTCATTGCATTTCTTGCCACACTCCTCTCTCATCCATTTAGCAATAGAGACATGTCTGTCAGATATGAAGGACTTAACAATCATGCCAGTGGCTAACAGATAGGTGAATGCTTCCTTGAAGGCCATGAACTCGATTTCTGAACTGCTTCCAGCCTGGTTAGCCTAGAAAGTAATTTAAGGTACAGGTTTTATTGTGGAACCTCAAAGTATGTGTCTGTTTGTGTCTTGTATTTTTCTCTCAGCAGGTTTAGTAATTGGAAATCATACTCCCCTTACTATAATTACTATTGCTTATCAAAAGTAGTCACTAATAATATTATAAGGTGGAGTATTTGAATTGGAGGATGTACAAGTAACATTCTAATGGGGATTAACCAAACTTGCATCACTTGCCTGCACAAGAGCAATGTGAATGATAAGGCCCACTGTACAGCAGAAGATTGTATAAGTTCCGTACTTAGCAGAATGGCCCATGCTATCATGGCGCCCATCTCCAGCCAAAACAACCTCTTTTCCATTCAGAGTGTCTAAAATTTTTTTCTGGTATTTACGCCAGAATGATATCACTGTTGGGATGAGGAGGTGTTTCTGGTTCGTAATAATAAGTGGGCTCATTATATACCAGAATTCCCATGTGGCGAAGCACCAAAAGTACCTTCTTTATAGAGGCACCCGAACAAAGAACTGCAAAACTTGGTAGAAGATTACCAGCTGGGAATTTCCCAAGAAGAAAAGGCTGACTTTTCCATGTAAAGATCTCTTTACATTTGCTACATTTTGTTTCAATTGTCAGCAGGGTTCCAGTTTGTGAGGACGTGACTTCAGGGTTGGGAGTGAAGCATATATGACAGTATTGGAAAAGGAGTAAGAGTTTAGAAAGAAAAACAATTCCTTTAGGTTCCTCTCGTGCATCCTTCTCTGTAATGCCCACCCTACTGTAAAAAAAAAAAGGAATTACGGTAATAAATAGCAGTGAATATACATGTATTGCTGGTGTGTTTCTAATATATTTCATGGCACTCAAGCCTTTAAGAAGTCCATAGACTGGAGTTGTTTTTATTAAATTCAATTGCAAATTGCATTATTCATTATACAGGATTACTACTCTGTTGGTTCTTTCCTCAGTGCTTATTAATTATTAATGTACTTAAATAACGAGCTACTCCAAGAAAATGAAGGGAATGCCCTCATTTGGTCTGTTCCTAGTGGATAATCCTGACATCAATTTTAGTATGATAGCAGACTAGAGTAATACCCAAGATTTGTTGTTTGTTTGTTGTCATCACAGTCATCTCCTAATTTTATGTAGGCTTCATCAACATCTTCAGGGGTCCAATTAGGATCCTCGTCATAGATGGGGGCACCTTGATCACTTTCCTCTGCATCGTCATAATCATCCAAATGATCAGACTGTTCTAGAATGGGCGTTGGTTCAACTTCTGTGGGAGTACCTTAAACAAGAAATACATGCAGTGCCAGTGAGATATTCTACTTGAAGTTGTTAAATAAGGCAGTCCTTAAAGATACAATACATATATTTTTCTGGGTGGGGTGTAGGGGGGGGGGGGGGGGGGAAAGTAAGTTAAAAATGGTCATAGACAAAACCAACCTTACTCTACAAGTCAAAAATGTAAAGGTTATAAAGGAAATTCTATGAGCAAGTCAATTTGCAGTTAGGTAAAATTTGCCAAAAATAAATAATAGAAAGTATGGAAGCTTACCAAAATGTGTGGGAGTGAAGTCTTGTTGATCCTGCTCAGTTTGATTTTGAAACGTCTCAACCCACTGATTTTGGTTAAGTGCCATCCTGTTCTTTAACCTGGTAACTTTGGCTTTTAGTGATCTGATTTCTGTCTTCAGGTCTTTGTGTTCTTTCTTTAAATTATCACGTCTTGCAGTCGTCTGGAGTTTGGTCGCACTGATCAGACTAACCAAAAAAATTGGCACAGGTTAAATTTATTTCTCTTTGTACTGAGTTTTTTTGGCATGGTTATTCAATGCTTACATATTATGGTAGTCCACCCGGGGAGAAAATAACAATTTTAGAAGAGATAACCTTTTTTGTCAGCCAGTTTATTCTTCCAGAAATAATGTTTGTAGGACATAAAACAAATTCTTACTGTTTGGATGAACGGAGTTAATGGTCGCTCTGCAGGTGATAAGAAGGTTGTTACAAGTGTCGAAGTCGAAGGACCAGCCTGCAAATAAAAAAAAATTAAACTTTGCAAAAATCTAGTTAGTTTACAATTTCAATTTATTCTTACGTTTATTAGTGTTGATGAATAAGTTGATTCAAATTCCAGTTCTTGATCTTGCACTGATGGATCATGATTTTTTTTTTTGATATGTAGCCTCGTCAGCGAGGGACTGGTTAACCTGCAAAAGGGGAAAATTTAAAATAAAAGAACAAGGAAACTTGTGTAGCCTTTTCTTCCCAGAATACGTTTCCTCTTACTGTTGGTGCTTCCAGCTTTTGATGTTCCGGCAGTGTCAACTGGAGATGAGGTTGTTCCATCGACTCGTCAGTAAGAGGTGGGTCGACCTGAGGAAAAAAGTATGGATACAGAATGACTGAGGTTATATAAGAAAAAGTATACAGATGTAACATTTTACCTGCATTAATTCAGGCTCGGTCTCTACACAGGAACTGGATGCAAATGTTTCCACTTGCTCCGGGGGCAAAGCAGTGCTGTGGTCACCAAGTCTATCGTGTTCTTCAAGTATTTCTTTCAATATCTGCAAAATAAAATGTATAGCATTGGTCGGAAAAAAAACGGAAAGGAATGATTTCCGTACAGGTCCCCTACTTCATTATGCATGCAGAATAAATTAATTATTCATTCGCGCTATTGTTTTGTAGAACAATACGTATACCCAAGAGAACTGAATATATACATGGGTTATTTGTACTTACGGGATGAATAAAAACGGATCTCAATTTTTCTCTCCCTCCCTCTCTCTCTTCTTTCCCTTCATCGCCCACACCGTTACTCATTTTTGTCTCAGCTTTCCTCTTTCTATCCCTTCGTCTTCTTTTTATTTCCAGACCCCGCTCGGCTTTTTCTGCCATTTTATCCCATGATATGTCAATCGCAGCTTGCCTTGAACTCCGACTCACTGTAAACCTCTGGATTACTTGTCCCTGTTCTTTACCACTGAGCTAACGTGTCAAGTTGCTAATCTACACCTTGAAAATGATATTTATTTTGAATTCTGGCTGACTATTTACATAACAATGATACGTAATTATATACACGTGCCGCGCCGAGCACCTACAATCGAACTTACACTTGTAGGTTACCGTTAGGAGATCCCTGTTTTACTACTCTTGAAACAACCCATGCCTTTAATAATGCTAACCGTAACCCTAATTACGACTAAAGACACTGTTTAGGCTTAAGGTTAGTCCCTGTAATAGTCTTACGTTTTCCAGTATTGCTGTGAACTGTGAGCTGCTTTTCCTTCATGCCCCGTGCGTGCGGCACACTTATAAGTTCACTGCGTGGAAGAGTATACCACGCTTTAACCTGCGATCAGGCCCATTTTTAGCTTCGCCCATATGTCCTCTTATGTCGTCGCTCGCTGAAATTGGGCCTGACCTAAAGTCTCTCAAGAATTCCGGACGGTTGGCCGACCAAACTCGTGATCTGATTGGCTGTTGAAACGCCGGAAGTGAAAATGCCATCGTGATTGCGCGGAGCTCTCGCGAAGTCCTCGAGACTAATCCGCCATAAGTGTACGAAAAAATTTGCTCCCTTTTTTTCTTACAATGCCGTGGACGGTGCAACTTGATTTTATTTGTATAAATGGAGATATGCCATCTGAAACATCTCATAACTTGTCCAGAATCGGGTTTGAATCTCTGGAACGAGTGAAATTAGCGATTCCGTTGTCGAACTCTGTGGCCATGGGGTTGAAAGTACTTTGGCACAAACTTCCCTGATGTTTAGAAAGCTAAATAGGTGGTTCTTTCAAATGGCAATGAAAGCCGATGCATATTGGTTTCCTGGATGAGACAAGGGACATATATATCAACAGGAGGAGATGCTGATAAAATCGCAAGTTACACGAATGCATGTTTTGAATATCTGTGTATCAAACGGCTTTATTTATTTACTGTACATGACACGGTTTGTTTGCACACTTCATAATATTTCCAGTTGATTTAACTTAAAACTCGCACTCCAGAAACTAAAATGGCATGTTTCCAGAGAGATCAATTGTACAACAATAAAAGAAACTTTGCGAGTCCATCTTACTGTTCGTACTCCATCAAAAGATTAACAGCCAAACTTATCATGATTTTACTGCGCGCAATTCTAGAAATACACTGCAACTGAAGATATTACCCGAAAAAATCACCAAAGAAACCTTCATGGGCAAACACGTTAAAGGAATATTGTATTTCTCTTTTTTCACTTTAAAAATCTATTGCCAAACCGTCCAACGACAAAATGCTAGGTTATCTCAATTACAAATTAAGATGTCAAGCTCAAAAGATTGCATATTCAGTGAAGTTCGGAGGGAGAATTACACCGGCCTTTGCCGCAATATAGTCGTCGAAAACATTCCCCATGCTTTAAATTGTTTTTCTCAAATTAAAGCCAACGGTAACTTTCGAATTCGTTCATAATATTCCTCCCACGGTAATATTTAACTCTGGTCAAAACAAAATAGCATGAATCTGCAGTCCACGCGTGTATCGGTGTAATGGAAGTAAATTTGATTGGCCGATGAAGGACATGTCAATCAATCAAAGAAAGTGGGCGGAAGAAATTTCGAA
>NC_090881.1:17824528-17847028 GCF_036669935.1 Montipora foliosa
GGTTAGACTTCCTCGGATGATGACGATCATAAATTTTAGGCCCCTATTCTCTGTGAGACCATAGTCAAAGAACTCTTCCGTGAGAACTACTGAATTTCACCTATGACGTCTGAGCTAAATCAATTCAATTAGCGGTGGATAAGACATAACAAAAGCAATTAGGTTAATTCATTTCAAAAAGATTTATTCAATGCAGTGGATAGCAGTCATAGCAATGCACCCTCCATTACTGGTTTAAAGAGGAGAAATGAAAAAAATGATCGTGCTGCACTCATAAACCCATTTTAGTACAAATTTTCGTCGTGCTGCGCAAAAATCTCTGAAAAATAAACATTTATGTGATCGTTTCTTCCTTAGCACATATTTCATCCGGTTCGTGTAAGCCGGAAGATGTTGGCAAAGTAACGTACAATGACCGGATTGGTAGAAAAGTCGTAAAAGAAAATATAGCTCATAAAAGATTGGCTAAGCTGACAATCACTCACGTTGTCCTTAAAACCTTAATTAAATTTGGTAATTTCACATAGTCGTGCCACGCGCTTCTATTACCGGTTATTAAACCTATAGATTCTGGTGGCACCCGGTGCAAGCGCTTTAGCAAGAGAGAACGGCAACAGCGTTGCCGTGAAGACACGCAATCTGTTTCCGTTCAGATAAATTTGGAAATTGTTTGACTTCTTCCAGTTTTCCTCTATTTGCTGGTTGAAAACAACTGATACATGAAGAACATATTTTATAGTGTAGCACTAACTTCGATTTTTACTATCGATCTGGCCCCAGTTGTGAATAACACTATCCATTACATAGCGCAATTGGTTTCGCTATTACCTCTCCACTGGATAGTGATTCAGGCCTGGTTGAAAGCGCCGGCATTTGTTCGTTTTAAAGCGTCTATCGGCGCTAATATATCAACCCAATGCTTAAAATGGTCGGCATATATCCGTGATGAAACAACGCTGAAAGTTTTACTATTTGCATTATTGATAAAAACTGATGCAAATAGAAAAGGAATACATAGATACAGGCTAGAACTCTCTACCAGAGGGAGCATCTCGTAAGGTCATAATGGAAGAATTTGATCTCTCTCGCAGAGTGGCTTGGTTTGCCCCTGCCTTTTATATTTCCACTACCATTTGCCATTCAAGGCGGTGAAGCATGAGCTGAGAGCCTGAAAATAAAGTAATAAAAGCTTACAGCACACACCGAGAAAACGTGGTCAATCAATCAATCTTTACTTTTATACACGAAATCGTATCATGTTATATGGAGCCCCTGACATCATATATAAGGAAGTCTTGAGAGAACGAGGCAAAAATAGATACACCCCTGGACAAGGGCAGATCGTGTTTTGACACGAACAAAATGGGGATAAATAACGCACGGTGTGCAAGGCAGTTACACATCATCCGAATTGTAACGTGACATTCTGGGAAGGAATCTTCAAAAATCGTACATCGCAATGAAGATAAATGCCGTAATCGTCTTCGCTTTCGCTCTAGCAGTGATCCTCGGGGGAATTAACGCACAAAGAGGTAGGAGAGACCTAAAGCGCACGTTTGCTAAATCTTCCACGTAGCCGCTAAGTCACTGCGCAATTCTTTGTTAACTCACCCCAATACTGAAGCTACAATAGGTTGTGGTTCTTTGTAAGCCGGATTAATTCGCCTCTCGTTTGAAAATACTTATTGAAATTTTCTCCTTAATAAGTTAAGGAAGATTTCCAAAGCGGCTACTAATCAGTGCAGCTCATATAATTATTATCGCGTTGAATAAAGCAAAAGCCTTAAATTTATTATACAAATATCAATTCAGAATATTTATTTTTGACGACGAAAAAGAAGCCTTTCAAAGTCCTATGGCACCAATTATTTCGGAAAATAGAAGCAAAATTAATATCTTCTGATTTCATCACAGGTCGCTGGATCGAGGCCAGTTCATTCATGTGTTTTGGCGCCAAAGGGAACAGTTTCGGGAGTTTTCTCTCTCCTAAAACTGGCAGGTTAGCCGCCATAAAGTTGGTTCACCTTTATGGCTACGTAACTTGTCACGTTCATAGAGCTTCGCTCTGGAGTTTCTGGGGATGTGGAGGTAAAGACCTGGTCAACATACTCATCACCTCTGCATCTAACCACATTCTTATACCAGAAGGGAACTTAGATATGAACGTTAATGGCTTGAAGTGGTTCAAGAATCCCGGATACAACTCCGAATCCCCTGAGATTGTTCTTTCAGCATTCAACCCGCACTGGGTCGTTTCAACGCAGAAGTTGCGCTTGTGGTATGGCGAGGATTTGCTGAATCGCAGCGAAGGAGATAATGGTGGCAAAGTCTGCTGTAAAGTTTATGCTCTCTATGCCTGAACGAATTTCACCCTATTTTGGAGAAGTTCAAAGTGGAAAAACGCAACTTGACGGTTTTGTAACCAGATCTAGAAAACAAAAAATAAAGTTCTTTTTTGGCACTCATTTGACTCAATTTTTTCTCTTTGTTTACAGAAGGACATAGCACAACCTTACTCCCCCCCCCCCCCAATTGATTGTAACAGGGAACAGCGTGACAAAAAAGCCTCATTAGATTCTGAAAATACTTCCCTGAACATATTTTCCCGAGTACTAATTTACCATTGGAATCGCACAAATCTTTGATCAAGTTTTGCTCAACAAATAAATGAAAGATCCCTTCAGCGCGAGGTCGTGCGATTATGAATGCTTTCATACGAATGACATGAATGACTCCTCAGTTTTTACCTTTGAAAACAGAACTTCAGATCTCAGCTGATCTCGTTTTTCCCTTGGAAAATTCGGCACTGTTTTCGATCAAGTTTTCTTTAGTAAAGTGGTGTTAAATACATCACTTCGCCCTCGTTTGTTGTTTTTCTTCCGCTTGAGGCCGCATGTAAATTCACTTCAAACACCGACAAAATCATGTTTACTATCTTCAGTGGAGGAACGAAACCTCATGCTTGTATTGGAAAACCTCTTGAGCTGATAAATAGGTGATGATGGTATCATCACCTATGTTCTTATGTCGTCAGTATTTATGCTTTAAGATCGCGCTCAAAGCGGGAAATGTGAAGTTCAGCAATGAAATGTAAGCTGTATTCAATTCGAGCATTATGCGTGACACTTACCCGTCTGCACTCGTGTAAATGGCTCCGTTCACGTTGTATATAAGCCTCGGATGTCTTTTTTTGCATGAACGGTCCTATTGCTGAAGTATCTTTTCTATATTCTACGACTTCTACTGTTGTCTAGTCTCCTTCGCAGCCGCTCGGGCCGGAGTCACGCAACGCTCCCCTTCCCCACGTGGGGGAAGGGGAGCGTTGCGTGACTCCGGCCCGAGCGGCTGCGAAGGAGACTAACTGTTGTCCAGTCTTGTTCATCCAGCTCCTATAAACATTCCCTTGTTTACGTCCTCTATTTCTGTCGTCTTCTCATCAATACAATACAATACATTATTTAACTAGGGTAACACATTAACCTTAAACAGTTTCCTAACTGATGTGGCCCTAGATCGAAGAGTGTTGAATACTGCACTGATGAGACTTGAGTCTCTTTGATGAGACTTGGTGTTTTGATGCCGCTTGGCCACTCGTTACATGATCTGCATCAGACACTTGGTCACAAAAAGGTCACAAGACATGCTTTGCTATAACTGTCCCGTGAAAAATCGAGCGCTCTGGTGACAAATCACGGGTAAGCGTTAGAAAAGGCTTATCTGTCCCGAGTCGCAAAAATAAAACTCTAATTCGGTTAACATATGATATAACATCTCTTTCAGCACAATCGCGAACTTGTTTGTCTTTTTTCAAAGAAATTACTAGGATAAATAAACGTTCAATAAGGCGTGAATGTCAACGTAATCACAGGCTCCCCAAGCTGAAAATACGTGGTGTATGCGACAGTTTGTGTATATAGAGAATTGTATGGGAACATCACCGATCGTTAAAAAAATTGTGTAAATAACTATCTCATTTGGCTGTTGCTGAAATATTTCAGCAACGGCCTTCCGGATGACTTCACTAAACGGCGTCAGAATGGCTCGAAACTCGCCAAAAGAGACAAGTTGGTCACACATTTGAGGTAGGAAAACTTTATTTCAAATGAGATAGTTATTTACACAATTTTTTTAACGATCGGTGATGTTCCCATACAATTCTCTATATACACAAACTGTCGCATACACCACGTATTTTCAGCTTGGGGAGCCTGTGACGTAATCAGCGAGAATAGGCGTTGGAGCGGCAAGGCTAATCAGCTCCTTTGTAAATTATCATCAAAAATAGAGAGAAAGATTTCGGGGAAAGATTGCATGACGATCGAAGAGGATGATCGTTTGGGCTCATACCCGGTAATGAGTTTCAATGTCAGAGATAATCTATTTTCACTTATTTTCCAGTGTGGAGTGAAAGATGTTTCCGTAGTGTAGTGGTTATCACGTCCGCCTAACACGCGGAAGGTCGCCAGTTCGAGCCTGGCCGGAAACACTTTATATTTTGTCGCTCGCTTCCATCTCTTAAGTTTTTTTTTTATTATCCAAATCTGAAAATCAAAAGCAGCAAAAACGATAATTTCACATCCAGCTAGATTTTTGTGCCCACCAATTGTTTTGACCGTTTTTTTTCTCTTTTAGCATCTCAGGTCACTTCAAAAGAAACATAAAAATTAAAGTTTAGTTCATACCCGTAATAACTGGCTATGCTTTGCGTTTACTTCTAAGGTTGTTATCGAATAACTTAAGATTAAAGGAAGAAGCAGATATAGAAGTTTTAAGATGAGGTCATCGTTTGTACTAATTAACCGTGTTGAGACAATCAATTGGCCAATTTTAAGCCAGGAGGCTCCTCAGTGTTTAACAGAAATAACTCACTGAGTTAACATTGGTGTTAAGTTTATCTGGTCAATTCGATGAACTCGAAGATTTCCTTTCTCAAGGTGGTGCAGTTTAGCTCTCCGATTTCAAGTTGTTTGTGCTGTTGCTACTTGTTTAGCGAAGTGTTCGTGCAAAAGGCGAGAAGTTATAATGCATGACGAACTTACAGAGGGTGGTTAGGGTAGGGATGGTGTAGTGGTGATGGTACTCGCCTCCCATCAATGTCGATCCTTACGTGACGTCACGGCGGCCATGTTGGTGTTCCCAATTAGTCCCCTATTATCATGCGAATGTTTTCTCTTGTTTCAGTGGAAAAACAAGGTTTTTGATCACATGGGTGAAAGCACTATATGTGGGTAAACTTTACTCTGCTCCAAGAGGTTTTTCTCCGGTTTTCCCCTCTCCTCAAACACTAACATTTCTTAATTCCAATTCGATCGGATTGAGGGCCATATTCAAAACTACTGGGGCACCAGTGAATACTTTAGCCTCGTTAAATGAAGTCGTCATTAACTAGGTTTTGCGGACGATAAAGATGTGAAATATTGGCGGCAAAATTATTCTTTTCTCCAGTACAAATCTAGAGACTACTACGTTTCCTCGGAGACACTCCTTAGCGTTAGATAGGTTTATCTAGCAGCCGAAAGGCTGAATTGCGTGACTATTTATAAGTATGAATTAAATAACTATTTAACAATTAGACCCGTGGCCCTTAAGGGCGAAGGGTCTAATTGTTTTAGTATCACCCAACTAGTCGGACAGAAAAGGCAATAATAAAGTTAGCAATTGCAAGTTAAAGAAATAATTATTTGGGAATAAAACGAAAGAAAGCGTAACGCTTTTCGCTACTCGATGACTATTAATAATAGTCCTCTAGTAGCGTGGCCAATCAAAATGAAGGATTTGCATTAGTCCACTAGTTGCGTGATACTTAACTAAATAACTATTATTATGCTATATCTAAAAATATAATACTATTGGCTTTACGTACTCATCTATTTGAAATGAATGTTCGTGTAGCGTTTTGTACGGATGACAGGGCGCTTAAACTGCTCACTGAGGCAATAGTGTGGTTCATTTAGGTCTGGTAAAAGATGGCTTAGGTTGTGACATGGCTCAGACATAATTGAATGTAAAAAAATTATTACATAGTTCGGTTTGTCTGTCCTTGAGGGTCTCTAGATTACACAAAGAAAGCCTTTCATGATAAGAAATGTCATTTGGAGAGATGATTGACAAAGCTCGCCTCTGTACACGCTCTCGTCAGGGCCACCCAACGAGAATATTGTTCAAAACCACTTAAAAATACAGTTGTTAAACGTATTTTCGTATTTAAACGGTAGATATAGGCATATATTTATCCCCTAAAAATTATTCATCTGTTCGGATCTTCTAGCTGAAAGTCTAGTGATCTGAAAATTATAGGGATCAAAACTTATCTTTTTGAAAATTTCAGGCAGAAAAAAGGCTCCCGAAAATTCTAGGTGACCTTTTTAGGGTAAAAATCTGTTTAAAATGGACAATTATACCATTTTCTAGATGTTCGAAAATCCTAGGACAGGCAGGCAAGCAAGAAATTTTACAACAAATGTTCCGAAAATTCTAGATCTCAAATCGTCTTCCGAACAGACAATTTCCGAAAATTGACGTTGGGTGCCCCTGTCTCGTGAGTTCACTGCTAGTTCCTCACTTTAATAGATAGGCTGGCAAAGCATGATGGAATACATGCGCGCAATACTCCAACACAGACCTAATGCAAGTAGAATAAAAACTAACGATATCATTAATAGGGACCCGTACGCGCTTCAGCAGAATGAGAAAATACATGCGCTTATTAGCCTTTCTTATGACTTTATGAAAATGACAATTAACATTAACAATTATCATCGGCGCTTTTGCCACCCAGGGATTTATCAGTTTTTGATGACTCATAACTGGCTTGTTATCAAAGCTAAAATGCTTGAGATTGGAGATTTAACTAAGTTTAACAAATTCTTTTACGTTTTGAAGTTTTTAAATAGCATAATGCCTCGTATGTTAATGAACAAAATGCAAACAGTGACGTCAGAAGAGATTCCTTTATCAAGCCCTTTGGGATCACGTCTTTTGGGATACAGGACGCATATAATTTGTCACTCAAATGATTCTATGTTAAAAAGTGTTAATTTTTGTCGCAAACGAAGCATATAGGGTAATTTGCAGAGAATGATTGAGTCTTATGTCAAAAAAATTTAAATTAAGCTCCACCGAGGTGTACAATTTAAACAATGTCAATCAAAGAATCATCCTAATAACAAGGAAGCGAAAAACAGCGGAAACAGATTTTGTTTTTTATTCATCGCACCTGCCGCCGCGGCCGGAATAAACTTCTTGGACGATTAAGAAATCTTTGTCTGGTTAGTACACACAACAGAACTTGAGGTGAGTGCTTTGTAATCAGGTCAAACTATGGTAAATTCACGAGTCTAAATTATGGGAGTGGTTTACTCAAAGGAAGAAAGCCGCTGATGAATCACGCTGAAATGCGAACGAGTTCGTGTTTACAGTCTTACAATTACAACCAGGCCTAACTATAGCTGGATTTCTTAGTTTTTCCTCTGAGAATAATTATTAAATCGAGACGGTATTATTGTGCAACAATTCAGGTTGAGAACGGCTTGGAACAAGTTACTCGAGAAATAACAAGGGAAAAGGCAAAAATATTTAAATTTTTTCCTGTTCTCGGAAAACGGAATATTTCTTTTGTTGTTCATGATTTTCTCAATTCCCGAGAAACCAGCATACTCTAAACTAAAATGTCCGCTATTCCGAGCATTTTATAACTCAACTCCGCCCTCGCTTATGCATTCACCGTCCCTGTAAAATCCATGGTACGTATCACAGCCATACCGGGCGGGTTACACTTCAGGCATACGGAACTGCTAAGATCAGGATGAAATTTGCTGTGCCTACACTCTGAGTTCATTTTACTTCAGCTATCCGGCAAGCCAGTTCTAAAAAGAGGGAATACGCTCGATTAACCGTGGAGGTTTATTTTCTTTCGACTTCATGACAAGCTGGTGGTAGTGGACTTACACGCAAGTCGACCCCTTACTGAGTCGATTGAGCGCGCGAAAGATCGAGCGACCGCGGACTACACCAAAAACCCAAGCGGGCTTTGAGAAAGTCTAGTAGGAGCCTGTCGTTTGAAACGGCAAATTTGCAAATGCGCAGAGTGTCAAATTAAATAGAACAGCTCTAAGTTTTAAAGGCGCTGTTACACTGTGAAATGTTTCGTGCAACTTGTCCCTCCACAATGTCGCCAAAACATTGCGAGACAAGTTGCACGAAACATTTACAATGTAACAGCGCCTTAAGGCATAATTATTAATTCATGATACGGCAGTCCTTCATTTACATTTTATCACTTCCTTTCTGTGAAAAAAAAAAAAAGTTGTACACCCTTCTTGTTTCTGATATCCCATTGTTACAGTCTCAATTCGCTAAGTCCAGCAACCAGCAAAGTATGCTATCATCAATACCAATATGATTAATTAATATATTCCTGGAGTATGTAGTAGTTTCATACAATAACAAAACTTGATATTTTCTGTAAACTTTCCTTGGTAAGGTTGCCGCTTATTATGTTATGTCAGTTATGTTACACGAAATGTTAAATAACTTTTTCTGAAGTCACTCAAAACTGTGGTTGCCAAGGACGACTTGATTGGTTACGACGGCTAATGTTTCGTTGGAGAAGAAAGCGCAAGTTATTTGAGAAATAACACAATAATGATTTTCTAATCGGTTAGCCTATAGAAAGCGGCATTGAATGTTGAAAGTACAGTGTACTTCAGATTCGCTACCTCTCAAATTTTAAACCTCATATGCCACGTTTGACGATATGTAAATTTTTCAAAGTATAGACTCTTCGTCACCAGAAATTGTTTTTAGATTTTGATGGCTAATATTTCGCTGATTACAGAAAACGAAAAGGCCTGATCTTCTGGAGATGATATATTCTTTACACTTTTGACGCCAATTTGTTTATAGCAAGATATCTCTTACGAGAAAATAATAAACAAAATTTTGAAAATGATGTCACCAAATTCTTCTCATCCCATGGGTGCCTGAATACTCAAGGACTTTGTTTTTCATGAGAAAACTCGTCCCTGCTCGAGTTCCATACTGGGATGACTACTTGATTTCGAATCACCGTGTCTACATGATGCTTACTTTATTTCATATCGTGTTTGCATGAAGCCAAGCTTGACGTTGATTAAATACATGTAATTTTGGATTGACGAAAATCATTCTTACAATACCCGTTTCAGTCCACCCAGAGGTCAAGTTCACACCAAAACAAGTGATTGTTCCTCGTTTACATGATAATGTTGCGGGATTTCGTACCGGAATAAAATTCTCGCTTCGTTACAGAAACCGGGGTGAACTCACGCCGGTATGACTCGTTCCGCTATGACATCATGTAAACGAATGCAGAGCCACAAGAGGGAAACGGAGTGAACTGGGTCCGGGACTTAAGTCGCCTCGGTATCATGTAAACACACCATAAGTTATGTTGGAGCACGTGCTGCCGGAAACCGTTTCATTTACATGTGCACAGACACTAACCAAGATGTTTAAGGATAACGTAGTCACACCTTGAGGAATTCCAACTTTATGACTCGATGATGTTTATTCTGTTTCGATGCTTGCCAATAATGACTGTGTCGCATGACGATGCAGCAAAGATTGTGATGACGGTTTGTGAATTGTGCTAAACCTAGACTCAATAGGCTATTTTACGAAATATCAAATATTCAGCTTGATAGTGAGGCAGTGAGGACAAAAACAATGGAAACACGTTGGAATGAATGTGAAAAATATTTACACATCATTTACTTTCCTTTGTCTTCGTCCTCTAAACCTCTCTTTCAAGCTGAATTTTAATATATCGAAAAAGGCCTATTAAAACACTTCCAAGCACAACCTCGTTCCCGCGGCTTCTCTCCACCGAGGTGGAGGCGGGCGCGGGCGGGACCCCGCCCTGCCCCAGAGATAGGGAAAATCCCTGCGAATGAGGTTGTTCCAAGCGTCCCTTTATTCACCTACTTCCACTGAGCCGATAATGGAAATGGTAACCAACAAAATTTCAGGTACTATTTTGGCTTCCGCAACACAGCGAACATAATGATTAGGCCGTCCTCTTCTTTTTTTTGTTAGCGACAAATGCGTGTTTTTTTGTTCCTCTGCGTGTCACTTAATAAAGAGAGAGCATCATGATTACTGCAATCATGAGGTTAGTGGTAGATTCATTTAAAACTGTCGCCCAGAAGAGCCATTAAAGGGCCCGAATGCTCGCTGTGGACTCTGTCTGTTGGCTTTAGATACACTTCACCACAGGACGACTTGAAATGGAGGAAGGAGCAAGGGTGGCACAGTCGGTTAGTGAGCGGCCTTGGTGCAATTGGTCCCTTGTTCGATCCCTGGATCTCACATCCTTGTGTCAACTTCTTTCCTTTCAGTGTAGCCTAAGTAGCTTTAAATACCGTTAAAACGGAGCACTGATGGAAAAGAGGGGGGTAAAATGAGCGCACCGTCGGCTTCCTGGGAGAACTGGGTGAATACTCTCAGGAGAGTAAAGGAACTACCGACGTTAAATAAGGTGTAAAATAGAAAATACAAATAAAAATATTGCATGCGCATCGGCAGTGTTCTTCTTTTGGCAAAGACGTATTTGTCAGGATTATCACAAAAGGGAGCAATGTACACTTTTTTTTTAAAGGATCTTTTCATAAGAACGTTCGTTCTGGGATTAACCAAAATTTTAAGAACGTATCCAAGCTGAGAGTCAGTGAAGAGCGTCTCTATTTTGCTCATTTGTTTATTGTTTTTTGTGAGTATTACTGATAAAAAAAGGTAAAAGAAATGTAAAACTGTAGTCTAATAGGGAAATTCACTCAAATATTTAGGCACAGTTTTCTCAAGTTCATTAACAATGTGGTTTTTTTCTTGCAACAACTCAGTTTCTAGTCGAACTAAGAATACAACCTACAACGTCAAGAACATGTTAAGAACGTTTTTAGGCTCAAATGGCTAAAAAGGAAGAGCTTTCTGCCTCAACCCCAAAATTAGACGTTCTTATAAAAAAGATCGGCTGTTATGCCAAACACGATCGTGACGGCGTTTTCCTCAGTGGTTAGAGCAGTGAGATCTTTGCACGATCCATGATTTTGCAATTATTGCAATCCCTCGTGCGGCTACTCTGTTGCAGACCAATTAGAGGCGTTGCGGTCATCCGGCCCAATCTGATTGGCCATAATTTTGCGGGACCTTATTCTAAAATTAGATGATACAGTAAACTGATGGGCCAAGGCCAATTGAGGGAGATATCACTTTGGAGATCTCTCGTACCCCAGCCCATTTCTCGAAAATCGCGAATTCTTTCGGATGCCACAATTCCATCTCTATCTAAAATATGAAGTCGGCCTTTAAGCCATGGAAACTGATTCACAATCATTTTGCTTTGTCATTGTTTCCTTACAAAAAGGAGTTCAAAAACCTTTTTGTTTTTTTTTTGAACAAGTCGATCGCAGGTCATTTTACAAATGGCTTTTCCGGCCCTAAAATTTTTTCGGGACTTTTGCCTAACCCAGTTCCCGAATCACCGTTAACCTTGCCTTAATATTATTTCTCGAATTAACACAACTGCTGGAAAATCTTACGAAGATAAGAGTTGTAGAAGCGTAAAACAGAGGTCGGAAAATTGGAAGAATCGGGACAAATCTGACTGTAAAACAAACTGCTCTATTTTTACTATTTGCCAATTTTATCTACACTCCTCGCAGTAAATCAAATGATGTTTCATATTATTATTAAATTTTATTACCGTGACTGTAATTATTTTATTTCTTTCGTTTTTTAAAGAAAATCACGTTTCATGTTCTTTTTTATTTATTCAAAAATCATCATTCTTTCATTAACAAAATAAAACTTGATAAACGGTGTAAATGGTCCAGGACAAATGACTACTAATCCCTCAGCAGCAATGTCAACATAACAGCCGTCTTTCATCCGCATTCGAGTCAATTCTACTGTAAGCGTTAACTATGGGCAGTCGCCATATTCGCCAGATGCCATGGTCAGTCATGCATGTGGTAAACTTTTTCAGTCTTTTGTCTACGTGACCACTAATTTTCCTGCTAACATTGAGCGGAGGGACTGCTGAAATGCAAAGTCATTGCCAGGCTTTTGTCAAGTGTGCCCTTGAGCACAAAAGCGAAGATATCATTGCCAGGCTTTTGTCAAGTGTGCCCTTGTGCACAAAAGCGAAGATATCGTTGACGTCAACTGTTGTCATTAATGTGCCAACCACAGCCTTATTGGCTGTCGAAACAAAGGGTCTCTTGTTTCTGTGGTTGGCACATTTGAATAGCAAAAGCAATGTTTGTAAACAGATGTCTTTTCTATTGGTCACAGCTTGTTCACGTCATAGTAATACTTATAATAATAATAATAAATGGAGTGGAACGAGAAGAAGTGTTCTACAGCTCATGTAAGGAGAGGTTCATTGGACAGCAGCTTGGGAGGCACTGCCATCGGAGAAAGGCAGGTCATAGAAAATCTGAAGAAGGGAGAAACTTACAAGTTTTTGGGAGTTTTAGAAAATTCTAAGCAAGAGGACAGCTCTGTTCTGTGGGGAGCTTCAAAGGTTTGCTTGCAGAGACTGTCAATTATATGGTCGAGCCCCCTATCGGACTTCCACAAAGTCTTAGCATCTAATCAATACGCACTACCAGTTGTCACCTACCCTATGTGGACACTAACATGGCCGCTCGCAGATCTACAACAACTCGATCGCGAAGCTCGCAAGATCATCAAAGAGAATGGAGGCTACCATCCACTCGGTTCAACCGAGTTGCTATACCTACCAAGGAAGTGTGGAGGCCGGGGACTGAAGTCATTTGAGAGCCTGTATAAGCAGACCAAAGTTAAGACCACAATGAAGCTGTACGCAAACGAAGATCGAACGATGAGTTTAGTGCGCGAGTTTGAAGAGAAGTGCGAACGAGCAGGAAGAAGATCACTCGTAAAGGATGCCAAGAAATTTGCTTTGGAAATGGACATTACTCTGGACCTTGCATACCCAGATCCCAAAGCGTTGCAAACTGACTCAGGTGAGGAATCACATGTTAAAGGAGTAGGGAGAACATTACGAGCGAGAGAAGAAGAGAGAAGCATGAGGGAAGTAAGAGAGCAGAGGTGGCAAGGAAAGCTGTTCGGAGAAAGATGGGATGATAACAAAGTTATTGACTGCTTCACTTGGCTTAGTAAGTGGAAGTCTGCACCTGTGCATACTGTTGCTGGAATCTATGAGTTATACCAGCAATTACTCCCCACTAAGCTGTACCACCAGAGCAAGACGAAGACGCTGACCACCTCGGATACCACGTGTCGTATGTGTGGAAAAGGGCCTGAATCTATGGCCCACGTGATTAGCGGATGTGGTGCCTTGGCACAGACAAAGTACATGCAGAGACACAATGCAGCCTTGAAAATCCTTTTCTTCGAGTTCCTGAAAGACTTAGATCTTATCCAGTGTATCCCCCCTTGGTACTCTCCAGTCTCACCTAAACCCGAGTACAAGAATGACCGAGCGTGCGCGTACTGGGATGTCCCAGTATTTGCTGAAAATACGGAAGTCAGGGCTAACAGAATTGATGCGAGAATTGTGGACAGAAAGGAGAAGAAGGTGATCCTTATTGAGATGAGCTGCCCTTGGGTTTCCAACAGAGAACAGAAGGAACAGGAGAAAACTGACAAGTATGCGCCGTTGAGATGGGAGATGCGCCAACAGTTCCCCGGCCACACTATCACACAGTTTAATGTGATAGTTGATGTACTAGGAGGCTACTCTATGGAGACGGCGGAGAAAGTTAGGAAGTTTTTAGGTTTGGATAGAGGGAACCAGGTTTTGTTTAATATGCGAAAGGCAGTTTTATCGTACACCCTAAACATAGCAAGGTCATTCAAGGTTTCGACGAGTTATTAAGGAATATATACTCTTGTTCCTTTCTCAAATGTTGGTTCGTCATTTATTACCAATTGGTTTGTAAATAGGTTTAACAGTAGGGATTGTTACACAACAGTGCCTTTTCCTACTTATATTTGTAAGCATACTTACGTACTACATACTGCATAATAATAATACATTTTGGGTATTATCACTATTTGCACATGACGCTTTAAAATACAAAGCGATAGATTTAAAATTAAAAGGTTCAAAAATAGAGAAAAGTAAATAGAAGTTGAAAGCCATTGTAAAATGGTAGGTTTTTAAGCAATTCTTAAAAGTTTCAACAGAGTTACTCCTTCGTAAGAGAGAGAGAATGTTCCGTAACTTTCTAAGATACATTTAAAGTTATTATAAGCCAGGTAGTATCAAACTATGTCCAGTTAGCTTTTTGTTTTGTTTTATAATTTTCGAAGAGCTCAATCCATTGAACCGAGCTACTTAACAGTTCGTCCTTTCGTATCCCGGTTATTTGTGCAGTAAACTGAACCACCACCTCTCCGAACAGAAGTGCAATAGCTTACTCTGCAGTCTCGGTACCGTCGTACCTATGTTTTTCGGCACGGCACGGTAAATTTTTCGTGACTATACGGGACAAACGGAAGGCATGGCACGGGTACCCGTGTCGGAAATTATCGGGGTGCGGAGAATATGATACTTGAAAAGTCCTAGCACCTTCTGATTCTCTTTTATCCTTTGGACAAATTAAATTCAAAGACCCATAGAGCGGTTTTCGAATGAGCGTCGTAAAACCAAAACCAAAGTAATTACTTTGGCCAATCAAAAAAGACGGAGACAATCCAGTACACCAATCAAAACTCGAAGTAATTAAACGTAGCCGACACAAAGGGTGGGAAAATGTGCACGCGCGAGCCACGATTGATTTTGGTTTCACTTCTGATTGGTTGAAAAGGTGGGGCGAGAACTTTGAACCAATCACTCAGTGAAGTAATCATAAACCAAAGTAATTATCTAATTACTTTCGACACTCAATTGAAGACCACTCTATCTACTTTAAATTTGTCTATACTAGAACGTATGGCGATGTTTCGTTTGAGTAATTCTAACATGTAATTGGGACACACCCCATTCAAACGTTTGTAAACTAATGCGCACTTATTAATCTTTGCTTCATGAAAACGAGGTAGCCAATTAAGTTCTCTAAAAAGATCTGTACTATTTTCTCTAGTATCAGCATCGAGAATAACGCGTGCGGTACGCTTCTGTAGTCTGAAGACCTTATTCAAATTATCAACAGATGTGGAAACCCACTCACTAGAGCCATATATCATAGTTTGCTTTATCATGGCATTGTAATAAATAATTCGTTGATCTAAAGGTAAATAACGCCTGATTTTTTTCAAAACAGCAATACGCTGTGTTAGCTTCTTACATAGGTTATCAATATGCTCATTAAAACTAAGCTAAGTGTCAATAATTACATCAAACAGTTTTTGAGACTGGACTTGTTCGAGTTCGACTGAGTTGACATGTACAGTGAGTGAAGTGCTGCCCATCTTCTGATGTAGACGTTTGCCAGCTACTAACATAGTTTTAGTTTTGGACTCGTTAAGTACCATTTTTGTTGTCTGTGGTCCATTGTGCAGCTTTACCAACAACAGCTTGAAGAACTTGATTAAAGGCTCCAGGTGCTGATCTATAATCAACTTTAGCACTGATTGTAGTATCATCCGCATATATGTCTGCTGCTGAATCAATATGAGAAACAATATTGGCCCCAGGATACTCCCTTGGGGCACTCCAAGGTTTACATCAATGAGAGTTGGCTGACACCCATCAATGTTTACATATTGCGTGGATCATTCAGATAACTTTCAAAGAAATAAACAAACAAACAAATCCTTCTTCTATTGCTAGCCATGGGGGTTTGGAATGTTTTCCGCCGTCATTTTATCGCATCGGCCCTGATTTGCAGACTTACACTGATCGCAAAGACTATGCATGGTTCTATGGCTTACAATGGATCTTTAAGTTATCAGCCCGCAAGATGCAACACGTACAGGCTATTTGGCCTCGATGTGGGCCTCTTTAAGCCACATAATAATTAGCAAATGTTTTCGCAAGTGAAGTGTTTGAAACGGTTTTTGGAAACTGAAGTTTCTGATTAAGTCGTTTAATCGTCTTTTACAGGCATTTAACCTTGTCAATATTAAACAATGGATTTGTTTGTTTTTCTCCATCTCAAAAGGTCACCATTCACGTCATTATTTGAAAGTACAAGTTAAATTGCGAAATCAGTTCCTCTGAACGCATCCTGTATCAGAGAAAAGGCAAACATTTGCCATGGTCACGTATCCATATAACATAAATTTTAAACCAATCAAAATCTGTTACCTTGTTCTTATGAAGACCAAATAACATAATAAACAAATACCGATGAATTGTAATCAGCTAAATTACTTTTCACAACGCAGGTACCACAAAATGATGACGTGTGAAGCTCACTGCGGAATAACATCATCATTCCGAGCTTGTTGCCAGTCAGGGTCATGTTATCAACAGTTTGATGCCATTCCAAGCCAAACCTTGTGTATCGGCCGTAGTCTTGCCAATGGGAATAACCGGCATATGATGGCTGCAGCTCAGACAGGAAGTCCTTATCGTGAGTAGATTAAGTCAAATTCATTTCACCTTCCAATGATGGCTAATACATCAGTAAGAAAATTCCACGTTTTGCAGTATGGCGAAAAAAATATCGAAACGGCCGTATAACGCGCGGATTAATAAAAAAGTTTCTCCCTTTTCGCGCCATTTTAATAATCACTTTGTCTTATCTACGACTGATTATTGGTTTCACGTTGGCTCCAACGCGTACGGTATCTCATTTGGATTTGTTATAAGAGCCAGCACATACAAATGCACTCGTTTTAGGGAGCTAACATACCGTATATGATAATATGAGTTATCATTACAAATGGCAGGAAAATGTTTGGTTTGCAATTTCCTAAATGGTCATGACTTAATTACGGTGTTTGAAGGTATTTGTTTAATCGTTAAATGCATTAGACCTTGAAGGCATTCAATTTAAATCGGGCGTTGATTGAATTGAAAGGACATTAAATGACAAACATTTGCACAAATTTCGAATGGAATGTTTAAATAAAGGCATTTATTTACAATTTAAATGCATTAAAGCTTGAAGGCATTTATAAACAAGCCATGATTCATTGTTAAGGACATCCAAAAGTTGATTGACAAACATTATGAATGGGTAGCAATATCAGACACCACTCAATAATGGACACCATTATGCGTGCACTTCCTGAAGAGCAAATTACTCTTGTAAATCACTGAAATGCATCAGAAAGCATGCAAGGTCCTCGCAGTTATCACGCAAATGGTGCAAAGGTCGACGAGAACGCGGGAAAGCGATCAAATGATCATGTCTCCATCGGTTTTCAACTAACTGTCGAAGATTATTAGATTAACTAGTTCGGGCCGAGTCGAGAGAAGTCCGATTGATTCGGGGTTATTTATCGTGATAACTGGAGGGTAATCGCTAATCGGGCTTCAAAAACGACAGGACTGCAAAGTTTCATACCTTGGCTTAACGTCTTCCTTTAAAAAATACGGGGGTTTACCTCGGTGTAGAAACCTGTGAAACTTTTTCTTTGTTTTGTTAGCTCGTGATAGGTTTGGTTATTGTTTGATGTTTTTTTGCTCTTTTGTTTTCCTTTGTGTTACGTCATCTGTGAGTTTCACATGTTTTTACACCGAGGATGAGCCAAATACGGAGGGACTTATGGTTTTGGAAATCCTCCCGAATAGTTTGGCCTTGCAGAAACCAATATCCTAGACAGAAATGTTGGGACAATGAAGTCAATAAAGCACGAGCGGTTTCATGGGCATAACCTTCTCCTCCACTCCCTCCCTCCCTCCCTAAGTACAATGTTGATTAGAATCAGGGCAACATTCTTGGCTGAGCATTGTTTAAGGTGGTGGGGTGGGGGGCTCTTGGCCCTTGACACCTTGGCCTCTATGAGGAGAATCATTATAAAATATAAGCTACACCTTAAAATGAAACGATTTTTGCTGTTATTGTTGAAACTGTCCCAATAAATTTCGGCCAGGATTGCAGCTTCCATTAGGGTCCACAGTGGGAAACTTGGAAGCGAAGCGAGAGCGCCTAGTTGAAAAAAAGTCGCAACGCCCCATTTCCTTCTCTTTTTACCTGTTCGCCAGTTTATTATAGTCCCCTTCAATTGCAAGCCCTGATCCTTGGCTATCCAATAAATGCCCTCACCCCGGAAGTCGACCCCCCCAAGAACAGGAAAACGCACGCATGAGCAATTTATTGTTGGTTCGGGTTAGTCTCCGATTGGCTGAGAATGCGGCACATCACAATGCGTTCGATTCTCATTTAAACCAACCTTCAAGCACCAAAGAATTGGTTCTGTTTGTTTCTTGTTTTCTCAGTTTCCGCGCATTCGACTGTTACAAGAATGGCCAGCTACAGCTCGTCAAATGAGTGTTTCCTGAGACCTTTCCTAACCAGAGAGGAATACCTATGGTGCAGCAACTTGGGCGCATGGTCAAACTGTACCACCTCAAAGAATGTCATATCCCCAGTCGCTTACCAACACGGTACTTCCGTCCGAAATTTCACAGGGATATCAACGCAAAGTCGACCTAATTCTACTGGTTACCCTTCTTTTTGTAACAGTGGCTTCGATGGCTACTTATGCGGCCAACCAGCGTGTGTTCCAAGGTCCCACGCCCCAAAGACGTCTTCATCGTCAGAAATTCAAGACAAAATGACCACCAACAATCCAAGTCACCTTTCAAAGAGCACAGTTTACAAGAAAAGGGCAAGTGAATGCAATCTCGGGAAAAAGAAATTTGCAAGTGCTTCACATTCCCGTGAATGTATTTATCATCAGCCTCGTAGACATATGGAAACAAACACAGCTAAGGATACAACCAAAGAAATTCATATTTCTACAGTCGTTCATAAGGGGTCTGCATCTAAAACTATGAGAAGAATTAGTGAGCAGTACCTATGTGGAGATAAGAGTTTTGACGAAATGCCACCCGTTTGCAGCTTGACTGTTCGCCAAGAAGCAAAAGGCAACAAAAAGAGATCCACTCTTCTTTACAATACAACAAATAAGGGCTACCAACACGCCGATGTAAACAAATCTTTTTCTTACGCCGGAAAGCGCAAATCCTGTGCCAAACTAGAAAACGACATTTATCTGAAAAACAAACGACCAAGGATTGATCGTATTGTTCCAGAGACTAACGCAGTGAATACAACCATCGAGTTAACTGATGCATGGAGAAAGTACCTTGATGGTTCTCTTTCAATTAGCAGTTACAGAACCGGAAATAAAACAACCAATGGTGCTCAGCAAATGAGAAAGTGTCACAAAGATGGTAAAATGGACACGACTGCAGTGACTTCACGCCCTTTTGGAAAGGAGGGCCTGATCCGCAACAATGGCGGCAAATCTATGGAACTTGCCAATAAGCTTCCCAAGGCAGCCAAACCAATCCCACGACAACTCGTGAAAAATGGTGGCAAAAGGTTACTAAGTGGTGGTTATTGCTTTAGATTATGATACTCTGCCAAAAGTTGTGGATGTGCTACCCTCGAATGTAGCTACTTTTATATCAGGATCGTTCAGTTCAATCAAAGAATGAGTTCCTCATCAAGTTTGTTATAAATTTTAACTCTTCGACTCCCGTGATCTAAAAGTTCATTCTCCTATCTACTTCCATTGATGTCTTCGTTGGCTAGTCACGAGCAGATGAGAACTTGCTGTTTTATCAGGATCATACTTAAGCGGATAATAATGTTCATTAATGAAAAAACTAGAACAGCCTGGAAAAATCTAGGATTGAATGGAACCCTGAAACATAGAGAATATTAGATAAATCAATAAAACTAGTACTGGGCTTTAACCTGAAACTTAGCGACGTTTCGCCTAGAACCACTAGGCTTCTTCATGTAGGATCGTTGGTGCAGACCGAGATGCATGATGGGACACCACGCAAAGCAGTGTCCCAAGAGTGAGACAAACACGAAAACCTCAGGACCACCCCCTCCTGTTTAAGGGTAGGAGGGGGCCTCGACCCTCTACCAGATCACCTCCTTCACTCCCCGCTCGCAACCATCGCCCCTCCTGATGTTAAGAGTCTAGACCAAGGAGGCGCTATGGTTCGAGCGGGAGTCAGGTTAAAGTCCACCCGTACTATTTTTATTTATCTATTTAGTCAAACTGGATGTCTAATACTTCACCGGTTTTATTATAGAGGATATTACATACATTGCTTCATGTAACACTAACAAACTTCATCCCTTGCAGTATGTTAAATTTTCAAAAAAACAATGTCCACATTGCTATATAATAATTGACCGTGCCGTTTCTTTAGTTTCTGTTTCGACTGCGAAAACCTCCGACATCCGTATCCGCAATGAGCAAGCCACTAACCGCTACATTTCCAAACGACACAAACTATGCAACGCGCCTTTCATATTCAGTACTGATTAAAGTGATTTGTTATATTCCTTGCTTCAACATCAATTGCCTTCTGTGATTACAGGGTGGGCAGCTGTAGAGTTAGTTCTTATTAACGGAGCGGCGAGGTCTGTATGGGAAGATCTTGACCGAGGTAGCCAGTACAGACCGAACGCAGTGAGGTCTGTACCAGCGACCGAGGGAAGATGTCCATACAGACCGACCTAGCTCGGTTAATAAGGTGTTTATTATATGGCCAACAAGAACAATTTAATTCGTTTAAGGGAACTGGTTTGTACTAACTGCCATTTTGCTTGGCGAACGGTGATTGAGTGGCGATGAGCGCAACTTAATTCTGTCAAAGTTTGATTTTCATCCTCTCTTTGTCATAATGCTGTTGGCACTTCAATAACTAAATATTGGTCGCCGAAAGCAAATACTCAATATTTTTGCATTTTAGTTTGCATCTTTTCACCGCAACACTTTACCGGTCTAGATGCGCCGCCGATCTAGATGGGAAAATCTAGACCAGCAGGGCAATATCGATTTTAGCCAATCAAAATCGTGAATTTTGTAGTTCCAAGTCCTCGTCCGAGACAGAGCCATATACTAATTTCATATTATTAACCGATATCATCGAGGCAAAAAAAAAAGATAGGTGAGGTTGCAATAATTGTTTTAGTATAATTTCAAAGTTTGCAGTTTCTTTAATAATCATGATATTATTTTCTTCGTCTGTAACCTCAAGTGCAAACCAATGAGAGTAGAGAAGTTTCAATAATACTGGTAAGTTAATTATGGCATCGGTGATCTTGTCACGTGTGAATTATCATGTTTTCGCGCAGAAGGCTGACCTGGGGCCGGTTGCTTGAGGCCCTGATTAGCGCTAACCGTTGGTTCAAGGGACTAGGTCACGTATTTAGGTAATTTTGTTTAATTTTGTTATTTATGAGCTCGTAACGTTTAAATTGGCAGACGCCAAGAGTCTTTCATTATGACCAAAACTCACGGCCTCGTAACAACTGCGACTGACTTTCCAACTGTGTCCACAAATGACATTTTGATATAGACTGATATAAATTTGAAAAAGGTGGCCGGACGTTTTTAAATTTACCCAAATTCAATCCATTTAACACTCTCCAGTTTTGTCCAGTCCATGCCCCTTCTGGGCCTCCCCTGTGTTTTGTTAGCGTTCTTCTACAGTTTTGAACCAGTTATTTTGATATTTTAGCCAATTCTATGACCATTCGATCTTGTGCTGAAATTGCCTAAAATTGCGTGACCTAGCCACCTTTTAGAGGTATCAAAACCTATAAGTTTCAAGGTAGCGCTAATCATGCTTCGAGGCAACCCAGGCCTGGGGGACGTTTCTCGAAAGTCCGAAACTCTACGGGTCATTTTCGGGTTGTGTCACAAACTCCCTTTGTGTCTCAAGAATGAAAAGATGTAAGTCGTGCAACTCTACCGGACATGTTTCTTTTCGTTGGCTTGACAAACATGTTTCAAAGATCGGCTTTCCAAAACAAGCGATTGGCAGTTTCGGGCCCGAAAAAAGGCCTGACATAATATTATTTCAACAATCACAAGACTGTTCGCCCATCAGGCCAACAGGACACATCACTTCCGACTTTTGTTGTCATTTTCGTCACGCATACGCTACATTTAATTGAATTGTAGTACATATAACACGATACAATAAACGAGAGCCCCACTTTTAGGCTTCGCTAAATCTATATATTAATCTGATTATCTGAAAGTGAAACGAGGATCATGGCAAAAGAAAGGGAATTAAATTGGTATTGCATCACAAATTTTTCAAAACATTCAATATTGTCCTTTCGGAATAAATATAGCCTACTATCGACGTTGGAACTGAGAAAATTCGATACGTACCTGCCGGATTTTGTCAATCCTTCGGTGACTGGGAATTGAAAACAAGCCGCGGTATCCGGTCATTTCGTTCCATGGTCAGATCGTTCCAAGTCAGATCGTTGCAATCAATAGTCAGATCGTTCCACACAATAGTCAGTTCGTTCCCCAAAAAAATCAGTTCGTCCCACACATGCTATATCTCTTTTCTAAATGTGTAAATGT
>NC_090881.1:17854528-17864528 GCF_036669935.1 Montipora foliosa
GAAAACTTGATCGAAAAACTGAGTGCCGAATTTTCCAAGGGAAAAACGAGATCAGCTGAGATCTGATGTTCTGTTTTCAAAGTTAAAAACTGACGAGTCATCGGTTTGAAAGCATTCACAATCGAAATCTGTACTTGGGAAAATATGTCCAGGGAAATATGTTCAGAATCCTTTTTGTGACGCTGTTTCCTGTTACAATCAATTGGGGGAAGGGGGGTAAGGTTATGCTATTTCCCTCTGAAAACAAAGAGAAAAAACTGAGTCAAATGAGTGCCAAAAAAGAAGTTTATTTTTGTTTTCTAGATCTGCTTACAAAACCCTTAAGTTGCGTTTTTCCACTTTGAACTTCTCCAAAATAGGGCGAAATTCTTTCAGGCAAAGAGAGCATAAACTTTACAGCAGACTTTGCCTCCATTATCTCCTTCGACGCGATTCACCAAATCTTCACCATACCACAAGCGCAACCTCTGCCTTGAAACCATCCAGTGTGGGTTGAAAGCTGAAAGAACAATCTCAGGGGATTCCGAGTTGTATCCGGGGATCTTGGACCACTTCAAGCCATTAACGTTCATATCTAACTTCCCTTCTGGTATAAGAATGTGATTAGATGCAGAGGTGATAAGTATGTTGACCATCTTGTTAATTCCTTTCCATGGATTGTCTCCACATCCCCAGAAACTCCAGTACGAAGCATAACCAACGCCACAGGACACGTATCCATAAAGGTGAACCAACTTTATGGCGGCTAACCTGCCAGTTTTAGGAGAGAGAAAACTCCCGAAACTGTTCCCCTTGGCGCCAAAACACACGAATGAACTGGCCTCGATCCAGCGACCTGCGATGAAATCAGAAGATATTAATTTTGCTTTTATTTTCCGAAATAATTGCTGCCATAGGACTTTGAAAGGCTTCTTTTTCGTCGTCAAAAATAAATATTCTGACTTGATATTTGTATAATAAATTTAAGGCTTTTGCTTCATTCATCGCGATAATAATTATATGAGCTGCACTGATTAGTAGCCGCTTTGGAAATCTTCCTTAACGTATTAAAGAGAAAATTTCAATGAGTATTTTCAAACGAGAGGCGAATTAATCCGGCTTACAAAGAACCACAGCCTATTGTAGCTTCAGTATTGGGGTGAGTTAACAAAGAATTGCGCAGTGACTTAGCGGCTACGTGGAAGATTTAGCAAACGTGCGCTTTAGGTCTCTCCTACCTCTTTGTGCGTTAATTCCCCCGAGAATCACTGCTAGAGCGAAAACCAAGACGAATACGGCATTTATCTTCATTGCGATGTACGATTTTTGAAGATTCCTTCTCGGAATGTCACGGTACAATTCGGATGATGTGTAATTGCCTTGCACACCGTGCGTTATTTATCCCCATTTTTATCGTGTCAAAACAAGATCTGCCCTTGTCCAGGGGTGTATCTATTTTTGCCGCGCTCTCTCAAGACTTCCTGATGTCAGGGGCTCCTTGATTCGTCAGTTACTATCCGTCTACACTATGCTTTCGCCCAACGAGTTCAATAAATTTATGCAAAAATCCTTTGACATACATGTATCGGGTAAATATGGAAACGTGCATTTTGTTTCACAAATTACTTGATCTCTTACATATTTCGCGGGCTACAATTGCAATCTTTCAATTTCAAAGTACATTCCTTTCTTTAGCTTAGGTAGTTAGAGACCATATAACATGATACGATTTCGTGTATAACAGTAAATATTGATTGATTGACCACGTTTTCTCGGTCTGTGCTGTAAGTTTTCATTACTTCATTTTCAGGCTCTCAGCTCATGCTTCACCGCCTTCAACGGCAAATGGAAGTGGAAATATAAAAGGCAGGCGCAAAGCAAGCCACTCTGCGAGAGAAAGCAAATTCTTCCATTATGACCTTACGAGATGCTCCTCCTGGTAGAGAGTTCTAGCTTGTGTCTACATATTCCTTTTCTATTTGCATCAGTTTTTTATCAATAATGCAAATATTGAAACTTTCAGCGTTGTTTCATCACTAATATGCCGACCATTTTAAACATTGCGTTGATATAACGCGATAGACCCTTTAAGGACGTTCGCGCGAAAATGTTTCAACAATGATTTTTTTCTGAAACTTTTACCACTGTAAGATGATGAGTTAGTTATGTCAGAAATGTAAAAAAAATGGGGGGTCACCGACTTCGTTTTGGAGAGAACATGCCCGGAAAAACACCTAAAATGTGACAAAATCGGGCTTCGTTAGCGAATAAGGCCAGTGTCTGTAAACCCAAATATATTGCAATTAAATCTTTGAAGTGAAATCTTCTCTGCCAAATAAAGTGAATTTAGTCAAATGGTGAGGTTCCTTAATTAAAGATCGAGTTCGCGTTTAGCGACCACAGTTTCACGCGCCTTGCAGCCACAAGATGGCAGTATTCGATGTCCCGTGAGCAGAAATCTTGAATTTTTTTAACTTCCCACATTGATTTTTTGTTCATTTTTGGACAACGTGGAGATAATTGTAAATAAAATCCGTTTCTGGAAAGAAAAATAGGGGTCACCGAACGTCCAAGACCGTTAAATCAAGGCAAAGCTATAGCAATGGCCTTTTGCCCTATCATTTCTTATTTTAGTACTTAGCGCGCGCGCTCGTGTATGACGTGGCGTGTGCATTTGCGTGCGCAGTAAGGATGCGCAGAAACAATTGGCGCGAACGTCCTCAATGCCGGCGCTTTCAACCAGGCCTGAATCACTATCCAGTGGAGAGGTAATAGCGAAACCAATTGCGCTATCCAATGGATAGTGATTTATCCGGTGGATAGTGCTTTTCACAACTGGGGCCAGATCGATAAGAAAAATCGAAGTTAGTGCTTGCCAATGATCGCACGAGAACATTATAAAATACGTTCTTCATGTATCAGTTGTTTTCAACCAGCAAATAGAGGAAAACTGGAAGAAGTCAAACAATTTCCAAATTTATCTGAACGGAAGCAGATTGCGTGTCTTCACGGCAACCGTTCTCTCTGCTAAAGCGCTTGCACCGGGTGCCACCAGAATCTATAGGTTTAAAGTGCTCCTGCGACGAAAATTTAGTATTTTCTTTTCCGGTTTTTCTCACGTTAATTCCACATTTAGACCCTAAATTTCTTGAATCGGTGAATTTTTTTACAAGCTAGCCACGCAATTCTCAGAAACAAGCATCTGAAAACCGTAAAATCGCGTCCGCCATTGCTCGAATAACAAACCTGAAGAGCCCGAAATCACTGCAGCGGGTTTCTCTGTGACGTCATAGTCACAACACGTGATAGAAGGAAAATAGAGGAAAAAAGGCATGTCTTATCGCTCGAGTTCTCCTTCTCTTTCTTCCGATAATGACTCGGAATTGAGTTTTTCTCTGGACGAAGACGTTCCTGAAATAAGTGACGGGGAATTTATTCTAAAGCCGGTAGCGACCCAAGAAGAGACCGCAGCTTACGAACAAAATTTCGCGCGTGAAGAAGAAGAACGTGTGTTGCGGACAGTATGGTGTTACCCGTGACATCGGGTCACGTGAGTAACACGTCTTGCAAATCACATGTTGTTGTTCGTTCTCGTTCGAGTTGTTGCACGTACAGTGAATAGTGTGTGTTTGATAATAAATCGATGTGAAACTTCAAGATTTGAGCCTATGAATCCAGCGAAACGCCCTATAGCGTTACCTTCTCATACATGGTCACTTCGAACCGGATTATTCCTGTGGTGATACGCCTTGTGTTTATAATTCTTGAACCGGTCAATTCTTGTTCACACGCACGTGCTCTGGATATTTCTTCATTCTTCGACTCGACTACCTATCAAGTGATGCCACCCAAAGGGAAACTTTCAAGGAAAAGGGTTACGCGCGAAGGACACAGAACCACCGTTAAACGCATCGCCTATGAAGTTAACGAGCAATTGGATGCCGCGACCGTCGATGTTAATTTGGACGAGTACAAACAAGCGCCAACACTGCATGTGTCGAAGCTTCGCCAGGAAAGGGAATCTCTGCGCGCCAAATTGGGAACCCTGAAGGTTTTAGACGAAGAAATCCTGTCAAATGTGGAAGAGGAGGAAATTGAGAACGAAATCCGGGAAGCAGATCTTGTAAATGAATTGATTCAACTCACAATTACAAGGATTGAAGATTTTCTGGAAGCTTCGAGACCCCCAACGAAGAACGTGGACGCGCCAAAACACAAGACACCGGTAAGCCTTTCTGTATCTGCTGATTCTAGTGATGTTAAACCCTCAACTGACTCTGTTGAATCGCCAGTAAGGCTTAACATATCTACAGAAGCTGTTCCTGGAAATTTTGAACCCTCAAATTATTCTCCCCAACTTCCTAATAGTAATCCTGCTGCCAGTTCATCCATCCAAGAAACAGGCCCTCGAGTTAAATTACCTAAACTGGACTTGAAAAGGTTTGATGGGGAAGTTAGTACATGGCCCACCTTTTGGGATGCCTTTGAATCCTCAATCCACAAGAATCCTAAATTGGCTCCTATTGACAAGTTCAATTATTTGAACTCACTTCTCATGAAACCAGCTCTTGATGCCATTTCTGGTCTGTCTCTCACCGCATCCAATTACGAAGAAGCAATTGCAATCCTTAAGAAGAGGTTTGGAAACAAACAACAGATCATAAATCGCCACATGGATATTCTTGTTAATGTCAGCCCAGTGATTGATGAAGACCCAAGAAAGCTGAGGGAACTGTATGATACTTTAGAGTCTCATGTAAGAAGCCTTAAGTCTCTAGGGCTTCCTTCAGGCTCCTATGGAAGTTTACTATCATCGATTATTATGAACAAGCTGCCTCAGGAGCTGCGATTGATTATTAGTAGAGAAATAAAGGATCAAGAATGGCACCTCGACATTATTATGCGTGTATTAGAGAACGAGTTGGAAGCCAGAGAGCGTGCAGTCCTCCATGATGAGTCTCAGTCATCAGCTGAAAGTCAGGCATTTCCAAATTTCCAGATGCGTACAACTACATCTGCCTTATTTACGAAACACTCAGGACCCACTTGTACGTATTGTAAGCAGAGCCATCCCTCTAACTCCTGCAAAATGGTAACCAATCCTGCTGCCCGCAAGAATATTCTCATGAAACAAGGAAGATGTTTTGTTTGCCTCAGAAAGGATCATCTCAGCAAAAACTGTCCTTCAAAGCATGAATGTTTCAAGTGTAAGGGTAAACACCATATCAGCATTTGTCCATCCAATGGTAACAATGGTACCAATATTTCAAGAACAACACCCAAGCAAGAACATCCTCAGAAGCAATCGGGGAATTATTGTCCCTCAGGCAGTAATGAAGGTGGCCCCAACTCTGGCGAAAATTCTTCAAGAGCCGCACCCACACAGGAACAGATCCAGAACCGTTCGAGAAATTCAAGACAGAACCTCACAGCCTTATACGTCAGTGCCTCTACTCCAGTCCTTCTTCAAACAGCCAATGCACTAAGCTACAAGCCAGGAAACTCAGCAGTCAGAGTGAAAGCCCGACTCATCCTGGATAGTGGAAGTCAACGAACCTATGTGAGTGCAAGGCTAAGAGAGCACCTGAATTTACCAGCTGAAAGCAGTCAAAGGATATCCATTAAGACATTTGGCTCAACAAAGGAGAACAGGCAGTGTGTGGATGTTGTTCGACTCTGTGTTACCACTGGTCAAGGGGAAGGTGTAGAACTATTTGCCTTTGTTGTTCCCATCATTTGCGATCCTCTGCAGAGCCAATCTATTGCAGAAGCTACCCACACATATGCTCATTTAAAGGGACTCGAACTTGCGGATTATGGTACTGGTGAAGAAAATGTTGAGGTTGATATTCTGGTTGGATCAGATCAGTATTGGAGTCTAGTGTCTGGCAGGGTGGTAAGGGGGGAGCATGGCCCCACTGCTATTGAAACCAAACTTGGATGGGTGTTGTCAGGTCCAATTCCAGAAGGAATACAAGTTGACAGGCACCAAAGTAATCTCGTCACAACACATGTTCTTAAGAGTGCAGTAAACCCTGTTGATGTTACTAACGAGACCCTCGATGGAAATTTAAAGACATTCTGGGAACTAGAATCACTTGGCATTAAACCAAGGACATTGTATGAAACATTCCAAGAGCAGATATCCTTTAAGAACAACAGATATGAAGTCCATCTGCCCTGGAAAACACCACATCCCAGTCTTCCAGACAACTATGAGCTAAGCAGGAAGCGCCTAGAGAACCTTCTTAAACGTCTCCGCCAAGAGCCTGAAATCCTGAAGGAATATGATTCTGTAATAAAGGAACAGCTACAAAGAGGCATAGTTGAAGTTGTGGAGAAGCCTAGCGAAGGAGGAGTTGGTAGGGTTCACTATATACCGCATCATGCAGTTATAAGGACCGACAAGTCAACAACCAAGCTTAGAGTTGTGTACGATGCTTCCGCGAAATCTGATGGTGTAGCCTTGAATGATTGCGTGTACACTGGTCCACCCCTTGCAGAGAACATATTTGATGTACTTTTAAGATTCCGCGTTAATCAAGTGGCCTTTACGGGTGATGTGGAAAAGGCGTTTCTGATGGTGGGAATTACAGAGGAAGACAGAGACGTGTTAAGATTCCTATGGGTGGATGACATAGACAAGTCCTCGCCAGAAATTGTGATTCTGAGGTTCACTCGGGTTGTATTTGGGGTCTCATCTAGTCCTTTTCTGCTAAATGCCACAATCAAGCATCACATTGAACAGTACAAGGAAGCCGATCCTGAGTTTGTGGAGAAATTTCTTCGCTCGATTTATGTCGATGACCTAAGTTCTGGAGCGTCTGAGGTCGACGCTGCTTATGAACTATATCTGAAGTCTAAGCTGAGGCTTGCTGAGGGAGGATTCAACCTAAGGAAGTTTGTGTCAAATTCCCCTGAACTAACAAACAGAATCCAGTCTAATGAAACCAGAAAGTCTAATGCCGATACGTCTAGTGTTGAATCTGGGCATTTACAGTCATCCCAAGCTCTTCTGGAAGGGAATGTTGTGTCAGAAGAGGACAAGACTTATGCTAAGAGCATACTTGGTGGAGTAGAAGAGATCAGCGGCTCGGAACAAAAGGTGCTTGGAATACGCTGGAACCCCTTGAAGGATGTATTCATGTTTGATTTAACCGAAATAGCGAGCTATGCAAGAGACTTGCAACCCACCAAGAGAAATGTTGTTAGTGTTGCTGCGAAGTTCTATGATCCCTTTGGATTCCTTTCACCAATCATCATAGAGTTCAAGTTGTTCTTCCAGGAACTTTGCAAAACGAAAGTTGGTTGGGATGACCCCCTGAATGGCAATGTGTTGAAGATGTGGCACAAGCTGCTAAATGGGTTAGAAAGTGTAACAGCACTCTCGTTACCACGATGCTATTTCCAAGGAGTTCAAGACAAGGTCGTCAGTTGTAGTCTTCATGGGTTTGGCGATGCATCCAGTAAAGCCTATGCTGCAGTCATCTATCTGCAGGTGACGACGACCGTTGGAAGTTATGTGAAGTTGGTTGCCTCCAAGTCCAGAGTTGCCCCTGTGAAGGAATTAACTATTCCAAGACTAGAGCTTCTTGCCGCCTTGGTACTAGCGAGACTTATCACACATGTCAAGGAAGCTTTAGAGCTGGATGTAACAATTACAAACATGACCTGTTGGACTGACTCGAGAGTAACATTGTTTTGGATTAAGGGCGAGGAAAGAGAGTGGAAGCAATTTGTCCGAAACCGAGTAAATGAGATCAGGAACCTTGTTCCAGCAAGCAGATGGCAGCACTGTAACGGAAAGGATAACCCAGCCGATATCCCCTCGAGAGGATTGAGTCCCGTGGAGCTCTCAAGGTGTCCCCTTTGGAAGGAAGGTCCCAAGTGGTTAACATGCTTTACAGAAGACACCAAGAGTGTGTTCAACAGTACACACATCCCTGAAGAATGTTTCGTGGAAGTGAGAGCTGAGGAGAAACTGAAGTGCCAAACCTCATCCTTATTTCTTGCAGCAACTGAACCTTGTGGTATAGCGCAGATCATGAGAGCGGAAGACATTAGTGATCTGCAGAGACTGCTAAGAGTTACCGCCTTGGTTCTCAAGTTTGTAAGGACCATGAAGTCATCGCTTAAGAAGGACATCCCTTCGCCAAGTGAGTCTGCTGCTCAAGACATCATGGTAGACGCCGAAACTATCTGGATCAAGGAAGTTCAGAAGTCCCTAAGCAAGAACCCCAAGTTCGAAATTTGGAGAAAGCAGTTTGGCATCTTTACTGATAGCCAAGGGATCATGAGATGTAATGGTCGTCTTTCCAAGGCAGACTTACCACCTTCAATCAAGCACCCTATTTTGTTGGATAAAGGCCATCACATCACATCCCTGATAGTCCAGGACAGCCATAAACGAGTCATGCATGGTGGTGTGAAGCTGACCCTTACAGAACTAAGAGCAAGATTTTGGATTGTACAGGGCAGGCAGTTTGTAAAGAAGCTACTGTACAAGTGTGTAATTTGCCGGAAACTCGAAGGAAGGCCATATCAGGCTCCACCATCCCCACCCCTCCCGGAGTTCAGGGTAAAGGAGTGTCCACCATTTGCCTACACTGGTGTTGATTTTGCGGGCCCTCTCTATGTAAAAAATCATACTGGTCCCCAGCAGAAAGTATGGATCTGTCTTTACACGTGCTGCGTTACCAGGGCTATTCATTTGGATCTTGTACCAAGCCTCAACACCTCTGCATTCTTGAGAAGCCTCAGACGATTCTCCGCCCGCCGTGGTACTCCACTGTTAATGGTGTCTGACAATGGGAAAACCTTTAAGTCAGCAGCACGAGAAATAAAACGACTGATGAACGACACAGAAGTGAAACAGTACTTTGCCAAGGCACGAATGAAGTGGTGTTTCAACCTCGAAAAGGCTCCTTGGTGGGGCGGCATTTTTGAAAGGCTAGTAAGATCTGTGAAGAGGTGCCTTAAGAAGACAATTGGTGGTGCAATCCTCACCTACGAAGAATTGCAGACAGTAGTTGTTGAAGTGGAATCTATTCTGAACTGCCGACCCCTCTCGTATGTGTCAAGCGAAGATCCCGAAGAACCCCTCACCCCGTCACACCTCTTATGTGGCCGACGCCTAATGAGCCTTCCAGATAGCAACACAAGTGACTCTCCAGATTATGACATTGATGTCCAGCCACAAGATCTAAGTAGAAGAATGCAGCACCTGAGTAATATCCTGAACCACTTCTGGAAAAGATGGAGAAATGAGTACTTGATCGAGCTGCGAAATGCCCATCGTCACCAAAGTCAAATCGACGCCAGCACAGCCATATCCATTGGAGATGTAGTCATTGTGCATGAAGAAAATCAGCCCAGAGGAAAATGGCGAGTTGGAAAGATTTTGGATCTCATCGCTGGAGCAGATAGCTGTATCAGAGGAGCTGTTGTCGAAGTTCGAAGCAAGGGAGGGAAATCTGTGAAACTTAAGCGTCCAGTTCAGCGACTTTACCCTTTAGAGATCCAGTGTGATGTTCCTGTCCGACAAGCGTCCGAAGATTGCTCAAGTCAGAATCCTGATCCAGTTACTACTGAAGTTGAGCAACCAGTAGCGAGACAAAGCCGTCCAAGACGAGTGGCTGCAGTTGAAGCCGACCGAAGAAGGCAGACCTGGTTGGAGGATCTGAATTAATGAACTGTGCTTTCTCAAGGAATAATTGTTGTGTTCAGTTTAGTTTTCTCAATGATTATCATGTGAGGGTTGTGTTGACCAGATAGAATTAGGTAGCCAAGTAATGATCTGGTCAACAGGGGGGAGTGTTACGGACAGTATGGTGTTACCCGTGACATCGGGTCACGTGAGTAACACGTCTTGCGAATCACATGTTGTTGTTCGTTCTCGTTCGAGTTGTTGCACGTACAGTGAATAGTGTGTGTTTGATAATAAATCGATGTGAAACTTCAAGATTTGAGCCTATGAATCCAGCGAAACGCCCTATAGCGTTACCTTCTCATACAAACGTGA
>NC_090881.1:17867028-17894528 GCF_036669935.1 Montipora foliosa
GGGTTCACGGGTTCAAACCCGTTTAAGTCCTGAATTTTTCAGGCTTCTCTACGCAACTGTACATGTTGGGGGGACAATAACAGTTTCTTTCAGCTTCCGCGATTTATGCCTTTGAACGGCATCCTCCCTTGACTCCTTTTCAAGCATAGAGTGCATTGGCTCTGGTACCTGCTGTTTCAATTTCTCTTCTAATTGCGTCAGTTCCTGTCTTGGTGTTTTGATCATGGTCTGGTAGATTTCAGTGACATATTCTAAAACAGGTAAACAAACTTTTTTAACATAATTATGCCATTCAATGCCTTAGGATGAAATCTCCATTATACAGAAATAAAAGAAATTACATGTAAGTCTGCTTTATAATCAAATACCTGCTAAAGCAGCAAAGAAGTACATGTAGTGGATTTCACACAGAATGTAAAATCAAGGATTGGATAATAGAGGTTCCACTAGACTTGATACTTTAATAGTCTGCAATGTTCTTATCTGGAGTTGTGCATGTACCAATAAATTATTGTTACATAGTTACCATAACTGGGAGGTACCCTTGCTTCTCTTACTGTTGCCTCTCCTTCTTTATACTTTGGATAAGTAACAGTCAGCTTTGGTTGTCCTTGACTGTCGTGCTTTGTTTCCCGTCTCAGGTTGTAATTGAAATGTAGGGCAGCTAATATTGACCTTAAAATATAATATAGAGTTCATTGACTTGCTAATGCTATTATATCTCTAGCTCAGCGAGCGGGCAAGATGAATCAAATTCTGTGCTGTGATTGGCTATGCGAGCAGGCAATATAGAGCTATCTATGTCCCGAAAGAAAAATTAACCTAAAAGCCATAAAATAAATTAGACTTTATTGGTCAAGATGACTTGATATTGGCCTCATTCTTTTTTGGGGAGTTTATGATCCAAGACACAACTGCATGCATGCAGAAAAAGAGCGGCCAATGTCTAGCCAGCCATCTTGACCTCATACTTGGTCAATAACCCATAGTTATTGGACCTATTACACCATCTGCTGACCTCCAAGTTTTAAGCCAATAAAAAAAAGCTGTTTACCTGCAAAGCATACCCAAGTAGGAAAAGGCCAGCATTTTTGGTGCAAACTGGTTAACCACTGAATGGTAACCCTCGAGACAACTTGTTTGTTCCACTGAGGATGCTTTCTCTATTGCCTTTGTGAGAGTGCTCTTGTTAAGGGCTAAACATAACTTTTCGTAGGCCTCTGAAACTGCAATCAATAAAAACGATTGAAACTTGATTAGAAAGTTTCAAGACAGTTAAAAGAAAGTTGTTGTTGCAGTATCATTATATCCAATTTACGCTAACGATTATGTACAGTGTACCTTTGGACATCCACAATTTTGGAGTGATAATATTTCCATGGGCGCAAGCATTGAACAGCCTGTTTGGAAGGTCCTTGTGCTTGTTAGTAACATGACTAAGGAAGGCTTGAAATTTGGCAAGCTTAACTTCCCCAAGGCATTCTTGGGTTGATGTTACTGCCCAGTAAAAGTGTCGAACACATGCTTTTCTCCAGCGGCCAATGATTTCGCAGTTCTCCTTGCTAAGTTTGGTTAGGATTTTTTGGATTTCTACAGAAAGATAAAAACCAATCAGATTATTCAAAATGAAACTTACATGTTTAAACCAAACTGATTCCATTCAATGTGAGAAGCCACTGACTCTTGTAATCAAAAGCATTTTGCTGATTTATCCCAGTAATTATACTTTTTGATATATGTTACTATTTACATACTTTTCCCAATGTGCCAGAGATCAAAGAAGTGATTAACAACTGGCTTTCCTAGTTCATTGCATTTCTTGCCACACTCCTCTCTCATCCATTTAGCAATAGAGACATGTCTGTCAGATATGAAGGACTTAACAATCATGCCAGTGGCTAACAGATAGGTGAATGCTTCCTTGAAGGCCATGAACTCGATTCCTGAACTGCTTCCAGCCTGGTTAGCCTAGAAAGTAATTTAAGGTACAGGTTTTATTGTGGAACCTCAAAGTATGTGTCTGTTTGTGTCTTGTATTTTTCTCTCAGCAGGTTTAGTAATTGGAAATCATACTCCCCTTACTATAATTACTATTGCTTATCAAAAGTAGTCACTAATAATATTATAAGGTGGAGTATTTGAATTGGAGGATGTACAAGTAACATTCTAATGGGGATTAACCAAACTTGCATCACTTGCCTGCACAAGAGCAATGTGAATGATAAGGCCCACTGTACAGCAGAAGATTGTATAAGTTCCGTACTTAGCAGAATGGCCCATGCTATCATGGCGCCCATCTCCAGCCAAAACAACCTCTTTTCCATTCAGAGTGTCTAAAATTTTTTTCTGGTATTTACGCCAGAATGATATCACTGTTGGGATGAGGAGGTGTTTCTGGTTCGTAATAATAAGTGGGCTCATTATATACCAGAATTCCCATGTGGCGAAGCACCAAAAGTACCTTCTTTATAGAGGCACCCGAACAAAGAACTGCAAAACTTGGTAGAAGATTACCAGCTGGGAATTTCCCAAGAAGAAAAGGCTGACTTTTCCATGTAAAGATCTCTTTACATTTGCTACATTTTGTTTCAATTGTCAGCAGGGTTCCAGTTTGTGAGGACGTGACTTCAGGGTTGGGAGTGAAGCATATCTGACAGTATTGGAAAAGGAGTAAGAGTTTAGAAAGAAAAACAATTCCTTTAGGTTCCTCTCGTGCATCCTTCTCTGTAATGCCCACCCTACTGTAAAAAAAAAAAGGAATTACGGTAATAAATAGCAGTGAATATACATGTATTGCTGGTGTGTTTCTAATATATTTCATGGCACTCAAGCCTTTAAGAAGTCCATAGACTGGAGTTGTTTTTATTAAATTCAATTGCAAATTGCATTATTCGTTATACAGGATTACTACTCTGTTGGTTCTTTCCTCAGTGCTTATTAATTATTAATGTACTTAAATAACGAGCTACTCCAAGAAAATGAAGGGAATGCCCTCATTTGGTCTGTTCCTAGTGGATAATCCTGACATCAATTTTAGTATGATAGCAGACTAGAGTAATACCCAAGATTTGTTGTTTGTTTGTTGTCATCACAGTCATCTCCTAATTTTATGTAGGCTTCATCAACATCTTCAGGGGTCCAATTAGGATCCTCGTCATAGATGGGGGCACCTTGATCACTTTCCTTTGCATCGTCATAATCGTCCAAATGATCAGACTGTTCTAGAATGGGCGTTGGTTCAACTTCTGTGGGAGTACCTTAAACAAGAAATACATGCAGTGCCAGTGAGATATTCTACTTGAAGTTGTTAAATAAGGCAGTCCTTAAAGATACAATACATATATTTTTCTGGGTGGGGTGTAGGGGGGGGGGGGGGGAAAGTAAGTTAAAAATGGTCATAGACAAAACCAACCTTACTCTACAAGTCAAAAATGTAAAGGTTATAAAGGAAATTCTATGAGCAAGTCAATTTGCAGTTAGGTAAAATTTGCCAAAAATAAATAATAGAAAGTATGGAAGCTTACCAAAATGTGTGGGAGTGAAGTCTTGTTGATCCTGCTCAGTTTGATTTTGAAACGTCTCAACCCACTGATTTTGGTTAAGTGCCATCCTGTTCTTTAACCTGGTAACTTTGGCTTTTAGTGATCTGATTTCTGTCTTCAGGTCTTTGTGTTCTTTCTTTAAATTATCACATGTCTTGCAGTCGTCTGGAGTTTGGTCGCACTGATCAGACTAACCAAAAAAATTGGCACAGGTTAAATTTATTTCTCTTTGTACTGAGTTTTTTTGGCATGGTTATTCAATGCTTACATATTATGGTAGTCCACCCGGGGAGAAAATAACAATTTTAGAAGAGATAACCTTTTTTGTCAGCCAGTTTATTCTTCCAGAAATAATGTTTGTAGGACATAAAACAAATTCTTACTGTTTGGATGAACGGAGTTGATTGTCGCTCTGCAGGTGATAAGAAGGTTGTTACAAGTGTCGAAGTCGAAGGACCAGCCTGCAAATAAAAAAAAATTAAACTTTGCAAAAATCTCGGCAGGTTAGTTTTGCAGGTTGCAGGTTGCAGGTTGAAATTTACTGTGACTGTTACATGAATAGCTAACCTTAGGCCTAATTAGGCCTAAAAACGTTTCTTTAGGCCTCCTTAGGCCTAAAAACGTTTCTTTAGGCCTAATTAGGCCTAAGGTTAGCTATTCATGTAACAGTCACAGTAAATTTCAACCTGCAACCTGCAACCTGCAAAACTAACCTGCCGCAAAAATCTAGTTAGTTTACAATTTCAATTTATTCTTACGTTTATTAGTGTTGATGAATAAGTTGATTCAAATTCCAGTTCTTGATCTTGCACTGATGGATCATGATTTTTTTTTTTGATATGTAGCCTCGTCAGCGAGGGACTGGTTAACCTGCAAAAGGGGAAAATTTAAAATAAAAGAACAAGGAAACTTGTGTAGCCTTTTCTTCCCAGAATACGTCTCCTCTTACCGTTGGTGCTTCCAGCTTTTGATGTTCCGGCAGTGTCAACTGGAGATGAGGTTGTTCCATCGACTCGTCGGTAAGAGGTGGGTCGACCTGAGGAAAAAAGTATGGGTACAGAATGACTGAGGTTATATAAGAAAAAGTATACAGATGTAACATTTTACCTGCATTAATTCAGGCTCGGTCTCTACACAGGTACTGGATGCAAATGTTTCCAGTTGCACCGGGGGCAAAGCAGTGCTGTGGTCACCAAGTCTATCGTGTTCTTCAAGTATTTCTTTCAATATCTGCAAAATAAAATGTATAGCATTGGTCGGAAAAAAAACGGAAAGGAATGATTTCCGTACAGGTCCCTACTTCATTATGCATGCAGAATAAATTAATTATTCATTCGCGCTATTGTACGTATACCCAAGAGAACTGAATATATACATGGGTAATACATACACGAATGAAGGGGTAGTTTCTAAAGAAACTGTGGTGCTGCGTCGGTGGGGAAGTAGTATACAAAAATTTGGTTTATCAACGGAGTTGATAATGTAAATTGACCACCGTACAGAGATTCTAAAAGCTAGCTTAGCTTTTAGAATCTCTGTACGGTGGTCAATTTACATTATCAACTCCGTTGATAAACCAAATTTTTGTATAATACATACACGGGATGAATAAAAACGGATCTCAATTTTTCTCTCCCTCCCTCTCTCTCTTCTTTCCCTTCATCGCCCACACCGTTACTCGTTTTTGTCTCAGCTTTCCTCTTTCTATCCCTTCGTCTTGTTTTTATTTCCAGACCCCGCGCGGCTTTTTCTGCCATTTTATCCCATGATATGTCACTCGCAGCTTGCCTTGAACTCCGACCCACTGTAAACCTCTGGATTACTTGTCCCTGTTCTTTACCACTGAGCTAACGTGTCAAGTTGATAATTCACACCTTGAAAATGATATTTAATTTGAATTCTGGCTGACTATTTACATAACAATGATACGTAATTATATACACGTGCCGCGCCGAGCACCTACAATCGAACTTACACTTGTAGGTTACTGTTAGGAGATCCCTGTTTTACTACTCTTGAAACAACCCATCCCTTTAATAATGCTAACCGTAACCCTAATTACGACTAAAGACACTGTTTAGGCTTAAGGTTAGTCCCTGTAATAGTCTTACGTTTTCCAGTATTGCTGTGAACTGTGACCTGCTTTTCCTTCATGCCCCGTGCGTGCGGCACACTTATAAGTTCACTGCGTGGAAGAGTATACCACGCTTAAAGTCTGATTGGTGCATCTTTCATGGGAAACTTTCGTGCACGAGTTCATTGCAATTAAAATCGTTTCATATTTCCCTTCTTTTGAAGCAAACTTGTGTCTTCGTAATAATCAAGATGGCTACCGAAGTAAAAGGGTCACAGCAATGGAAGATTTGATCATTTGGAAATTGTCCCTGCTTTATAGCCTTTCCAGAGTTGTGCATAGAGTGGTGCAAAGAAAACAATTTACTTTCGTCTTCAGTGTCCAAAACCTGTGTGAAAACGCAGTCAGTTGGTAAAGACAAAGTGCCGCATCGGGAGATGGATCTGTTTCGCGATGCTCAAGAAAAACTGCAATGGATAGCCTTCAATCCGCCAGAACACATATTAATTTTCTGACCGTAAACTTTCCTTGAAAAAATATTAGCCCTAGTTACCTGTGGCCGGAAAGTTTACAACTGCCTACAAGACAAGGGCCAACCTCATCTCACCGCAGTTAACCATCGCCTAAACTTCGTCGACCCAGACAAACGAGCCCACAGCAGGGCATTGAAAAGACATGATGGGGAGTGAAACCAAGTATACCTCGTAGGGGGGCATCCATGGATCTCTACCAAAGCTATTTACCTGGAGTATCATTGAGCATATTGCCGATCTCTACAAAGAGCGATAAATCGCAAAATCCACCTAAATGCACCGTTCGTGATCCTAAATACAGGAAAGGAAGAAAATGTACACTTTGCAGTGTCTCAGCGAATTTTTAAGCAGACAGGAAGAACAATTTCACGATAAAAAGAGCAGGTAGCCATTAAATTTCTTATGACAGTACTTTTATTTGGTTTGTTTGTTATGTTTGCGAATCTGAACCCTATTACAACGATTGCTTGAAACTCCACTTCTTGCGCTTATTCTAAAACTGAAAAATGGGTAAAATTGCAGGAAAAGTGCCGAAATTGCAGGAAAAACTGTTCGATTTTCCGTATTTCAGACAGAAGTTCGACCGACTTTTTTTAAGTCTATATATAGACTTAGAAAAAAAACCTCTAAAAAGAAAGAACAAAGCGCCACAGTCTCAAAGGACGTCTATTGTGTATCGCTATTGTTTTCTTGAAACAAAGGAGTGTATGCATAATGAAGTAGGGACCTGTGCGGAAAACTTGCCAACGGAAATCGCATGTAAGCGAGAAGAATCCAAGGAACGCGAGGTGCGAACAACTCTCTGAACTTTAAATGCACAATTCTCTAGCCCTGTGCCAAAGCAAGCGAAGGTATACTAAGAATTGCAAGATTTCCTAGCTAAAACAATTTGCAATTAGTGCACAGGGAATATAAGCTGAACATAACTAAAGTATAAAATAACAGCAGCACTCTATGCGTACCTTACGACGGCTCCTCAGGCGAGAGCGGCTGATCGACGGATTTTTCAGATTTTCGCCAAACAGTAGGAATGGATCCTGGTTCCAACCTTCTTGCATTTCCTTCCATGTGGAACAACCTCTTGAAGCAATCCTCGGTAAAATGTCCCGAACAAACCATAAACCGGCCTTTGGGGTCGAAATTTTTTCGGTGTAAGCAAACGAAAGCTTTCCATTTCGCGTAGACCCTTGTTTGCTGGCGACCAATGCAGAGAAATTCCAACCGCAGGATTCGATGAATTACTACAGCCTTGGACAACACAGCGGCTCATAATGTCGCCACAACACGCCGAAAACAACAACTACTCAATAGTTTTTCGCAGATCAAAATATACCTATTTTTCCCAACGAAAACTCCCACTCTGCATACTGAACGAGATGCTTCTGTGAAGCATACACTGGGTTGCCTGTGGTTCGTGCTACAGAAAATCAGAAGGCACTGAATTGTGTGGTATTGAAATACAGCATTCCAGTCTCTGAAGAATAACAAATAAAATAAAAGAGAAGCGAGAAACATTGGCTTCTGGGCTGACATGTTGATAATTTTCAAGCACGAAGTTACATTCATATTTATCGGACTTCTCTTTAGAATTCTGACTTAATGTACTTTTCATATCCGGTAAGATTTAAAGAAAGTGTATTTTCGTCGCAGTAGCACTTTAATAACCGGTGAAAGAAGCGCTTGGCACGACTACGTGAAATTATCAAATTTAACTATTGAATTTCACCTATGGCTTCTGAGCAAAATCAATCCAATTAGCGGTGGATAAGACATAACAAAAGCAATTGGGTTAATTCATTTCAAAGAGATTTATTCAATGCAGTGGATAGCAGTCATAGCAATGAACCCTCCATTACTGGTTTAAAGAGGAGAAAAAAAAAATCGTGCTGCACTCATAAACCCATTTTAGTACAAATCTTCGTCGTGCTGCGCAAAAATTCTGAAAAATAAACATTTATGTGATCATTTCTTCCTTAGCACATATTTCATCCGGTTCGTGTAAGCCGGAAGATGTTGGCAAAGTAACGTACAATGACCGGATTGGTAGAAAAGTCGTAAAAGAAAATATAACTCATAAAAGATTGGCTAAGTTGACTATCACTCACGTTGTCCTTAAAACCTTATTTCTCACGGAAGAGTTCTTTGACTATGGTCTCACAGAGAATAGGGGCCTAATGTTTATCGTCGTCATCATCCTAGAAAGTATAACCATGGCAGATGGGATCATAGACTCTCGGCGGTGAAAAGCCCTGGGAACGAGGTTGGTATCTTGTCCACCCCGGCTGGACCCCCTTTCACCCACCCAAAGCAAAGGAAAAGCGCCCTGGGAACGAGGTTGCAGTAGGTTTGTGAAAGGCGTCTGCTTTGGTTTCAATGCCAGTCGCTCCAAGAACATCTAGCTGTCGTGAACATTTTGTGTAAAACGTTCTTTGTTAACGCAATTTGTGAAAATGTTCAAATGATCAGGCCTAACTGCTTTTCTTTTTCTTGAAGAGATATTTTTTAACAAGTGACTGGGGATACTCTTTTAGCAATAATAAACTTTTGTATTTTCTCCATAGGCCAGCATCCACTGCATTAAGAGGGGGGGGGGGGGGTGAGAGGGGTCCAGCCGGTGTGGACAAGATACCAACCTCGTTCCCTTGGCTTTTCACCGCCGAAAGTCTATGATCCCATCTGCCACGGTTAGACTTTCTCGGATGATGACGACGATAAACTTTAGGCCCCTATTCTCTGTGAGACCATAGTCAAAGAACTCTTCCGTGAGAACTATTGAATTTCACCTATGACGTCTGAGCTAAATCAATCCAATTAGCGGTGGATAAGACATAACAAAAGCAATTAGGTTAATTCATTTTAAAGAGATTTATTCAATGCAGTGGATAGCAGTCATAGCAATGAACCCTCCATTACTGGTTTAAAGAGGAGAAATAAAAAAAATAATCGTGCTGCACTCATAAACCCATTTTAGTACAAATCTTCGTCGTGCTACGCAAATAAACATTTATGTGATCGTTTCTTCCTTAGCACATATTTCATCCGGTTCGTGTAAGCCGGAAGATGTTGGCAAAGTAACGTACAATGACCGGATTGGTAGAAAAGTCGTAAAAGAAAATATAACTCATAAAAGATTGGCTAAGTTGACAATCACTCACGTTGTCCTTAAAACCTTAATTAAATTTGGTAATTTCACATAGTCGTGCCACGCGCTTCTTTTACCGGTTATTAAACCTATAGATTCTGGTGGCGCCCGGTGCAAGCGCTTTAGCAAGAGAGAACGGCAACAGCGTTGCCGTGAAGACACGCAATCTGTTTCCGTTCAGATAAATTTGGAAATTGTTTGACTTCTTCCAGTTTTCCTCTATTTGCTGGTTGAAAACAACTGATACATGAAGAACATATTTTATAGTGTAGCACTAACTTCGATTTTTACTATCGATCTGGCCCCAGTTGTGAATAACACTATCCATTACATAGCGCAATTGGTTTCGCTATTACCTCTCCACTGGATAGTGATTCAGGCCTGGTTGAAAGCGCCGGCATTTGTTCGTTTTAAAGCGTCTATCGGCGCTAATATATCAACCCAATGCTTAAAATGGTCGGCATATATCCGTGATGAAACAACGCTGAAAGTTTTACTATTTGCATTATTGATAAAAACTGATGCAAATAGAAAAGGAATACATAGATACAGGCTAGAACTCTCTACCAGAGGGAGCATCTCGTAAGGTCATAATGGAAGAATTTGATCTCTCTCGCAGAGTGGCTTGGTTTGCCCCTGCCTTTTATATTTCCACTACCATTTGCCATTCAAGGCGGTGAAGCATGAGCTGAGAGCCTGAAAATAAAGTAATAAAAGCTTACAGCACACACCGAGAAAACGTGGTCAATCAATCAATCTTTACTTTTATACACGAAATCGTATCATGTTATATGGAGCCCCTGACATCATATATAAGGAAGTCTTGAGAGAACGAGGCAAAAATAGATACACCCCTGGACAAGGGCAGATCGTGTTTTGACACGAACAAAATGGGGATAAATAACGCACGGTGTGCAAGGCAGTTACACATCATCCGAATTGTAACGTGACATTCTGGGAAGGAATCTTCAAAAATCGTACATCGCAATGAAGATAAATGCCGTAATCGTCTTCGCTTTCGCTCTAGCAGTGATCCTCGGGGGAATTAACGCACAAAGAGGTAGGAGAGACCTAAAGCGCACGTTTGCTAAATCTTCCACGTAGCCGCTAAGTCACTGCGCAATTCTTTGTTAACTCACCCCAATACTGAAGCTACAATAGGTTGTGGTTCTTTGTAAGCCGGATTAATTCGCCTCTCGTTTGAAAATACTTATTGAAATTTTCTCCTTAATAAGTTAAGGAAGATTTCCAAAGCGGCTACTAATCAGTGCAGCTCATATAATTATTATCGCGTTGAATAAAGCAAAAGCCTTAAATTTATTATACAAATATCAATTCAGAATATTTATTTTTGACGACGAAAAAGAAGCCTTTCAAAGTCCTATGGCACCAATTATTTCGGAAAATAGAAGCAAAATTAATATCTTCTGATTTCATCACAGGTCGCTGGATCGAGGCCAGTTCATTCATGTGTTTTGGCGCCAAAGGGAACAGTTTCGGGAGTTTTCTCTCTCCTAAAACTGGCAGGTTAGCCGCCATAAAGTTGGTTCACCTTTATGGCTACGTAACTTGTCACGTTCATAGAGCTTCGCTCTGGAGTTTCTGGGGATGTGGAGGTAAAGACCTGGTCAACATACTCATCACCTCTGCATCTAACCACATTCTTATACCAGAAGGGAACTTAGATATGAACGTTAATGGCTTGAAGTGGTTCAAGAATCCCGGATACAACTCCGAATCCCCTGAGATTGTTCTTTCAGCATTCAACCCGCACTGGGTCGTTTCAACGCAGAAGTTGCGCTTGTGGTATGGCGAGGATTTGCTGAATCGCAGCGAAGGAGATAATGGTGGCAAAGTCTGCTGTAAAGTTTATGCTCTCTATGCCTGAACGAATTTCACCCTATTTTGGAGAAGTTCAAAGTGGAAAAACGCAACTTGACGGTTTTGTAACCAGATCTAGAAAACAAAAAATAAAGTTCTTTTTTGGCACTCATTTGACTCAATTTTTTCTCTTTGTTTACAGAAGGACATAGCACAACCTTACTCCCCCCCCCCCCCAATTGATTGTAACAGGGAACAGCGTGACAAAAAAGCCTCATTAGATTCTGAAAATACTTCCCTGAACATATTTTCCCGAGTACTAATTTACCATTGGAATCGCACAAATCTTTGATCAAGTTTTGCTCAACAAATAAATGAAAGATCCCTTCAGCGCGAGGTCGTGCGATTATGAATGCTTTCATACGAATGACATGAATGACTCCTCAGTTTTTACCTTTGAAAACAGAACTTCAGATCTCAGCTGATCTCGTTTTTCCCTTGGAAAATTCGGCACTGTTTTCGATCAAGTTTTCTTTAGTAAAGTGGTGTTAAATACATCACTTCGCCCTCGTTTGTTGTTTTTCTTCCGCTTGAGGCCGCATGTAAATTCACTTCAAACACCGACAAAATCATGTTTACTATCTTCAGTGGAGGAACGAAACCTCATGCTTGTATTGGAAAACCTCTTGAGCTGATAAATAGGTGATGATGGTATCATCACCTATGTTCTTATGTCGTCAGTATTTATGCTTTAAGATCGCGCTCAAAGCGGGAAATGTGAAGTTCAGCAATGAAATGTAAGCTGTATTCAATTCGAGCATTATGCGTGACACTTACCCGTCTGCACTCGTGTAAATGGCTCCGTTCACGTTGTATATAAGCCTCGGATGTCTTTTTTTGCATGAACGGTCCTATTGCTGAAGTATCTTTTCTATATTCTACGACTTCTACTGTTGTCTAGTCTCCTTCGCAGCCGCTCGGGCCGGAGTCACGCAACGCTCCCCTTCCCCACGTGGGGGAAGGGGAGCGTTGCGTGACTCCGGCCCGAGCGGCTGCGAAGGAGACTAACTGTTGTCCAGTCTTGTTCATCCAGCTCCTATAAACATTCCCTTGTTTACGTCCTCTATTTCTGTCGTCTTCTCATCAATACAATACAATACATTATTTAACTAGGGTAACACATTAACCTTAAACAGTTTCCTAACTGATGTGGCCCTAGATCGAAGAGTGTTGAATACTGCACTGATGAGACTTGAGTCTCTTTGATGAGACTTGGTGTTTTGATGCCGCTTGGCCACTCGTTACATGATCTGCATCAGACACTTGGTCACAAAAAGGTCACAAGACATGCTTTGCTATAACTGTCCCGTGAAAAATCGAGCGCTCTGGTGACAAATCACGGGTAAGCGTTAGAAAAGGCTTATCTGTCCCGAGTCGCAAAAATAAAACTCTAATTCGGTTAACATATGATATAACATCTCTTTCAGCACAATCGCGAACTTGTTTGTCTTTTTTCAAAGAAATTACTAGGATAAATAAACGTTCAATAAGGCGTGAATGTCAACGTAATCACAGGCTCCCCAAGCTGAAAATACGTGGTGTATGCGACAGTTTGTGTATATAGAGAATTGTATGGGAACATCACCGATCGTTAAAAAAATTGTGTAAATAACTATCTCATTTGGCTGTTGCTGAAATATTTCAGCAACGGCCTTCCGGATGACTTCACTAAACGGCGTCAGAATGGCTCGAAACTCGCCAAAAGAGACAAGTTGGTCACACATTTGAGGTAGGAAAACTTTATTTCAAATGAGATAGTTATTTACACAATTTTTTTAACGATCGGTGATGTTCCCATACAATTCTCTATATACACAAACTGTCGCATACACCACGTATTTTCAGCTTGGGGAGCCTGTGACGTAATCAGCGAGAATAGGCGTTGGAGCGGCAAGGCTAATCAGCTCCTTTGTAAATTATCATCAAAAATAGAGAGAAAGATTTCGGGGAAAGATTGCATGACGATCGAAGAGGATGATCGTTTGGGCTCATACCCGGTAATGAGTTTCAATGTCAGAGATAATCTATTTTCACTTATTTTCCAGTGTGGAGTGAAAGATGTTTCCGTAGTGTAGTGGTTATCACGTCCGCCTAACACGCGGAAGGTCGCCAGTTCGAGCCTGGCCGGAAACACTTTATATTTTGTCGCTCGCTTCCATCTCTTAAGTTTTTTTTTATTATCCAAATCTGAAAATCAAAAGCAGCAAAAACGATAATTTCACATCCAGCTAGATTTTTGTGCCCACCAATTGTTTTGACCGTTTTTTTTCTCTTTTAGCATCTCAGGTCACTTCAAAAGAAACATAAAAATTAAAGTTTAGTTCATACCCGTAATAACTGGCTATGCTTTGCGTTTACTTCTAAGGTTGTTATCGAATAACTTAAGATTAAAGGAAGAAGCAGATATAGAAGTTTTAAGATGAGGTCATCGTTTGTACTAATTAACCGTGTTGAGACAATCAATTGGCCAATTTTAAGCCAGGAGGCTCCTCAGTGTTTAACAGAAATAACTCACTGAGTTAACATTGGTGTTAAGTTTATCTGGTCAATTCGATGAACTCGAAGATTTCCTTTCTCAAGGTGGTGCAGTTTAGCTCTCCGATTTCAAGTTGTTTGTGCTGTTGCTACTTGTTTAGCGAAGTGTTCGTGCAAAAGGCGAGAAGTTATAATGCATGACGAACTTACAGAGGGTGGTTAGGGTAGGGATGGTGTAGTGGTGATGGTACTCGCCTCCCATCAATGTCGATCCTTACGTGACGTCACGGCGGCCATGTTGGTGTTCCCAATTAGTCCCCTATTATCATGCGAATGTTTTCTCTTGTTTCAGTGGAAAAACAAGGTTTTTGATCACATGGGTGAAAGCACTATATGTGGGTAAACTTTACTCTGCTCCAAGAGGTTTTTCTCCGGTTTTCCCCTCTCCTCAAACACTAACATTTCTTAATTCCAATTCGATCGGATTGAGGGCCATATTCAAAACTACTGGGGCACCAGTGAATACTTTAGCCTCGTTAAATGAAGTCGTCATTAACTAGGTTTTGCGGACGATAAAGATGTGAAATATTGGCGGCAAAATTATTCTTTTCTCCAGTACAAATCTAGAGACTACTACGTTTCCTCGGAGACACTCCTTAGCGTTAGATAGGTTTATCTAGCAGCCGAAAGGCTGAATTGCGTGACTATTTATAAGTATGAATTAAATAACTATTTAACAATTAGACCCGTGGCCCTTAAGGGCGAAGGGTCTAATTGTTTTAGTATCACCCAACTAGTCGGACAGAAAAGGCAATAATAAAGTTAGCAATTGCAAGTTAAAGAAATAATTATTTGGGAATAAAACGAAAGAAAGCGTAACGCTTTTCGCTACTCGATGACTATTAATAATAGTCCTCTAGTAGCGTGGCCAATCAAAATGAAGGATTTGCATTAGTCCACTAGTTGCGTGATACTTAACTAAATAACTATTATTATGCTATATCTAAAAATATAATACTATTGGCTTTACGTACTCATCTATTTGAAATGAATGTTCGTGTAGCGTTTTGTACGGATGACAGGGCGCTTAAACTGCTCACTGAGGCAATAGTGTGGTTCATTTAGGTCTGGTAAAAGATGGCTTAGGTTGTGACATGGCTCAGACATAATTGAATGTAAAAAAATTATTACATAGTTCGGTTTGTCTGTCCTTGAGGGTCTCTAGATTACACAAAGAAAGCCTTTCATGATAAGAAATGTCATTTGGAGAGATGATTGACAAAGCTCGCCTCTGTACACGCTCTCGTCAGGGCCACCCAACGAGAATATTGTTCAAAACCACTTAAAAATACAGTTGTTAAACGTATTTTCGTATTTAAACGGTAGATATAGGCATATATTTATCCCCTAAAAATTATTCATCTGTTCGGATCTTCTAGCTGAAAGTCTAGTGATCTGAAAATTATAGGGATCAAAACTTATCTTTTTGAAAATTTCAGGCAGAAAAAAGGCTCCCGAAAATTCTAGGTGACCTTTTTAGGGTAAAAATCTGTTTAAAATGGACAATTATACCATTTTCTAGATGTTCGAAAATCCTAGGACAGGCAGGCAAGCAAGAAATTTTACAACAAATGTTCCGAAAATTCTAGATCTCAAATCGTCTTCCGAACAGACAATTTCCGAAAATTGACGTTGGGTGCCCCTGTCTCGTGAGTTCACTGCTAGTTCCTCACTTTAATAGATAGGCTGGCAAAGCATGATGGAATACATGCGCGCAATACTCCAACACAGACCTAATGCAAGTAGAATAAAAACTAACGATATCATTAATAGGGACCCGTACGCGCTTCAGCAGAATGAGAAAATACATGCGCTTATTAGCCTTTCTTATGACTTTATGAAAATGACAATTAACATTAACAATTATCATCGGCGCTTTTGCCACCCAGGGATTTATCAGTTTTTGATGACTCATAACTGGCTTGTTATCAAAGCTAAAATGCTTGAGATTGGAGATTTAACTAAGTTTAACAAATTCTTTTACGTTTTGAAGTTTTTAAATAGCATAATGCCTCGTATGTTAATGAACAAAATGCAAACAGTGACGTCAGAAGAGATTCCTTTATCAAGCCCTTTGGGATCACGTCTTTTGGGATACAGGACGCATATAATTTGTCACTCAAATGATTCTATGTTAAAAAGTGTTAATTTTTGTCGCAAACGAAGCATATAGGGTAATTTGCAGAGAATGATTGAGTCTTATGTCAAAAAAATTTAAATTAAGCTCCACCGAGGTGTACAATTTAAACAATGTCAATCAAAGAATCATCCTAATAACAAGGAAGCGAAAAACAGCGGAAACAGATTTTGTTTTTTATTCATCGCACCTGCCGCCGCGGCCGGAATAAACTTCTTGGACGATTAAGAAATCTTTGTCTGGTTAGTACACACAACAGAACTTGAGGTGAGTGCTTTGTAATCAGGTCAAACTATGGTAAATTCACGAGTCTAAATTATGGGAGTGGTTTACTCAAAGGAAGAAAGCCGCTGATGAATCACGCTGAAATGCGAACGAGTTCGTGTTTACAGTCTTACAATTACAACCAGGCCTAACTATAGCTGGATTTCTTAGTTTTTCCTCTGAGAATAATTATTAAATCGAGACGGTATTATTGTGCAACAATTCAGGTTGAGAACGGCTTGGAACAAGTTACTCGAGAAATAACAAGGGAAAAGGCAAAAATATTTAAATTTTTTCCTGTTCTCGGAAAACGGAATATTTCTTTTGTTGTTCATGATTTTCTCAATTCCCGAGAAACCAGCATACTCTAAACTAAAATGTCCGCTATTCCGAGCATTTTATAACTCAACTCCGCCCTCGCTTATGCATTCACCGTCCCTGTAAAATCCATGGTACGTATCACAGCCATACCGGGCGGGTTACACTTCAGGCATACGGAACTGCTAAGATCAGGATGAAATTTGCTGTGCCTACACTCTGAGTTCATTTTACTTCAGCTATCCGGCAAGCCAGTTCTAAAAAGAGGGAATACGCTCGATTAACCGTGGAGGTTTATTTTCTTTCGACTTCATGACAAGCTGGTGGTAGTGGACTTACACGCAAGTCGACCCCTTACTGAGTCGATTGAGCGCGCGAAAGATCGAGCGACCGCGGACTACACCAAAAACCCAAGCGGGCTTTGAGAAAGTCTAGTAGGAGCCTGTCGTTTGAAACGGCAAATTTGCAAATGCGCAGAGTGTCAAATTAAATAGAACAGCTCTAAGTTTTAAAGGCGCTGTTACACTGTGAAATGTTTCGTGCAACTTGTCCCTCCACAATGTCGCCAAAACATTGCGAGACAAGTTGCACGAAACATTTACAATGTAACAGCGCCTTAAGGCATAATTATTAATTCATGATACGGCAGTCCTTCATTTACATTTTATCACTTCCTTTCTGTGAAAAAAAAAAAAAGTTGTACACCCTTCTTGTTTCTGATATCCCATTGTTACAGTCTCAATTCGCTAAGTCCAGCAACCAGCAAAGTATGCTATCATCAATACCAATATGATTAATTAATATATTCCTGGAGTATGTAGTAGTTTCATACAATAACAAAACTTGATATTTTCTGTAAACTTTCCTTGGTAAGGTTGCCGCTTATTATGTTATGTCAGTTATGTTACACGAAATGTTAAATAACTTTTTCTGAAGTCACTCAAAACTGTGGTTGCCAAGGACGACTTGATTGGTTACGACGGCTAATGTTTCGTTGGAGAAGAAAGCGCAAGTTATTTGAGAAATAACACAATAATGATTTTCTAATCGGTTAGCCTATAGAAAGCGGCATTGAATGTTGAAAGTACAGTGTACTTCAGATTCGCTACCTCTCAAATTTTAAACCTCATATGCCACGTTTGACGATATGTAAATTTTTCAAAGTATAGACTCTTCGTCACCAGAAATTGTTTTTAGATTTTGATGGCTAATATTTCGCTGATTACAGAAAACGAAAAGGCCTGATCTTCTGGAGATGATATATTCTTTACACTTTTGACGCCAATTTGTTTATAGCAAGATATCTCTTACGAGAAAATAATAAACAAAATTTTGAAAATGATGTCACCAAATTCTTCTCATCCCATGGGTGCCTGAATACTCAAGGACTTTGTTTTTCATGAGAAAACTCGTCCCTGCTCGAGTTCCATACTGGGATGACTACTTGATTTCGAATCACCGTGTCTACATGATGCTTACTTTATTTCATATCGTGTTTGCATGAAGCCAAGCTTGACGTTGATTAAATACATGTAATTTTGGATTGACGAAAATCATTCTTACAATACCCGTTTCAGTCCACCCAGAGGTCAAGTTCACACCAAAACAAGTGATTGTTCCTCGTTTACATGATAATGTTGCGGGATTTCGTACCGGAATAAAATTCTCGCTTCGTTACAGAAACCGGGGTGAACTCACGCCGGTATGACTCGTTCCGCTATGACATCATGTAAACGAATGCAGAGCCACAAGAGGGAAACGGAGTGAACTGGGTCCGGGACTTAAGTCGCCTCGGTATCATGTAAACACACCATAAGTTATGTTGGAGCACGTGCTGCCGGAAACCGTTTCATTTACATGTGCACAGACACTAACCAAGATGTTTAAGGATAACGTAGTCACACCTTGAGGAATTCCAACTTTATGACTCGATGATGTTTATTCTGTTTCGATGCTTGCCAATAATGACTGTGTCGCATGACGATGCAGCAAAGATTGTGATGACGGTTTGTGAATTGTGCTAAACCTAGACTCAATAGGCTATTTTACGAAATATCAAATATTCAGCTTGATAGTGAGGCAGTGAGGACAAAAACAATGGAAACACGTTGGAATGAATGTGAAAAATATTTACACATCATTTACTTTCCTTTGTCTTCGTCCTCTAAACCTCTCTTTCAAGCTGAATTTTAATATATCGAAAAAGGCCTATTAAAACACTTCCAAGCACAACCTCGTTCCCGCGGCTTCTCTCCACCGAGGTGGAGGCGGGCGCGGGCGGGACCCCGCCCTGCCCCAGAGATAGGGAAAATCCCTGCGAATGAGGTTGTTCCAAGCGTCCCTTTATTCACCTACTTCCACTGAGCCGATAATGGAAATGGTAACCAACAAAATTTCAGGTACTATTTTGGCTTCCGCAACACAGCGAACATAATGATTAGGCCGTCCTCTTCTTTTTTTTGTTAGCGACAAATGCGTGTTTTTTTGTTCCTCTGCGTGTCACTTAATAAAGAGAGAGCATCATGATTACTGCAATCATGAGGTTAGTGGTAGATTCATTTAAAACTGTCGCCCAGAAGAGCCATTAAAGGGCCCGAATGCTCGCTGTGGACTCTGTCTGTTGGCTTTAGATACACTTCACCACAGGACGACTTGAAATGGAGGAAGGAGCAAGGGTGGCACAGTCGGTTAGTGAGCGGCCTTGGTGCAATTGGTCCCTTGTTCGATCCCTGGATCTCACATCCTTGTGTCAACTTCTTTCCTTTCAGTGTAGCCTAAGTAGCTTTAAATACCGTTAAAACGGAGCACTGATGGAAAAGAGGGGGGTAAAATGAGCGCACCGTCGGCTTCCTGGGAGAACTGGGTGAATACTCTCAGGAGAGTAAAGGAACTACCGACGTTAAATAAGGTGTAAAATAGAAAATACAAATAAAAATATTGCATGCGCATCGGCAGTGTTCTTCTTTTGGCAAAGACGTATTTGTCAGGATTATCACAAAAGGGAGCAATGTACACTTTTTTTTTAAAGGATCTTTTCATAAGAACGTTCGTTCTGGGATTAACCAAAATTTTAAGAACGTATCCAAGCTGAGAGTCAGTGAAGAGCGTCTCTATTTTGCTCATTTGTTTATTGTTTTTTGTGAGTATTACTGATAAAAAAAGGTAAAAGAAATGTAAAACTGTAGTCTAATAGGGAAATTCACTCAAATATTTAGGCACAGTTTTCTCAAGTTCATTAACAATGTGGTTTTTTTCTTGCAACAACTCAGTTTCTAGTCGAACTAAGAATACAACCTACAACGTCAAGAACATGTTAAGAACGTTTTTAGGCTCAAATGGCTAAAAAGGAAGAGCTTTCTGCCTCAACCCCAAAATTAGACGTTCTTATAAAAAAGATCGGCTGTTATGCCAAACACGATCGTGACGGCGTTTTCCTCAGTGGTTAGAGCAGTGAGATCTTTGCACGATCCATGATTTTGCAATTATTGCAATCCCTCGTGCGGCTACTCTGTTGCAGACCAATTAGAGGCGTTGCGGTCATCCGGCCCAATCTGATTGGCCATAATTTTGCGGGACCTTATTCTAAAATTAGATGATACAGTAAACTGATGGGCCAAGGCCAATTGAGGGAGATATCACTTTGGAGATCTCTCGTACCCCAGCCCATTTCTCGAAAATCGCGAATTCTTTCGGATGCCACAATTCCATCTCTATCTAAAATATGAAGTCGGCCTTTAAGCCATGGAAACTGATTCACAATCATTTTGCTTTGTCATTGTTTCCTTACAAAAAGGAGTTCAAAAACCTTTTTGTTTTTTTTTTGAACAAGTCGATCGCAGGTCATTTTACAAATGGCTTTTCCGGCCCTAAAATTTTTTCGGGACTTTTGCCTAACCCAGTTCCCGAATCACCGTTAACCTTGCCTTAATATTATTTCTCGAATTAACACAACTGCTGGAAAATCTTACGAAGATAAGAGTTGTAGAAGCGTAAAACAGAGGTCGGAAAATTGGAAGAATCGGGACAAATCTGACTGTAAAACAAACTGCTCTATTTTTACTATTTGCCAATTTTATCTACACTCCTCGCAGTAAATCAAATGATGTTTCATATTATTATTAAATTTTATTACCGTGACTGTAATTATTTTATTTCTTTCGTTTTTTAAAGAAAATCACGTTTCATGTTCTTTTTTATTTATTCAAAAATCATCATTCTTTCATTAACAAAATAAAACTTGATAAACGGTGTAAATGGTCCAGGACAAATGACTACTAATCCCTCAGCAGCAATGTCAACATAACAGCCGTCTTTCATCCGCATTCGAGTCAATTCTACTGTAAGCGTTAACTATGGGCAGTCGCCATATTCGCCAGATGCCATGGTCAGTCATGCATGTGGTAAACTTTTTCAGTCTTTTGTCTACGTGACCACTAATTTTCCTGCTAACATTGAGCGGAGGGACTGCTGAAATGCAAAGTCATTGCCAGGCTTTTGTCAAGTGTGCCCTTGAGCACAAAAGCGAAGATATCATTGCCAGGCTTTTGTCAAGTGTGCCCTTGTGCACAAAAGCGAAGATATCGTTGACGTCAACTGTTGTCATTAATGTGCCAACCACAGCCTTATTGGCTGTCGAAACAAAGGGTCTCTTGTTTCTGTGGTTGGCACATTTGAATAGCAAAAGCAATGTTTGTAAACAGATGTCTTTTCTATTGGTCACAGCTTGTTCACGTCATAGTAATACTTATAATAATAATAATAAATGGAGTGGAACGAGAAGAAGTGTTCTACAGCTCATGTAAGGAGAGGTTCATTGGACAGCAGCTTGGGAGGCACTGCCATCGGAGAAAGGCAGGTCATAGAAAATCTGAAGAAGGGAGAAACTTACAAGTTTTTGGGAGTTTTAGAAAATTCTAAGCAAGAGGACAGCTCTGTTCTGTGGGGAGCTTCAAAGGTTTGCTTGCAGAGACTGTCAATTATATGGTCGAGCCCCCTATCGGACTTCCACAAAGTCTTAGCATCTAATCAATACGCACTACCAGTTGTCACCTACCCTATGTGGACACTAACATGGCCGCTCGCAGATCTACAACAACTCGATCGCGAAGCTCGCAAGATCATCAAAGAGAATGGAGGCTACCATCCACTCGGTTCAACCGAGTTGCTATACCTACCAAGGAAGTGTGGAGGCCGGGGACTGAAGTCATTTGAGAGCCTGTATAAGCAGACCAAAGTTAAGACCACAATGAAGCTGTACGCAAACGAAGATCGAACGATGAGTTTAGTGCGCGAGTTTGAAGAGAAGTGCGAACGAGCAGGAAGAAGATCACTCGTAAAGGATGCCAAGAAATTTGCTTTGGAAATGGACATTACTCTGGACCTTGCATACCCAGATCCCAAAGCGTTGCAAACTGACTCAGGTGAGGAATCACATGTTAAAGGAGTAGGGAGAACATTACGAGCGAGAGAAGAAGAGAGAAGCATGAGGGAAGTAAGAGAGCAGAGGTGGCAAGGAAAGCTGTTCGGAGAAAGATGGGATGATAACAAAGTTATTGACTGCTTCACTTGGCTTAGTAAGTGGAAGTCTGCACCTGTGCATACTGTTGCTGGAATCTATGAGTTATACCAGCAATTACTCCCCACTAAGCTGTACCACCAGAGCAAGACGAAGACGCTGACCACCTCGGATACCACGTGTCGTATGTGTGGAAAAGGGCCTGAATCTATGGCCCACGTGATTAGCGGATGTGGTGCCTTGGCACAGACAAAGTACATGCAGAGACACAATGCAGCCTTGAAAATCCTTTTCTTCGAGTTCCTGAAAGACTTAGATCTTATCCAGTGTATCCCCCCTTGGTACTCTCCAGTCTCACCTAAACCCGAGTACAAGAATGACCGAGCGTGCGCGTACTGGGATGTCCCAGTATTTGCTGAAAATACGGAAGTCAGGGCTAACAGAATTGATGCGAGAATTGTGGACAGAAAGGAGAAGAAGGTGATCCTTATTGAGATGAGCTGCCCTTGGGTTTCCAACAGAGAACAGAAGGAACAGGAGAAAACTGACAAGTATGCGCCGTTGAGATGGGAGATGCGCCAACAGTTCCCCGGCCACACTATCACACAGTTTAATGTGATAGTTGATGTACTAGGAGGCTACTCTATGGAGACGGCGGAGAAAGTTAGGAAGTTTTTAGGTTTGGATAGAGGGAACCAGGTTTTGTTTAATATGCGAAAGGCAGTTTTATCGTACACCCTAAACATAGCAAGGTCATTCAAGGTTTCGACGAGTTATTAAGGAATATATACTCTTGTTCCTTTCTCAAATGTTGGTTCGTCATTTATTACCAATTGGTTTGTAAATAGGTTTAACAGTAGGGATTGTTACACAACAGTGCCTTTTCCTACTTATATTTGTAAGCATACTTACGTACTACATACTGCATAATAATAATACATTTTGGGTATTATCACTATTTGCACATGACGCTTTAAAATACAAAGCGATAGATTTAAAATTAAAAGGTTCAAAAATAGAGAAAAGTAAATAGAAGTTGAAAGCCATTGTAAAATGGTAGGTTTTTAAGCAATTCTTAAAAGTTTCAACAGAGTTACTCCTTCGTAAGAGAGAGAGAATGTTCCGTAACTTTCTAAGATACATTTAAAGTTATTATAAGCCAGGTAGTATCAAACTATGTCCAGTTAGCTTTTTGTTTTGTTTTATAATTTTCGAAGAGCTCAATCCATTGAACCGAGCTACTTAACAGTTCGTCCTTTCGTATCCCGGTTATTTGTGCAGTAAACTGAACCACCACCTCTCCGAACAGAAGTGCAATAGCTTACTCTGCAGTCTCGGTACCGTCGTACCTATGTTTTTCGGCACGGCACGGTAAATTTTTCGTGACTATACGGGACAAACGGAAGGCATGGCACGGGTACCCGTGTCGGAAATTATCGGGGTGCGGAGAATATGATACTTGAAAAGTCCTAGCACCTTCTGATTCTCTTTTATCCTTTGGACAAATTAAATTCAAAGACCCATAGAGCGGTTTTCGAATGAGCGTCGTAAAACCAAAACCAAAGTAATTACTTTGGCCAATCAAAAAAGACGGAGACAATCCAGTACACCAATCAAAACTCGAAGTAATTAAACGTAGCCGACACAAAGGGTGGGAAAATGTGCACGCGCGAGCCACGATTGATTTTGGTTTCACTTCTGATTGGTTGAAAAGGTGGGGCGAGAACTTTGAACCAATCACTCAGTGAAGTAATCATAAACCAAAGTAATTATCTAATTACTTTCGACACTCAATTGAAGACCACTCTATCTACTTTAAATTTGTCTATACTAGAACGTATGGCGATGTTTCGTTTGAGTAATTCTAACATGTAATTGGGACACACCCCATTCAAACGTTTGTAAACTAATGCGCACTTATTAATCTTTGCTTCATGAAAACGAGGTAGCCAATTAAGTTCTCTAAAAAGATCTGTACTATTTTCTCTAGTATCAGCATCGAGAATAACGCGTGCGGTACGCTTCTGTAGTCTGAAGACCTTATTCAAATTATCAACAGATGTGGAAACCCACTCACTAGAGCCATATATCATAGTTTGCTTTATCATGGCATTGTAATAAATAATTCGTTGATCTAAAGGTAAATAACGCCTGATTTTTTTCAAAACAGCAATACGCTGTGTTAGCTTCTTACATAGGTTATCAATATGCTCATTAAAACTAAGCTAAGTGTCAATAATTACATCAAACAGTTTTTGAGACTGGACTTGTTCGAGTTCGACTGAGTTGACATGTACAGTGAGTGAAGTGCTGCCCATCTTCTGATGTAGACGTTTGCCAGCTACTAACATAGTTTTAGTTTTGGACTCGTTAAGTACCATTTTTGTTGTCTGTGGTCCATTGTGCAGCTTTACCAACAACAGCTTGAAGAACTTGATTAAAGGCTCCAGGTGCTGATCTATAATCAACTTTAGCACTGATTGTAGTATCATCCGCATATATGTCTGCTGCTGAATCAATATGAGAAACAATATTGGCCCCAGGATACTCCCTTGGGGCACTCCAAGGTTTACATCAATGAGAGTTGGCTGACACCCATCAATGTTTACATATTGCGTGGATCATTCAGATAACTTTCAAAGAAATAAACAAACAAACAAATCCTTCTTCTATTGCTAGCCATGGGGGTTTGGAATGTTTTCCGCCGTCATTTTATCGCATCGGCCCTGATTTGCAGACTTACACTGATCGCAAAGACTATGCATGGTTCTATGGCTTACAATGGATCTTTAAGTTATCAGCCCGCAAGATGCAACACGTACAGGCTATTTGGCCTCGATGTGGGCCTCTTTAAGCCACATAATAATTAGCAAATGTTTTCGCAAGTGAAGTGTTTGAAACGGTTTTTGGAAACTGAAGTTTCTGATTAAGTCGTTTAATCGTCTTTTACAGGCATTTAACCTTGTCAATATTAAACAATGGATTTGTTTGTTTTTCTCCATCTCAAAAGGTCACCATTCACGTCATTATTTGAAAGTACAAGTTAAATTGCGAAATCAGTTCCTCTGAACGCATCCTGTATCAGAGAAAAGGCAAACATTTGCCATGGTCACGTATCCATATAACATAAATTTTAAACCAATCAAAATCTGTTACCTTGTTCTTATGAAGACCAAATAACATAATAAACAAATACCGATGAATTGTAATCAGCTAAATTACTTTTCACAACGCAGGTACCACAAAATGATGACGTGTGAAGCTCACTGCGGAATAACATCATCATTCCGAGCTTGTTGCCAGTCAGGGTCATGTTATCAACAGTTTGATGCCATTCCAAGCCAAACCTTGTGTATCGGCCGTAGTCTTGCCAATGGGAATAACCGGCATATGATGGCTGCAGCTCAGACAGGAAGTCCTTATCGTGAGTAGATTAAGTCAAATTCATTTCACCTTCCAATGATGGCTAATACATCAGTAAGAAAATTCCACGTTTTGCAGTATGGCGAAAAAAATATCGAAACGGCCGTATAACGCGCGGATTAATAAAAAAGTTTCTCCCTTTTCGCGCCATTTTAATAATCACTTTGTCTTATCTACGACTGATTATTGGTTTCACGTTGGCTCCAACGCGTACGGTATCTCATTTGGATTTGTTATAAGAGCCAGCACATACAAATGCACTCGTTTTAGGGAGCTAACATACCGTATATGATAATATGAGTTATCATTACAAATGGCAGGAAAATGTTTGGTTTGCAATTTCCTAAATGGTCATGACTTAATTACGGTGTTTGAAGGTATTTGTTTAATCGTTAAATGCATTAGACCTTGAAGGCATTCAATTTAAATCGGGCGTTGATTGAATTGAAAGGACATTAAATGACAAACATTTGCACAAATTTCGAATGGAATGTTTAAATAAAGGCATTTATTTACAATTTAAATGCATTAAAGCTTGAAGGCATTTATAAACAAGCCATGATTCATTGTTAAGGACATCCAAAAGTTGATTGACAAACATTATGAATGGGTAGCAATATCAGACACCACTCAATAATGGACACCATTATGCGTGCACTTCCTGAAGAGCAAATTACTCTTGTAAATCACTGAAATGCATCAGAAAGCATGCAAGGTCCTCGCAGTTATCACGCAAATGGTGCAAAGGTCGACGAGAACGCGGGAAAGCGATCAAATGATCATGTCTCCATCGGTTTTCAACTAACTGTCGAAGATTATTAGATTAACTAGTTCGGGCCGAGTCGAGAGAAGTCCGATTGATTCGGGGTTATTTATCGTGATAACTGGAGGGTAATCGCTAATCGGGCTTCAAAAACGACAGGACTGCAAAGTTTCATACCTTGGCTTAACGTCTTCCTTTAAAAAATACGGGGGTTTACCTCGGTGTAGAAACCTGTGAAACTTTTTCTTTGTTTTGTTAGCTCGTGATAGGGTTTGGTTATTGTTTGATGTTTTTTTGCTCTTTTGTTTTCCTTTGTGTTACGTCATCTGTGAGTTTCACATGTTTTTACACCGAGGATGAGCCAAATACGGAGGGACTTATGGTTTTGGAAATCCTCCCGAATAGTTTGGCCTTGCAGAAACCAATATCCTAGACAGAAATGTTGGGACAATGAAGTCAATAAAGCACGAGCGGTTTCATGGGCATAACCTTCTCCTCCACTCCCTCCCTCCCTCCCTAAGTACAATGTTGATTAGAATCAGGGCAACATTCTTGGCTGAGCATTGTTTAAGGTGGTGGGGTGGGGGGCTCTTGGCCCTTGACACCTTGGCCTCTATGAGGAGAATCATTATAAAATATAAGCTACACCTTAAAATGAAACGATTTTTGCTGTTATTGTTGAAACTGTCCCAATAAATTTCGGCCAGGATTGCAGCTTCCATTAGGGTCCACAGTGGGAAACTTGGAAGCGAAGCGAGAGCGCCTAGTTGAAAAAAAGTCGCAACGCCCCATTTCCTTCTCTTTTTACCTGTTCGCCAGTTTATTATAGTCCCCTTCAATTGCAAGCCCTGATCCTTGGCTATCCAATAAATGCCCTCACCCCGGAAGTCGACCCCCCCAAGAACAGGAAAACGCACGCATGAGCAATTTATTGTTGGTTCGGGTTAGTCTCCGATTGGCTGAGAATGCGGCACATCACAATGCGTTCGATTCTCATTTAAACCAACCTTCAAGCACCAAAGAATTGGTTCTGTTTGTTTCTTGTTTTCTCAGTTTCCGCGCATTCGACTGTTACAAGAATGGCCAGCTACAGCTCGTCAAATGAGTGTTTCCTGAGACCTTTCCTAACCAGAGAGGAATACCTATGGTGCAGCAACTTGGGCGCATGGTCAAACTGTACCACCTCAAAGAATGTCATATCCCCAGTCGCTTACCAACACGGTACTTCCGTCCGAAATTTCACAGGGATATCAACGCAAAGTCGACCTAATTCTACTGGTTACCCTTCTTTTTGTAACAGTGGCTTCGATGGCTACTTATGCGGCCAACCAGCGTGTGTTCCAAGGTCCCACGCCCCAAAGACGTCTTCATCG
>NC_090881.1:17904528-17922028 GCF_036669935.1 Montipora foliosa
CTTTCGACGATAATTTCATCAAAGATAGAATTGCGGTTGGAACCTGTTGCATTGGAAATGCCACCATCCCAATCCTCTGGGAAACTGGATTCAGCTTTAAATTGAAGATAAAGAAGAATTCGTCAGGCTCCCTAGCATTCGTGTAATTGGATGATAATTTGGCTCACAATACTCTTTGAATTGCCTACAAGGATCGCGAGTTTTGAGGGAAAGATAACCATGCCTTCCCGCCCTAATCTGCGCCTTGCTGATCTTTGTGAATCTCTTAATCATTTGAAAGTCTGTGTTATGGCAATGAAAACCCGCGGTAATAGACCATTTTCGAATTCTCACGGCTGGACTGGATCTAGCATGAAATGGAGGCTAATGCGGGCAAATCTTTTCAAATTAATTTGCCCGCATTAGCCTCCATTTCATGCTAGATTCAGTCCAACCGTTAGAATACGAAACTCACCTGTTGACCAGGCATAAGGAAATTATGACCTCAACCCTGTTATTCAGACACATAGTAAGCGTTTCTAATGGGAATGTAACTTGCAGCTCATCCACTGAGACTAAGCACCTTCTTGGCATGTTTTGAATTTGTGAAAAGCCATAGGTTAAAGTGGCAAGCTGGTTACCAGAGGTGGTCTCCAATGCCCCTTTTTCACTGCAAACGGCGAAAACGACCTATTTCGGGGATCTGCGAAATTACCGTCTTATTCCTATGCCATGCACTTTGCAATGATTTGTTTTCACTGGGAGAAAAAAGGAAAAAAATTGTTTTCCTTCGCAAGATGGAATTTCTCAACCCCACATGATCCCTTATATGCCACTGAAGAGGGATGCAAGTTTGGGGATTTGGAGAAGGGATAATTAAACCAAAAAAAGCCGCCGGATTCCGTAAGTGATGCAAGATATTCGTCTTACTTTTTGACCTGGCAAGTTAGATCATACCCACCGAGTTGGTCCACTGGCTCATCTAGCAATGTTCGAGACTCCTCAACCTCTGCTTCGGTTGTTTTTAGCGTTGAGGCTATATCACCCGGCCATGTCTCGTCGCGTCCAAAGTTCTTTATTTCTTTTTTATCTCCCAGTAACAAACCTGTGGTTGAGTAGTCGTGTGGCTTTGCAGATAACTCACTTCTCTCACCGTCATTGTCAGTACCTGGAAAGTCACATGTTTTTGTTTCTGTCACATTTGTATCGGCTCGCTCCATGTCACCTTCTCCATTCATTTCATCCGGTAACGGAACCTGTGAATCGCCTGCGTATTGCGTGACACTTTGAGCCTTTAACCCAATCTCTTGGTAATTGCTGGTGCCCTTCTTTTCCATGTCATCTCTTGTAGCAAAAGCGGGTACTTCTTTGCGTGACACATCTTTCTGCGTCACGTAACCCTCAATCCTTGCATTTTGAGGCAAGCAGTGGAAAGTTCCGTCTTGTTCGACGGCTCGAGAATTATGTAATACGTTTTGAGAAAAACCTTCAAATGAACCATGGTAATCTTCAGCCTTACCTTCATCTGGAAAAACAGGTCTTTTGTTGGTTGGCTTATCAGTTGCGTCCACTAAATCTCTCACTTCATTTTGAGACAAATCTTTTGTCATCCCATGTTTCGCTGTAGCTCGTGCACAGGGCTTCAGGTCTGAAGATCCAAGAAAGGTTGTCCTCATCCTGTCCGTCTCATTAGTGTCAGATAAACGTAATCTTTTCATTTTTTTAGACGTCGTGCTTTCCCTTGTTTCAAGCTCATTTTTCCAAACTTCCACCGAAGGAAAAGATCTCTTTGAGTAAGTTGTACGTGGAAACTTCAATCCAATTCCAAACGGAACTAAGGTTTCAGCAAAATTATCTGCAGCACCTTGAGAGTTAACCGTAGACATTGTGCCGCATTCATTTTGACCAGTATTATTGTTATTATATTTTATGCTGCTGTAGCTATTATTGGACTTGCGAGCCGTTGATAGTTCATTTTCTTCCATTCTCTTCCAGTTCCCATTTCCAGCGTTAGAGAGAAGCGCAGCTGTTTGCAGATCTTCACAAGGAGGATGATCTTCACAATGTGTGTCCTTGGATTTGTTTTCACTCAACGAGGTAAGATTTTCAAGTACTGGCATAACGTGAACTGCATAGGGGGTTGAATTGAGAGAATAACAAAAAAGGTTTGTTCCTCTTGAACAAAAAGGCTAGTCACCTCTGTAAAATCCCAATACAAATTCGGCATTTGGTTAATATGTGGATAAAGAATAATAATTAATCTACATTCCTCTTAAATGTTACAGCAAATTTAATACTTTGCCAAGTTTTTGAATTTTGATATTTTTCTGTCCCATAAACTAACCGGAATCAATAACAATCATTTACAAGGGGAACCGAATGCCCGCCGTAGAAAGTACCCACCCACAACTGTCATATCGACCAAATTAACACCGAATTTGAGTGATACACTGTTTTACAGATTTCTTGCCGGAAAATCATTTGGAAGTCATAGGTATTTGCAGTCTCTCCCAAAACGTACATATACATGTAAAGTAATATTCAACATATAACCTTCGGTTAACTTACGTTTTTCTTCTCCACCACATTTGCTCCCAGGCGAAATATCCTGGTCATGTGACTCGTAGATGGTACTTTCTGCTGCACGTGACTCCGAGTCTGTGTGATTATTCACTTCCGGTAAAACTAGACCGGAAGTTGTTTCCCTACTCTCACAACCACTTTCTTTTGTCACTTCCGCTTTTCTCATTCCTTTAGTAAGAGCTTTTACCTTTTTCTGCAGACCAAGAATAGTCTTCAGCATCTGCTTCTTTCTTTGATCGCTCTCTGCTCGACACAATTTACTTTTCATGTACCGTATTTGAGCGATTAGTTGTCTAATGCTCTCTTCCTTACTTCTGGTCTCGAAAGTCATATTTACACTTTTTTTGTGTTCATCAAAGCTTCCATTGGATGGGGGTGTGGGGGCTGTGGATAGCTGGCTTGTGCTCGGGGCACAGAGAATCAAACACTGATCCTCAGAAATGTCCTCGTTGCTTCTTACACCAGTTCCCGATTCATCTTCTACAAGGATATAGTCTGTTGTCTTCTTCACATCTGATATCTGAGATTTTTCCACAGCGCGCTGATTTGCCTAGATGGGATAAAAATTCACGAGCTGGACATTACAAAGTACTGTGATGTGTGCTGGTGATGTAATACACAACCCGCCAATAGATGCTGAATGGGACGTTTCGGAAGGAAATACCCCCAATTCCGAAATGCCGGTATTTTGAAAAAATTGAATTTTAAAAAAATCAGCGGCTTTTTTGGAATTAGGTGTATTTACAGAGTGATTTTGCGGACTATTCGAAGAAGAGAACAAAGGCTGCATTGCCATAACAATTGTACCTGAACAGTTGGGCGTTTGATAATTCTGAGAACCAACTATTTTCGACGAAAGGGTAACTGGATAACGATGAGGCTTATAGAGGAATAGGTTTTTTGACAGGTTTGAACGGCTAAGGTACGTGACCTCCATTAAAATCGGCGTTTATCCAACCACTTGCCTTTCTGGACATATCTAACTTGACGTAAAATTCTAAGATCTGCATTGCAAGCGAATTCGAAATCCCTTGGTGTGAGTCAGAACACGACATCGTGTGATGAGGCGGGTTTCAAGTGTAACGTAGACGACTTGTGTTCAAATTCATCGGAAAGCACTGAACTAAAATTTACATATCCCAATAGTCGGAATGGGTGTCTCCCTTTCTGAAAACCCTATTTTTTCCTGGAATATGCAAGTTTTCTCCCTTCCTCCTTGGGAATTTATGGCATTCACGTCACCAGAGCCTCGGGTCGACCCAAGGCTCTGGGAAACTGTATGTAGGAGAACATGCGCCGTAGGGTTCTTACAGCCAAAAAATTGGCTATTTGAACCTCAGGGCGCCTGCTTACTCCTCGTGCCAACATGAATGCATTAAGGACGGTGCCTACTATTGTTATGGGACGTTTCGGAAGGAAATACCCCCTATTCCGAAATGCCGGTATTTTGAAAAAATTGAATTTTAAAAAAATCAGCGGCTTTTTTGGAATTAGGTGTATTTACAGAGTGATTTTGCGGACTATTCGAAGAAGAGAACAAAGGCTGCATTGCCATAACAATCTCCAGATACTCGGATTTCCTATCGCCGATGCTTGCTAATACAGGGATATTTTTGCGTGGTTTGAAACTATCTGGAGAAAGTAGATCTTAGTAAGTACTCTTGGTATTCAAAAAGAAAATTAGGGGTAACCATGCATTTTTGGGAGATAATTAAGCTGCAATTTGAGAAAGAACGCCATACATTGCTTTGTATTTTAACGCTTTTTACAAATATTATTCATGAATAATCTTTTAAAAATGCGTGGTTACCCCCAATTTTCCTTTTAGATTTCAATAACACTTGTTAAGATCTACGTTTCCTGCATAATCACCCAGCGGGACAAAAATATCTTCAATTAGTAGGCACCGTCCTTAATTAGAGACGCTTTTAATTGTTCTTCACGAAAACCAATGAGAAGACACTTTGTTTCAGGGTTCCCCAGAGCTCTTCTCTCCCACAGTCAATAGAAGAGTTCTGGGGTCGAGATTGGGTTTTATGGTAAACCCAACTAAAATCTCCAGATTGAAGGAAAGCCTCCAGTTTTCTCGATTTCACACGATGGGAGGAAACGAGAAAAAAAGGCAATAAAAGGCAGAATCTTACCGGAGGTTTGTCTTGTTGTACTACCTCAATTTCGATTGATGATTTGGTTGGTCTTGTTGGATTTGTGTTTGATGAACCATGAGTGTTTTCAAACTTACGGGATGCCTCACTGGGTTGGCAACTACGATCAACTCTGGAAGGTACAAGTGATGTATCCACAGTCTGGTTCATGGAACTGGAAGCTTGTGTTCCTTTTGCGTGGGTACCTTCCCTCTTATCTCCGAGCCTGCGCAACGACAATTGCAAATTTTTTATCCTTGGAAACCTATCTGTGAGATTTTGGTGAATCATTGCGTGTTCATGGTTGGAATTCGGAATATATCTTGTATTCAGGCCTTGATCCAGTACCGGTTGTGGCTGCTTCTCTTGAATTATAGAGACGGGGCTGACAGGAGAGGAATTCACTGCACCGTAATTTGATTGATTCTTTGGAGCCGGTTTTTGTTGCATTTTTCTGATCATTGCAGTATCACCATTGTTGCAGTTGCTGTTAAAAAGAGCATCGCCACTGATTCCTGTCTGGACATGTTGCAGCTTAGGCCGTTTATTCGCATTTGCAATTTGGATTGGACGCGCGATTGGTTGAAGCAAAGCTGGGGGCGTGAGTTGTTGCAGACAAGGATTTAACTTAGCGCAGTTGGGGCTGGCTGCAGTCTGAACCTTACAGCCGTTACTTGACGCGCATATGGGTGCTTTTTGACCAGGTGCGCTCATCATTGGGTCTTTTGTTTCGGATGAAGGACGATCCCACTTAAAAGCGGACGTATCATTGGCTTGAAGAGAAGCATTAACATTGGTGCTTTGTCCAGTAGCATTACTGCCTGAAGTTTCAAGATTTGGTCCGTTAATCACTACGACGTAGTTGCCCTTCTGGTCAAGAACTACTGGACAGCATATAGACGTGAGTTTCGGATAATTTTCGTGGTCGATTGCTATTCCCGCGGGAAGACCGAACGCTGAGGGTTGAACGCTGGGATTGCCAAAAGAACTTGGAACGACCCGACAGACTGTGAAGAAAAAATGTGGAAGGTAAGTAAGTGGGTAAGAGATAATGATGGCGATGATGATAACGATGATGGTGATGATGACGATGACGATGACGATGACGATGACGATGGCGATGATGATGACGCCGATGATGATGACAACGACGATGATGACGATGATGATGACGATGACGATGATGATGATGATGATGCCGATGATGATGACAACGACGATGATGACGATGACGGCGATGGCGACGATGATGACGACGATGATGATGAAGATGATAATGATGATGATGATGATGATGACGACGACGATGGCGATGATGATGATGACAATTGTGATGGTGGTAGCGGTAGTTGTGGTGGTAATGAGTCGATTGATTTAGCACTGGAGCACTATAAACCTACGCCACGATACAAATGCCACAATGAAATAGAATGAAGTTAATTAGCCTCCCACGCAGACGTTCGTAGTGCTTCGTCGCGCGTTCCTCCCCCACTAACGTCTGCTGAAACGAAAAACCACTTCCGTTCAACGGCTGTTTGCCCTCTATTTAAAGAAACCAATCAGCATTGACTGTGAAACGGTCTGTGATTGGTCCATAATCCACGAACGGAAGTGGTTTTGATTTCAGCAGACGTTCGTGGGGGAGGAACGCGTGACGAAGCCCTGGCCTAAGAACGTCAGTTTGGGAGGCTAGTTGTCAATGAGGTTGTGGCTTCTTCGGTCAAAGACCAAGGGCCCATCATTCAGTTTCTTGCAATCATTTAGTTACTTCAATGTTTTCTCCACCATTCTCGACTCGTTCTTTGACAGTGACCAACCTTTATGTACTAGGATGGCCCAAAAGAATCTGGTATTACCGCAATTACACGATACCAGAATGATAATTATACTATATAATTTTATCTCGTAATGTGTACAATACGCGTGTCGGGTCCATGACATGTATCTTATCCGATACAAGAATCAGTCTCGCCACGTTAAACTTAATATCAAAATGTTTTGCGGTTAACTCTTGTTACTTTTAAAAGATAAGTTTTCAAATTTTTACACACAGCAGTCAAGTTTTTGCCGTCATTCAAATCCACTCATCCTTTCATGGATCAAATCCAGTGTGTGGGTAGAACGTGTAGGCTGTTGATTCATGACAATTTTACAGTGGGGTGGGAGGGCGGTAGGGCAGATTGCAGGAATATCTGCATCTAGAAGAAAAAAGCTTTGCATTGTTGCAAAATGAGCAGAATGTCATGATGATAGAGAAAAATATATGATTACGTCATATGTAACAAAGAAGTACTAATTTATGAATCTGAAAAATCAAGTCTACTTTGTTTAAAAAAATACTCATATGTCTGTGTTTACAAAACCTTGAAAATCGTTGGTTGTTAATACTGGTAATTGCCTGATATTTATTGAGCCTTTCAGATTCAGTTGGTAAAATTTAAAATGACAAAATAACTGATGGAAGACGCGTAGACTCTTCTATACGAAGCAGACGTTGAAATCGTGATATAAAAAGAGGTTGACTTTCTAACAAGGCAATATCTACTCGAGGCTCGGTAATAAAACTCTTCTTTCCATTAACACTCAACATGCTTTAATAATTTATTAACTTCCCCAAGCGATTTCTGTGACCTACACAGTAAGCGTGGCTAGAACAGGCATCTGCACGCTCCCTCCCCACCCCTTCCCTTCCCGGGGTCACCTTGACGGGAGGAAATTAGGTCACAGGTGATAGACTTACCTTTTGGTGCGTTTTGAGAGACATTTGATTGAGAAGTGACGTGTATCGCTCGTGTTAATGAATCCGGAGCATTTGGTGTTTTTTTCGCTTTGCTCTCAGAGGAAGACGAGGCTGACGCCATATTGGTGGGCTAGCTCTCTAACTGGAAAAAGAAGCATGATTAAATTTATAATCTCTAAATCTATGCTCCGAGTTAAAGCTTAATGATATTGACAAAAATTTTTGGAAAGAGTTGGATTTAGATGAAAATGTGTACCGTAGGTTTTTTCAACAAATTTCACTCGCGTCGGCCTCTGTTCTTCCCCCCTGATTTCTTTTACAAGGTCATTTTCGCGAAAAAGTGAAAAACAGTAAAATGAAAAAAATGTTGGTTTTCTTTTGAAGCCGTGATCTTATCCGGAGTCATTTTGAATGCCTGCTCTTTAACAGGTTGACGTTGGATTACTTTCTAACACTACTCTCAAAGAGACCGGCAACGAGCTGAAAAAGATTGATATATCATCACCGAACACCCACAATATGTTAAACGGAAAACGTATTACTAATACCACTTACCTAAACGCAGGTGCTGCTTTACGACATATCTTCAAGTTTTAACATTATCGCCTCAGGAAATAACCGGTTGGCAACAGAAACAACAAACAAATCGCGTTTTTCGTGATACGGTTACAAACGTTCTCACATAGTTCAAACCTTATGACGCACAGCCCACGTCACAATGGAAAAGTGCGCGCGCATTTCATTTAAAACAAATAATGACACGCGCGCGCATTTCCCTTAAAAGAAAATGGAAACATTTACGCATATCGCACATTTCCTTTAAAACTCATTATTAAATTTTCAACCTCGAATATTGCGTTTCAAGCTTTCTGATTGGTTGACTCAATCTCGGTTATCAGCTCATATCCCGTGTGATCGAATCTGGAAACTGATTTCGTCAAGTGTTGCCAAGCTGAAAAATTAAATTTGGCTTTCATTTCCAAGTGTCCAAGCGTTCAGAAATTAATCGAATTACATAAAAAAATGATTCCATTCGCGCTTGGTGGAGATCAGACTAGTTAAAACCAGCTCGTTGGCTCAGTATTTACCATGTTGGGAGCCCATGAGTGGGAATGAACAACTCCCTTGTCATGCCTATGTCACGGCATTTTTACAGACCGATGTATTTTTAGACTTCCTTTTCCGCAAAAAAACAAAGGCAGTTCCGGTTCGGTGACGCTATGACGTCAAGTTAGTCTTGGGGCTCCTGTGGGAGTCTCATTCGCGGGAAATTCAATCTGAAAATATATCGGTCTGTAAAAACGCCGTGACAAGAATATAGCGCTGTTGTTCGCTTCTTGTCATGGGCTTCTTACCATGTTAAATAACCAATTCGCTATTTCCCCCATCCCATAATGCAGTTTGTTTTGGGGGGTTCTTTTCATAAAAGCAATACAAGTTTTTTACTCTTGGGCCTGTATCGTGCTTCAGTGAACTGGATATCCATTGTTTTAATGCAAACAACCCCCAAAATTAACTGTATTCTGGGATTGGTGAAAACAGCGAATATTGCACAAACATACGAAGACCGGGGATTACTGTCTAGAAGTTTTTTTAGACTCCTTACCAAAAGGTATCCCCAACCTAAAATCTCGGCATCCATTTATTTGACACGTCTTTATTTCTCAACCTTCCACCGTGGGTCAATTTCAAAGCTCATAAAAGATATAAATATATATTTAATGGCGTTGTATCTCTAATCTCTAACCCTATGTCTAATCTCACAGTGTCTATAGTCTCTAAATATCGGTATACAAATCGAAGGAAGTGTGTGAGTTGCTTTCTTGTTAAAGAATTATGTTACTTTTAGAGATTTTTTATTGATAATGACTCTTGCGTGTTATAATATGGCTTTTAATTAGAGGGTCGCCTAGAAAAAGAAATTGAGTATTTTGAGTCCAACCGGTGACTTCCTGGTCACTGGGCGATAACTTTGATATTTACCCAGAAAGCTCCACTCACAGGAAAGTGGTTTTCAGAGAGGTCCTACATCCGATCGAATTGGAATCGGAGAAGAAAGAAGTTCCCTCCAACATGAATAAAGCCTCTCGAACTTAAAGAAAAGGAAATTTAGAAAGAGTAAGAGCGACTTACTTAACGGCAAACCGTGAAGATTTGGGTTTTGCCAAAAAATCAATAAATGTCGTTTGATCTCAATTCATTGCTTGTCTCGGTTAGCTGCTGTAGCTATCGAACATATTCTCAAACCCTGGGGATAGAAATAAGTAGAACAGACAATTTGTCATGGTTTTAGAGCGGTTTTCAATTGATTGTCGAAAGTATAATTAGCGAATTGCTTTGCTTTTGCATTACTTCACTCAGTGAGTTGTTCAAAGTCCTCGCGCCATTTTTCAACCAATCAGAATTGAAACATTTTCCCGCGCTTTGTGTCGGCTGCGTGTAATTACTTCGAGTTTTGATTGGTTTACTGGATTGTCTCCGTCCTTTTTGATTGGCCAAAGTAATTACTTTGGTTTTGCTCTTACGACACTCGATTGAAACTCGCTCCATGCCAAGCAGAACAAGCAGAACCGATCCGCTTGCTTCTTACAAATCTTTCGGCTCTCTCTTAGTTTTATCAATAGGAAAAGTAATTTATCACAAATGGTTACCACACACCATTTATGCCAGCCTGAATGCGCATTTTAGCTGACATATTCGTTTATTTAATGACCAGAGACAGTCTTTAAGGTTGCTAAGAATTAAGTTCTACATTGTAATGTCGGAAATGTCCCCATGCAGGTGTATTTACTATTTAGCTATCTTAGATTGCAATTGTGGTTTTCGACATTTTGTGGATGACTTTCTTCCTTTCGCAAGCTGACTGCTGTCCTCCGTCTTCACATTCTTCAATGTTGATTCTTCCTCGTTTTTATTATCATCAATGACAATGTCCGCTTTTTCTTGAGTTTCTTTCTCTGTTTTTCTGAGGCGCCTTATGAATGCTTTTTCGAGCCTGAAAAGCAGCTTCTTTTTCCAAGGAATTGTCTCTTTCTGGATTCTCTCGCGAGTGTACAAAATTTTCTTACTCAGTTCTGGAACGGTCAGTTTTTTTCGAGGTGTCTGCTGTTTTTTCTCAGTTTTGACAACTTCAACGCACTCTGCTTGACCCTCGACCTCGATGGTTAGTTCTTTTGATGGCGAGGAAAGATAATTCCACAACGTCCAGTTTCTAGCCTTGCTTAATAATTTCCTGTGGCGTAGTGTTTCCCCCGGATAGCCATTGCCCTTTTCGATCGCTGAGATCTCATCTGGATCCATTCGCAGTTGATCTTTTAGGGCATTTGATTGACTTCCTGTCAGGACCGTGCGTGCGCGTGTTTTGGTTTCCAGGCCCCTAGACTCATCGCTGTCACAATTAGAGACCGTTTTTACTTCCTTTGGACCTTTCTTTTGTGCTACAATTGAATGCACCGCCACTATTTTGGGAAGCGCGCTGTGATCAATAGCAAAGCCCCCGCAGTCTACGTCTGCACTGTCTAAGCTACTGTCAGAAGGTAAGGGTGGTAGATTCCTTGGCCCAGAGCAGGTTTCCTGTGGATGTGTGGCTTTTACCTTTCGTTCGTTCCACCCAGCGTTAACCGATGTTTGTACTCTGTGACTGGGTAACTCGACCTTGTCATCACTAGCTGTAGACAATTTACGTTTGGATGAACTTCCCTCTACTTGGTAGTGTAATAATTCTTCCGTAACGTCTTGGCTGTGAGGCTCAGTAATTTGAACGATTGGAAATCTCCCCCAACGCGGTTTGCAATGTTCGTCGCATGCTTTGTCTGAATTTCCTTGAAATTCATTGTTGTCATTCAGCTTGCATTGAGCTTGCACAGGTTTTCCTCTCCTTTGCTCGTACAATGTCCTCGTTTTAGCCTCGGGATGATCACTTGACAAGAGGACTTCCTTTTCAACGTTTTCGTCCAAACTGTAATGGCTGTTGCACTTCGTTTGGTCGTCAGTGCTATTTCTGCGTTTCTTGAGCTCGTTTAAAGTGGTAAGACCACCGATATTGAAGGATTCCTTGAATCGCATCAAATAGCTTATTTCAGCTCTATTGTGGTGCGGCGTCGCCTTGTTATAACCATTTCGCTTTTGTGTAGATGAGGATTTCTGGTTCATCGGTGAGTCTATCTCAATTGGATCTGAAATAATAGACGCACGCGTGCAAGTGTTTTTACTTGTCCGGAGCTGATCTTGTCGGTTGAAAGCTTTGACACTTGTTTGTCTTTTTTCTCCTTTTCTGTTTGCCTTCGATGACTGGTGGGTTAGTCTTGCGGACGCTATGATACTTGGCATTTGATTCGCTTTCACGGGTTGTTCAAAAGGTACTGGTTGGCTAGATAGTCCCGATTCAGCTTGTGCAGCGCTCTTGTTTTTGTTATCATAACAGGGCAAAGGAGTGGGTACTTCATTCCCTGGAGTCTTTTGGACGCTGCACCATATCTTTGTCCCATGACAAAACAAAGATTTACTGCGTTTATACCGTCTTATCGGGGAATTACACATTCTAGTGCCATTACCATCTCCGAATTCGCTCTTGAAGTCCTGTACAAATGCCTTTTCTTTTTGCATCAGCTGTGCTCTGTAGGAAGAACAGTCTGGCGTGAAATGCATGTTAACGGATTTGCCTGGATTGAATTTTAAATGTTCAGCATCATCAAAGGACTTTGACCTTCCCCGCTGAGTGTTTGAGTGCTGAGGGCGAGTTGCGGCATTTGCCAAAGAGGTGGGATGATCTTGTCGAGATGCAAATATATCGTTATTCCATTCTTGATGTAGCCGGGATAATATTGATAGGTTGTACGTACTTCCGTCATTCCTTACATTTTGATTGTTCTGTGTTTTCGAACCCGTTGTGCCGCAGTTATTTGTCACGATGCTCAAAGGCTGTTGCTGGTCATGCCGATCGGTATTGCCGTCTTGTAGCGTGTTTTGGTTTCCTTGAGGTTCAATACTCAAAGCAAAATGGCCATTCTGTGTGATGGCGGTGTCCCTTTTTGGTTTTTCAAGCAATGATTCTTTTAAACACACCCCACGTGACTCGTCCTCATTGTACGTGGAGTACTTTGTTGGCTGTCGAGGAAAACTGTACCCCATCGTCACAGCTGGTTCCGTTCTGCGTGGTCTCCCCTCGGATCCCAATTGGTTTGATTGCGTAAACCTAGAACAGGGATCCAAACAGACTTTGTGTCCAACTTTGCAGAATGGTTTTCCATTGTGAATCTCTGTGGGTGGCGAATCGTCGGTAACGACAAATTCTTGGTGTGTATTCGGCCGATTTTTACTCACAAAATATGTGCCAACTGCAGACTGCAGGGGCTTGCGTTTGGAGCCATCAACAGATAATTCTTGACGTTCTTCAAAATCTACATCCCGTTTGCAACCTTTCTTCCCAGTCGCTGCTTTGCAATGTGGCTGTTTGCAGTTTTTGTGATCAATCCCTTTGTTAATTTCGCACGTCTTGATTAGTGGCGGTGGTGACGGTAGACCTTCCACCGGTGAAGTTGATTTTTCTTGTGAGACTTGTATAGTTATCGCCACAGGATTACTACTTCCACTCTTTGTCGCAGCATTTGCTTTCTTTCTATCGACTCGTGGTTTCCTTGCTCGAGGGTAGTGATGGATCGAATCACTGACTCGTGCACAACATTCATGCGACGTTGAGCCAGGACAAGCGACGAAATCGCAAAAGCGTGTCTGTTCAACGTGAACAACGTCCCTTTGTATAGGCATAACATGTTGACGTTGGACGGGCCAACGGTTGTTTCTTAAAGTGTTGCAGATATTTGAGTAACAAGGATTTCCAAATATTTTCACAGCTGGATATATTGACTGCAAGGAAGAAGCATGTGAAAGGGAAGCTGGCATCAATATTGATCCGATGTTGTCATATGGGAATGACTTATATTTGCTCGGTCTCACTGAAGTTGCACCGCTGCACAGGGGAACACACATTCCTGGCATTGGTTGCCTGACACCTGTCAATAACAATAAAAAGGTATGGACTTTTTACTTTCATTTGTTTGGTGTAAGAGAGGAGGGCGTGGTGTCCTTATCCCTGGGATAACGTTTACCCCAAGAGAGATCCCGATTCGAGATTTGACTCCACAAGGGTGAAATTTACGTGCACTAATTTGTATTGGGTGTGCAAGTTTAGGTGATTTCTAACGCAAGCGTTTGTTTCGCGGATAAAAGACCATCCACCTTTTTGAGGTGCAACTCCCCCCGCCCCCTCCCCCAAAAACTTCCTCCTAGTTGCTATACATCTCTGCACCTCAAAGGAAACAACTTTTACAGTTTTCTTTAAGGTGATTTAAGGGGCTCTGTCACGTTATTTTAGGGTGTTTCGGGGAAATCTTTAGTTAATCACGAGTTTAAAACTCGAAACTGAAATCCCTTTACTGATAATATTATCGTTACATGACAAATAAAATGAGTCTGAGAAAAAACGACTTTTATCCAGGCGATTTGCCATAAACTTGAAAAACGTTGGGCCGACCTTTTTCAATATTACCCAAAGGCAATCCGTTTCAATCTTATCCATTTGTGTCCGTCCATGCTTCTCTTTCCCTTTGCTGTATTTTTTTTATGTTGTTCAACACTGGTTTTGAGTGGTTATTGCAATGTTTCATTCTACTTTTTGGACATTTTGTGTGTTATGAAATTACATCATTTTGTGCGACATATCCCCCTTTAAAGTAAAAAACTGGTTCCCATTCGAACTATGCCTGAGGCATGGCCTTTTTTTTCGTCATTTGATGTCACAAACTGCTTTTCAATACGAAGCACTCTGTGACGTCAAATGAATAGCCCCATACTGGCCAAAGTATACCGCTGGTGAAATCGTAAATAGACAAATGCAAAATATACATTCAATGCAAGTGGAGTGATTTTCTGTAGCAATGAAAATTATTTTGGGTGTTGCACCTTGAATAAATCCACGTGAAACATTTGCTAATTGTTTTAAACAAACTTTTGCTTAGGTACGTATACCATTTATTTGTGAGAAAAAGCGAATCTTATTCCACGTTTTCATTACGTTGGGCGACATTGACCTTGCCGAACTTCGGATCGACGGCCACCTAATGCGAACTGCAGTTCTTTTATTTGCTACGACACGCAATCAATTCGTCGTCTTCACTGAGCAAAACTGTGAAGAGTGCTGAACCAACGAAGCTTAAGAGTTGTAGTACGATTTTTGTTACAAATGAATACTGTTCAGCTATTACGTAACAAATCGGTTTTCGGAGTAGTATTCATTTTGGCCAATTCTGTGATAAAAAGGCTGTTTATTTGCGACAAAAGCGTCGAGAGGTTAAAAGCAAAGAAGAGAGCATTTAACTACATCTAGCAACTTGATTTCCTTTGTAACCCTAAGCTCTTAAAAATTAACTGAACATCGGCATTTGCATTGACGAACACAGAATGAGCGATTGCCGAACGAAGTTCGAACTTTCTGTGTGCTTGTTTAATTTCTCTCAGCCGATGGTCTTTATATAAAAATCTAAATCTACTTCTCCTCTTTGATTCGGCTCCATATTCAGTGGTTTTTTTTTTGTCAATTTAAGCAGTTGATAAGGAGATCCTGTATTCGAAAGCATCCCCCTTAATCCAGATTTGCGAGCTTAAACTTGAGTCTCAAAGGAACTCGTTCAAAACATTTACGTTTGTTAATTTAAAAAAAAAAATCCTGAAAGCTCATTTACCGCTTATCCATGGATTCCGGTGACACGATGTTGTTTGTATGTCAAAGTTTCTTTGCAGCGACATCTCTTATTCTTGCTGTAAGCTACAGAAGCGTTTCGCTGTTGCAATAGCATTTTATATGAAATTCTCTTTTTCCACTATTTACCTGCAGCATCTTTTTATCGTACCGTTGCATTGTTGGAATTTAACACAATTTACAGCTGAAAAAACTCTTACGGCTTTAATTGCTTGTGAACAGCTGCTGTGTTTCTCATGTTTTTCGGTCATTTTTTTTAAATAGATGAACCTACTATAAACTTATTAAGTGATTATAAAACGAAGATTAAGACGCTATATCCACGAAACTAATGCGGTCATTGGCTGTGGTGATCTCTGGACGTGGTAGTAATAATAGCATTATCTTGAAGGTTGATAAATGACGCACAAATGCGATTGAATATTGATTTTCCAAAAGTTAAGAGTTCTTATAAGATTGAGATTCTGACTCTGACTCTGAAAGGATCGACTATATTTGATTGTTTCTTGTAAGCTAGACGTGGTTACCACCTCTGCTATCCCCTACATTTGATTCTGCGACTGAAGAGTTGATTTTTTTTTTTTGACTTAAGTCGTAATTGCGTCATGCGATGGCCACAGCAATTAAAATATAACTCAACTCTCTTCAAACCATCAAGCCCTAAACCGGTCATCTCTCCTGACTAAGGCCACGTGTTTTGTGTTTTATCGATCCTTGAATTTTAAGTTTCCTCAGTTTTGTGATTATTGGCATATTTCGCAATGCATGCAGGCGGCTAGGCTATTCTGTATTGAACATGCAGAGTGAGTTTATTTAGGAGTTAGCGCATCAGTGTTGGATTCGCCGGATCAAGTTTTTTCAAAGTGTGCGAAAAGTAAGCCCGTCAATTGTTATGAGTTTTGTGGTGTGAAAAAAAAGTTGGACCAAAACAATAGACCATTTCTTGATATGGCCATCTTCAAAGATTATACACACATAAACTGGTTTGACTTTCTAGTTTCTTCTGCTACTTCGTTAATATATGCTATAGTGCTGAAGGACACAAGCGAAAATTTGATTATTAAACAACTTTAAAGTAGATTTTTTAGCACTGAGCAAACGCTTTAGGCCGGATGAGATAAGACGCATAAGTGATGAAATCATATAATTGTATCTATTGAGCTTTCATTTACCCTTTTCGAGCATCGAATTGACCCTTTGCACATTTTTCTTTAATCCCTTTTTGTTAATCTCTTGTTGATCTCTATCGAACGGAGAACTTTCCTAGTCTTCTCCTACTTTTTATACGCGTGGTTTCGTTTCTAGACTTTTTGTTCGCGCACACAGTAAAACCTTTCAATGATGAGAGGCTACAAATAAAAAATTTCCTTGTTGCAGACAAGCCTGAGTCACGCACGAAAACACTCGCAATGGTAACTAACTGTTTTTTTTTTTTTTTCGGAGTGCAGGGATGGCGCAGTGGTGGCGCAGTGGTGAGAGCACTCGCCTCGCACCAATGTGGCCCGGGTTCGATTCCCAGACTCGGCGTCATATGTGGGTTGAGTTTGTTGGTTCTCTACTCTGCACCGAGAGGTTTTTCTCCGGGTACTCCGGTTTTCCCCTCTCCTCAAAAACCAAAATTTGATTTGATTTGCGTTAACTTGTTAATTTCAATTTAGAGTGTCCCCGATTAATGCTACAGCACTAGAAGATTAGACACTTAAATAAAGTTCCTTTCCTTTTCTTTCTTTTCCTTTGTTGTTGATTTTTTGTAATTGAAAAGAACGAAAATACCGACGTCAAAAGACGCAGCTAAACAAAACGTTATAATACAGTGATCAGCAAAAAAAAATTAACTTCTGTCGACTGTGAAATCTTCGTAGTCGTTATGGTTTTAGCTTTAGCAAATCTCCGAGATCTGTATTTGCGTTTCGATTTGAAAATGTTGTTTGACCTCGGTTGCAAATGTAAGAGTTGAATTGTGGAAGTATGTGGAAGATATTTCTTCCTCGCTAAACTGCTACCACGAAGGATTAAAACATATTTAGCCGAGTTTTTATAAGGATTTGATGAGCATCAAATAGCTAATGAAGTTAGTAGTGTCCTTGGCTGATTGAAACGCCGCGAAAATTCGGTTGCATCAGCTGAGTTCATAAAAGAAAATTGAATGTCAAAGGGCGATTGGCAACCTCACGTTTCAAGCGATAAGTCCACGTCAAATCGATTATCTGGATATCATTTGATCATAACCAATAGCGATTTTTCTCGTCACGTCACCCATTGTTATTAATATGCAATCCAGAACCTAATTGGCTGTTG
>NC_090881.1:17927028-17929528 GCF_036669935.1 Montipora foliosa
TAAGAGTAAATTAGTTACGTGAAGCTGCGTGCTCTTCGAATTGGAAACGGGCATATTGATCACCAGAGAGACATTCCTCAGTGCTCAGTTTCCATTCGGTTAGCTACAGGTCAAGTCTATCTATGTAAGGAATCCATGGCATCCCTATGGAGAATGAATTTTCATTCATTGTCCAGTTTATGTTAATAATCTCTACCCTTTCCTTGCTCTAAGTTTACTTTTGCTTAGCGCGTTATTTGCCTGAGATCCTATCTAAAGTTTAGGATAGCTTAAGGTCCTTAAGGAACGCTTAAGATCTCAATATAGCTGCAAGATAATTTCATAAACAATCGTTCACTATAAGGAAGTAACTAACAACGGTAAACAATGGTTACACTAGCGGTTTTTTCCTTTCTGAAAGGTCCAAAGTACTTCCTTGTTGAACCCCAATTTCTCCAATTAAAAATTAGCGAAAGAAAATACCAGGAAGTAATTAAATAAATGGGTGAGTTTTCTAAAGAGTACTTTCCGGCTGTTTTAGGCTGTTTCAGGATTCTGTAGGTTAATTGGGTAAAAGAAGAAACTACGCTATCTAGTTGGCTACACGAAACACTAACCCTAACCCTACACTGAAAGACTATGGAACGGTAGTAAATTATTCAATATTTGATAATACGTTTTGCATTCTGTTCATCGCATTTCACACTTCTTTTATGATCATATATTTGTTAATTTCCTACCTTAATCATTTGTTTGGTAATAACCGAAGATGCCTCTAGTTCTTTTTTATATTTTAATTGTCGTGTAATTATTTTGAGTGATGGTCTCATTTAGCTCGCTCAGTAATCACTCTCTTTCAGCACAAACAACGGTTTAGTATCATCGAGGAGACGTGTTATGTTACCCATAATTGTTTAAATAAAAGCATCAGCCGTGTTAGCATCGTGGTCTTTTGCGAGGACGCTATTATTTTTTTGCGTGTTGCCACAGATTGGTCACGTTCGATTTTTTTCAGCATTTGAAGGAACGCTAAGATCTCAATATAGCTGCAAGATAATTTCATAAACAATCGTTCACTATACGGAAGTAACTAACAAATGGGTAGTTCGTGAAACGGTAAACATTGATTACAGTAGCGTTTTTTTTTCCTTTCTGAAAGGTCCAAAGGACTTCCTTGTTGAACCCCAATTTCTCCAGTTAAGAATTAGTAAAAGAAAATACCAGGAAGTAATTAAATAAATGGGCGAGTTTTCTAAAGAAACTGTGTTCCTTTGTCCTTTGCCGGGCATGTAGCCGTTAAATTTAATATCACTGAACTGGTTTATACCAAAATCATTGGACGCTCTTAAGACGAATTGCAGCGATTCCATCTGCAGTTAATTACAGCTCTTTTCGTTGGACGTCTTAATTCTAATTGTCCAACCGGTTAATAGCAAATTCTTGAGCATAAAATATGGCCTTAATTTGAATAGATCAGTGAAAATATTCCATTTATCAGACCTACCAGGCTCAATAATTTCAGTATTCGACCAGCTCCAATTCAGATTTCAACTTTTGAGTTTGAAGAGTGTAACAGACTGATCCGTTGACATTTGTCACAGCTGTTTGAGAAGCTCTCAAAGGTGTTTGTGAACGGAAGTTTTAAGTTTAACTTCCTCAAAAGCTTCCAATGCCAGTTTGATGTTCTGTAACTACTCTATGTTTTGGTACTGACCCCGAAACCAAAGACAGTAAGACACGTAACGAACGCTTTCACAGCTACTAACGATTCCTGTTGGTTTTGTATAACTAAGCTTTCCTACGATAGCCGTTGAAAAGTGAGTTTGGCTTTGTAGCTTGGCCTGAAAAACGGCCATTGGGGAGGAGTCATTTTTTTCGGGTCACCGTGGCAATGAAGACCTCAAATGGTCTTCTTATCACTGCATGACGGCCAAAAAATGCAATAGTTTCATTTTCAAGAAACCATACCACTCAAGGTATCATTTTCTGTCGAAAATAGCCATTTTGTTCTCCTTTCTTGATGGACTTTTCTTTAAATTATGCAGAATTCGATGGCTCATCCATCTAAAAGTTATTTCTGCGTTCTCCTTGGGTTTTCGAAAATGTTTACGTGTGAGATAAGTTACCCATTTTGACCAAAAACAGTGGAACTACTAAGTCCGACAGAGTGCGCCTTCAACGTTTTGCAGACAAAAGTTGCAGAAACATCCTTGGAGCTTTCGGGTAAAAATTTAAAAAATCTCTTGTTATTTTGCAGACACGAACGGAATAAATAATTTCTCAGCTACCGAGTGGTTGTAAAGCGGAAATGTTCGATATTGCCCTTGAACTCGGACGGAATATGGACACCAGACTTGTCATGGTTTACGCTTACATATTAATTTAAATGTTTCTAAAACATTCTCTCTCAGGATATAGTCTTTGTCTTCATCTGAATTTTATTCGCGCTGAGGAAAATTGCTTCTCATCTACCGCTTCTCTAGCTCACTTGGTAGGCAGAGGGAATAATTCGCGGGTAAAA
>NC_090881.1:17939528-17947028 GCF_036669935.1 Montipora foliosa
GGCAGATAAGGGACGAGTGGTCACGAATTTTGTCATGCTTATGCTTGTGCTTGTGCTTTGGCTTATCGCACAAGTGGGACCCAGGCTTTAAACTTCCTGTTGTCTGTAGCTCCTGGTTCAACACTTCGACTGCACCTCTTTGACGCAAACTGTTTTATTCCCGCCGTCAGTCAGCCTTTTAAACTATCACGTTGTGTTGTAAGATGGAATCTCAAAAGCCATGTCTCTCGCCGAATATTTTATACTTAGCAGTTCCAAAGTTGAGGAATAGTAGAGCTGGGCTAGCAGGTTGTGCAATCCAATCGTGTTGTTAGAGCGGTTTTCAATTGAGTGTCGAAAATAATTAGATGATTACTTTGGTTCATGATTACTTCACTCAGTGATTGGTTCAAAGTTCTCGCGCCAAGTTTTCCAACCAATCAGAAGTGAAACCAAAACCAATCGTGGCTCGCGCGTGCACATTTTCCCGCGCTTTGTGTCGGCTACATGTAATTAGTTCGAGTTTTGATTGGTTTACTGGATTGTCTCCGTCCTTTTTGATTGGCCAAAGTAATTACTTTGGTTTTGGTTTTACGACACTCAATTGAAACTCGCTCTAATTTTCTATGTATTTGTCCACATACTTAGCAAACACTTGCAAGGTAAAATGGGCCGGAATGATAGAAAACGCGACTAGACATTTTCCAACCAACTTCTAGCAACTTAAACGAAGAACTGATGAAGGTCACTGGTCGAGATTCCTCTTACCATTAAACTGTTTTGGAGCACTGAATAACTTATTTACATTGAAATCTTCATGCCAGCACATTGGCACTCCCCACGGGTTTCTCTGATAACCATTAACAAGAGAAACCATTAAACAACACACTGTTTGAAATGAAGAAATATAGAACTAATATCCTATTCACACCAACAAGACATGTCTAATTAAACTGGGTTTAACAAAATCAAAATAAGTCACAGAAAAATGTAGGACTGGCTTTTACATGAGATTCAGGTTTTGAAATTACAAGACATGTTTCGACAGAAACTTCTGTCATCTTCAGTTGCATGATTAATGTACAAAGCGTTAAGTTGAATTTATAAGTCGGGAAAAGTGCTAATTATGCCAGTAACAACGGAATGTACATAAAACGTGACAATGTGAGAATTAAAAGGATAGGTTTAGATTTACGTGATGCAGTTGTTGATTAAGAGAAGGCTGTTCTCTTTGAATATGAAAAGCTTCTTTTATCTTGAGTTGAAAAGTCGTAGAGGCGTGATCTAAAATATGGAAACATTCCCTGACGACAGGGCGCGACATTGTTCGGCATTCTGTAGGTGTTTGAAAATGTGAGAGGCCCTATCACTGACTAAGTGCTCACGCACGCGTGTGGAAAAATGCCGGATTGTTCCGCCGACATAACAGGCATTACAGCCCGCACATACAAACTTATAAACCACACGTTGTTTCAACACATGCTTTGACCTGTGATAAATTCGTAGTCGACAAAAGTCAGTAAACATGATTTAAAAAGAAAACACTTTGAAACCGTGTTTAACAAAATATGTTTAAAACATGTTTAAGGTTTGGTGTGAATGAGGCATAAGATACATTAAAAGTAACTACTTAAAACTGGAGAAACTAATCGAGTCAAAAGCTATGGATTAACACTGAAAGATTCAGGTTGTTTACACGTATAGACAAGCAGATAAAATAAGTTAGAAAGAAGGTAATCAAAAGAGAAAAAAATCGAAACTAAAAATTGATTATTATTATCGACAACGTTGGAATTACCTTATCGTCATCAAGCAAAGTTGAAGATCCTTACAGCGGTCCTAGCTGGGATTGAAGCAGCTGCTGTCGTTTTGGAGTCGACATCTTTACTCCTGTTGCTCATTCTTCTGTTCTCACAAACTGAAGCGAGTCAGTTAAACGAGACCGTACAACAACTGGCTACTGGGTTACCGCATACCATTGTAACTATAAATTCAACAGGTAACCTAAATATAGGATTTATATCAAAATATAATCTCTTCAAGATATTGGTCTGACTGTGTCGGCACGATATTCAAAACTCTTCAGAAAATATATTGCTTCGAAATAACAACAAAGATTTACATTTCAATAGGATCAAATGCGGATCTCCGACATGTAACTATTTTAAACCGCGACCTGAAGTGTCCTGTCCACGGAAGTACTCATCATATCACGGGATAAGTGATGAACTTTATTTAAGTGTCTAGTCTTTTAGCGCTCAGCAGCCCCAGTGGAGAACTAATTGGGGACACTATAAGTCGAAATCAACTCAAATCAAAAACTTTGGTTTTTGAGGAGAGGGGAAACCAGAGCACCCGGCCAAAAACCTCTCGGTGCAGAGTAGAGAACCAACAAACTCACCCCACATATGACACCGAGTCTGGGAATCGAACCCGGGTCACACTGGTAGGAAGCGAGTGCTCTCCCTGCTGCCCCAATGTTGTCAAGATTTTGAATTAGAAGTAATACTAGTTAACAATTAGACCCGTAGCCCGCAAGGGCTACGGGTCAATAGTCCATAAGGCGAAGCCGAATGGGCTATTGACCCGTGGCCCTTGAGGGCGAAGGGTCTAATTGTTTTAGTATCACCCAAATAATTGGACAGAAAAGGCAATAATAAAGTTAGCAAAAGCAAGTTGAAAATATATTTAAAACGAAAAGAAAGAAAGAAATAAAGAAAGCGTCACGCTTTTCGCTACTCGAGGACTATGACTAATAGTCCTCTAGTAGCGTAGCCAATCAAAATCAGCATTTCCATTAGTCCACTAGTTGGGTGATACTAAAGTGAAATTATCTATGCCATAATGGAATTACAAGTTTAGGGGAAATGGGTTGAACTCCCTTCGACCTGAACTCCATTATCAAAATATATCGACGATTAGCTTTTTTGGAAAAGTTTCAAAATCCTAGTTCCGAATTAAGTCCAGGGGATTTTTTTAAATTGTGAAATTAGGAACAGCTTTGGAATCGGGAATTCACAAACGTTTCGCCAACAGTAACATTTTTTTTGAATCCCGAATCCTTGGAGTCAAACGCAGAAAACAGGTACCTGGAATCCGGAATTTGAGAATCCGAGAAAACCTCGGATTAGCTCACACGTGATGGATTTTTTGTAATTTTCTTCATTCGTTTCCTCCGACTAAAGCTGAACAAGCGCAGCTACTCCTTCGGATCAACGAGGCTTGTTTAGCTGCTTTTAATACCTTTTATTTTGTCGTGTTCGCTATTTGTGCATTTATTTTCACATATTTTGTTTGTCCTTCATTTCTGGTTTGTAAACATCTTTGCGTTTTACCCGTGCGAACGTGGAACTTTTGTCCACCAAGTTGAACGTGGATTTGACCGTCGAACGGTCGAAACATCGTTTTTTTATTATTAGGCTGATTTAGCAACAGAACGGGAACGTCAGTGGCGACGGCGCGCGCAGAAAAAACACCAATGAGAATTCAGAATAAAATAGACTCCACTCTTTTCTTCTTTATTCTAAATTCTCATTGGTAGTTTTGCTGCGCGCGACGTCGCCACTGACGTTCCCGTTCTTTTGCTAAATCAGCCTATTATTACAATGAAGGAAGACGATATCCTTGGAGTTGAAAAAATAGCCTTTACTAACTCGAGCTTTCCACTCCCTTCGCGGTCTTTGATCAAGTGATTGGTCACGTGCCTGAACTCAGTTTACGACTGAATGATAGTCGTACTCGTGACAATAGAGCAACAGTGAGCGCGCGCAAACCCGCTTCATTTTGGTGGGAAAAACGTGATACCGTCGTCATTTTAGTACGAAGTTTTTCAAAACTGTCGTCGTGTCAAAACAAGTCACCAGCACAGTAGCAGTTTTGGCATTTTTCAATCAGGAAAAGGCTCAGGTACCAGCAATAAGAATAACTGAGCAACTTATGCTGCTAACAAAGAGTAAGATTAATCGTCCGGGTTATAAATTTTGTAAGTATTTTCGCTGAAAACGGGCAGTCAAATCTCGCACTCGTTTTCGTCGTAGAATCTAAAGGTCCCTATTAGGCTATGTTGTGGACTCACGAGGCGGAGAGGTCAGTCCGTTCATATCCATTCCTTATCAGCGGTTATTTACCAAAAGGGGTCCTACAGTGCATCTAAGCAGCGGTTTCTCACCGTAGTTTCGGATTCGGATCTTTGCTTGATAGCAAATATCGCAGACTTTGCACTATTGGAAAGGAAATTTATAAGAATTTTCGGGAATTTAGAGAGTTTTGAGAATTTTAGAGCTTTTGTTTGGGAAATTCCAGAAAGAATTTTAGACAATTTTTCGGGAATTATACATGTAGCTAAACCTACACCAAAATGTGAAACACACGCGCGGGGCGTACAGAGCCTTCATTTTTATTCACTATAAAACCTATTGTTTCATGACTCTCTCGTAGCCTTCGTCGTCGGCATTGCGTAAGACTCGATTACTGTAATGCTCTCCTTTATGGGCTCCCTAAATATCTTGTTGACAGGCTACAGCACGTTCAGAATTCTGCTGCTCGTGTTGTTACTTTTACAGGGAAGTTTGATCACATCACCGCTGTGTTTATTGATCTTCATTGGCTTCCTGTATACTATAGGGTTAACTTCAAGTTGTTTCTACTCACTTATAAGGCCTTAAATGGTCTGGCTCCTTGCTATCTGTCTGATCTTCTTTCTTATCGTTCCTCTTGCTACTCTCTTCGCTCTGTTACAAATAAACGTCTTGTTGAACCTAGAGCTAAGCTCACCACGTATGGTTTTCGGTCCTTTTCTTTCGCTGCTCCGAGACTTTGGAATAGGTTACCTTTGAATATTCGTTCTTGCTCCTCAGTTGCTAGTTTTAAAAGCAGACTCAAAACGTTTCTTTTTACATTATTTCTTGATAATAAGAAATTTAATTAGTTAATTGTTTCTTTCTAATCATTTTCGTTTTTTATCGCCTAATAATTGTTGTTTGAAATAATAAGAATATTTTTATAGATCGTTTTCTAGAATAAATAATATTTATTGCATAATAATATTCCATAGAATTTAGTGTTTTTAAATCGTTTTTATTGAAATTACTGTAAATTGTAAATTGTAAAACGCCATGGACAGCGATACATGGATATGAGCGCTATATAAATAAAGTTATTATTATTATTATTATTATTATTATTATTATTATTATTATTATTATTATTATTATTATTATTATTATTATTATTATTATTATTATTATTATTATTAAGCTCCCTAGTGTCTTGGTGGATGGCGTGAAGATTATATCCTTCATTTGTGTTATATATAATGATTGTATCCTTGGTCTCCGAGGGACGGAGTCTTGCAATGGATCTGATATCGTTTTCTTTATCGCTAGTTTTTTTATATTAAGTATCTTTAAATAAAAGTGAACAAAACTATTTTTGGATGAATATGCGACTTTGGTTTCATGGCGCACTTGTGAAATGAGAGCGACTGAAAGATAATCACTGCGCAAACACGACGTAAAACACGTAAAGGATAAAAAAACGCCACTAATATATTGAGGCGTCGTGTTTCTGCGAGTACAATGAATTAATACAAGTGAGATGGCGGACGATCTGTTTACTTTAGCATAACAGTAAACTATGGATATTGAAAATTTGGTTTTATCAACGGAGTTGATGATGTAAATTGGCCACCGTACAGAGATTCTAAAAGCTGACGTTTCGAGCGTTAGCCCTTCGTCAGAGCGAATCGAGGAATTGTGGGTTACGTGTAGTTTTTATAGTAGAGTAGGAGCTACGCTATTGGTGGTAACATGGCAACGTGAAAAATAGGAATATATTAGTTAAATGAAAAGCGTTCGTTAATACCGTGAGGATGAAGAGTGCCGATTTGGAAGATGATTTTTGTTCCAGATTCTTGTGGCTTTCCGTCGTACCTAGATGTAGGGAAAGGCCGCAGATAGCCATGTGTTTTTTGGAGTGGTTAGGCAGATTAAAATGACGAGCGACTGGCTTAGATGCATCCTTGTCATTCTTCTCAACATCGCGGAGGTGTTAGCGGAATCGGTCGCCTAGTCGTCTACCTGTCTCGCCAATGTATAAGTTATTGCGTAACGTACAGGTTATGCAATAAATGACATCTGCGGAGGTACATGTGAAACGATCGGTGATCTTAACAGATCGCTTAGATCCCGATATCTTGCTACAACCGTGGACAAATTGTGTTGGAAAGTGCGCAAAAACATGAAATCATAACCGTAATGCCTACAGAATAAGCGTCGGTAGCGCTTAAACACTTTTTTGATCAACGCACTGTCAAAGAACCAAGCTCGGAAACGCTCCTCCACCTTGCCGAACTAGTTTTAACGCTTAACTGTTTTTCATTCACCGGCAGCTATTACAAACAAATTAATAGTGTAGCGATGGGCACAAAAATGGGACCTAGCTATGCCAATCTTTTTGTAGGATATATTGAACACCAATTTTTTAATCAGTATAACGGCCCCAAACCTGAACTCTACGGCCGCTACATCGACGACTGCATCGGCGCTATTTCATCCAGCAGAGAAGAACTCGATCAAGTTATAACCTCCGTCAATTATATCGGGATCTAAGCGATCTGTTAAGACCACCGATCGATTCACATGTACCTCCGCAAATGTCATTTATTGCATAACCTGTACGTTATGCAATAAATTATAAATTGGCGAGACAGGTAGACGACTAGGCGACCGATTCCGCGAATACTTCCGCGATGTTGAGAAGAATGACAAGGCTGCATCTAAGCCAGTCGCTCGTCATTTTAATCTCCCTAACCACTCCAAAAAACACATGGCTATCTGCGGCCTTTCCCTACTACATCTAGGTACGACGGAAAGCCGCAAGAATCTGGAACAAAAATTCATCTTCCAAATCGGCACCCTTAATCCTCACGGTATTAACGAACGCCTTTCATTTAACTAATGTATTTCTATTTTTCACGTTGCCATGCTACCACGAATAGCGTAGCCCCTACTCTACTATAAAAACTACAAATAACCCATAATTCCTCGATTCGCTCTGACGAAGGGCTAACGCTCGAAACGTCAGCTTTTAGAATCTCTGTACGGTGGCCAATTTACATTATCAACTCCGTTTATAAAACCAAAAGTTTGTATACTACTTCTCCACCGACGCAACAGCACAGTTTCTTTAGAAACTACCCCCTTCATTCATTTATGGATATTGATGCTGCAGTATGTAGACCCGCTGTATCAAAGATCAGACCCTCAAAATTTATTGCTTGTAATGATTCAAACTGAATGTCATGATTTATGGCTTGGTCTCATTTTAATTTCGTCATCTTAGAATTCTCAAGGAAATCTTTAAAACAAGAAATACAAATATTTGTCGAGAAAGTCGTAGTGGGGCCATACGCAAACACATTTACATTTAGAAATCGGCTTGTCTTGCATAATTACTTTTAATACACTTTGATCGTGCGCCTAAGTGCTGTTTGGCATTTTAGAATAAAATGCATGGTTACCA